>NC_143395.1:327590703-327893734 GCF_052110815.1 Crocodylus siamensis
GGGGTGTTTAAGAGGAGGTTAGATGAACATCTTGCTGGAGTCATTTGACCCCAGTATTCTTTCCTGCCATGGCAGGGGGTCGGACTAGATGATCTGCTCAGGTCCCTTCCGACCCTAGAAACTATGAAACTATATGGCTGAACTCCAGCATGACACACAGACTGGTGCTAAACCCCTTTTCCACCCTGGTGGGCCAGAAGTTTGAGCACCACAGAATTGTCCTTCCAGGGTCTTGCTTATCCTTTTCTGTAACACCTAAGGAAGTAACAGATTTTATTTTTCCATAACACCTGAAACAGTGATTTTTGAGCAGTATCATGGGTAGAAATAGTAAAGGTGATCTGACAAAGAATGTCTTGCATTCGAAAGTTTATTAAACTATTCCATTTATGCAGTTTGTCCAATAAAATATATCACCCTAAGAAATCCTTGCCTCTCACACAATTTCTCAGCCATTAAAGCTATTGCATCCCTCTTACACAAGTGTAGGAATACTGCCAAAAGTACAACAGGAGAAAATGAAAAAGTCTCAGAGAGAAAGAAAAAGGAAATATTTTAGAGTATGTGTAAGAAGACGTATGAAAATAGTAATTAATCTGAATGTTAATGAAAGGTAGAGACAGAAGAAACAATTGTATTGATTGCAAAGAGAGAAGGACTTACTGTGTATTAAGTGGATCCATTTTAACTGTTTTGTATATCTGTTCCATCCTACAGTAAGTGGGGAAAAAAATATGGTAATTGAGAAAGTAATTTAATTCCAGTGTAAAATTCTTCATATTAGCTCTAGGACAGGAGCAGACACACAAAGTAGCAAATCAGCTGATAAACTGTCACAAACAGCAAGTCTTTCACCACTTGAAACCATGAAAATCATTTTATCTATCCAAAATCTAAATTATTCCGAAGTATTTTACTCAAAGAAAGGCCTCACCTAAACTGTGACATCTGGGCCTATGTATGGTCCAGAATTCCTTTGACAGATAAATAGCACCATAATAAGAAATGTGAAAGAATGACAGCTTAAAAGCATTAAAAAAACCCCTAAAATATAAAAAATCTAAAATGGAAAAATAGATGCAAAGAGACCCATTAAGTAAAAAATAAAACAAAAGTTTATAAAAAAAAAGGTCTTTTAGAATCTAAGAACAGGATTTAAAATAGTTCATCACTTGCTATACTCAGGCATTACAAATTTTAATGTTATAAAAGCTTGCTCTTCAGAGCTAATCACTTTCATCAGGTTATGTGCCTATAATCAAGAAAGAGATTTTGTTTGTAACTAGCAGCATTCACATAAAGGTACTTAGTACTCTATACTGAGAAATGGGAACAGGAGGCCAAAGGGTGGTTCAGAAAGCACAGATATGTCAGTTGGCATGCAACAGAAAACATTAAGCACAGCTTTGAGCCTGATGTCCTGGCATAGAGTCAAAGAGAAGTAGGGTTAAACTATAGGATCATCCCTATCCCAATCCAAATCATCCATTGTCTAATCTCTTTATAAAACTACCAAATAACCCTGACACAAAACAAGACATAACACCTTAACATACCACAGGTAGTGCAGGGGAACCATGACAGCCAATGCCCTGCTTCTTTAAATGGTTTTTAAAAAACACACAAGCAATCTCAGGTAGAGGGCCACACCCCCACTATGTAACTGGAATATATTTTCCTGATTTACAATTTACTTTATATTTACTTGTGACTCACAAGGTCTACTCTCACTTCTTGAAGCAACAGCCTGATGATTTCAGAAAATAAGCATGAGGTGGTTATCCAAGCTTCCCCATCCCCCAGGGCCTATTAACTAAAACAGTCAGTCAGCAAAAAGGAGACTAGCACTTGACCCTCCTCAAACTGTGAAGATGTAACCCTCTATTTCCTAGGACAGTGTCCTAATCACCATATTGTAACCTAAATGTTAATTTTGGTACTCAGCTTAGTGAACTATCTGTCTCAGCTGGATCTACCAATTCCCTATTGTTGACTTGACATGCACCAGATCAACACTCGGGATCCCAATATTGCACTGTTAGACAGGAGGCCATGATACAAAATTATATACACACACAAAAACTACACAAACACCACTAAGAGTTCACACAAGCACATGTACACATACAAAAACACACAAACATGCAATTTTGTGGCTCTGTGTTAACACTATGGGGTATTGGGGTAGCTTGGTGCTTGAGGTTACTCAAGTTCAAGTGGTCCCTGGGGTTACTTAGGGTTACCTGGGGTTGGGGTTACTTAAGGTTAATTAGTATTAATTAATCAAAGGAAAAATCCAAAAGCCAGCAGAGCAGAGGAATGATGCTGCGGAGAAGCCGGAACAGAGCCTGAGGCCATAGCCAAAGCTGAAGCAAAGAGACTGTGGGGGAGCTGTGAGGTATGAGGAGAGGGAAGCTGGGACTGGCGGAAGCTGGGTAACCAGAGAGGGGCTATAGGGAAGCCAAGGGAGGCTGTGGGAGCTGGGAACCAGGTCAGGGAACTGGGTTGGGGAGAAGCTGGTGCCAGAGAGACTGGGAGGAGTGACAGAGTCAGCTGGGAGTGATAGCCAGAGATGGGGAGAAGCTGTATGTGCCGGGAAGAGGCTGAAGGTGCTGAGAAAGGCTGTGGGGGAATAGAGACTGGGGGGGAAAGCTGGCAAGGGAGTTCGGGACCAGAAACAGGGACTGGAGAAACTGTGGGGGAGCTGGGGCCAGGGAAACCAGAGAGGCTGTGGGTCAGAAAGCCAGGAGAAGCCAGGAGGCAGTGGATGCAAGGGAAAGGCTGTGGGGGAACAGAGAACATGGGAAAAAGCTGGCACAGGAGTTGAGGACCAGGAATGGGACTGGAGAAACTGCAGGTGGAGCTGGGAGGCAGAGGCAGCAACTGGAGAAAGGCTGGGGAAGACAGAGAGAGAGCAAGAACCCACTGGAGGCTGTGGAGGAAAGCCAGGAGACTAGGGGATGCTATGGGAGGTGCTGGGGAGATTAGGGAGAAGGCAGAGGTGGTAAGGCACAAATGGGAATGGAGAGGAAGACAGGGAAGACTGGGGAGAGAAGGCAGAGGCAGCAGGACACAAACAGAGAACAGAAAGAGACAGGGAATATCAGGGAGAGGCTGGATAGAGAGATAGGGATCAGGGAGAAGGCAAACGTGGCAAGACACAAAATGGAAACCCAGGAGATCAAGGAGGAGGAAGAGGGAGGCAGAGATGGGGGACAGAGCAGGGGCTAGAGCTGGGAGACCAAAGAGTGGAGCTGTGAAGTCAGCAGAGAAGGAGACAAAGTTGGAGCTGGGGGAGATAGAGGTGGTAGAGAGGAACAGAGGTCAGAGGGATGGACATTTAGCTGGGAGCCTGCAGCAAGGCAGAGACCAACTTGGGGTCAAAAATATCAGTTTTATTAGACAGGCAATGTACTATACAGCTTATGAAATTATTGCTTCCTACACACACAAGCACTCACACACACACACAATGGAAGCAGGAGAGAAAAAGGCAGGAAGTCAGCTGGGGTCATAGGATCCCAGCAAGATAAGCATCCAATTTACTCTTGAAGGTGTTCAATGTAGGTGCTTGAACCACCTCCACTGGCAGACTGTTCCAGACTTTGGGGGCTGGGACAGTACAGAAATTCTTCCTTATGTCCAGCCTGAAACGGTCTTGCAGGAGTTGGTGACCATTCGACCTCGTCATCCCTTGGGGCGCTCTGGTGAACAAACATTCCCCCAGATCCTGGTGGTCACTCTTGATAAACTTATAGGTGGTCATCAGATCACCCCTGAGCCTGCGCTTCTCCAGGCTAAAGTGTCCCATGGCTCTCAGCCTGTCATCGTAAGATCTGTTTTCCTGACCTCTGATCATGCGCGTGGCTCTCCTCTGGACTCTCTCAAGCTTCTCCACATCCTTTTTGAATTGTGGAGCCCAAAACTGGACGCAGTACTCCAGCTGCGGCCTCGCCAAGGCCGAGTACAAGGGGAGAATGACGTCCCGGGATTTGCTCGAGAAGCATCTATGGATGCAAGTCAGCGTTTTGGTCGCTTTACTAGCCACAGCATCGCATTGCAGGCTCATGTTCTCTTTCTTCTGTAGTGCTATTCAACGTAGCACTGCCGAGCCTATAAGGATGCTGCAGGTTTTTCCTCCCAAGGTGGAGAACCTTGCATGTTTCGGTGTTAAACACCATCAGGTTCTCATCCGCCCATTTCCTGATCTTGTCCAGGTCAGCCTGGATCACCCGCCTATCTGCTGGCGTGCATGCTTTGCCCCAAAGTTTGGTGTCATCGGCGAACTTGGCCAGTCCACTCCTGACTCCAATGTCCACATCATTAATGAAGATGTTGAACAGGATGGGTCCCAGGACAGAGCCTTGAGGGACCCCACTGGTCACAGGGCACCACGATGAGTGACTGCCATGGGTTACAACCCTCTGGGTCCGACCATGGAGCCAGTTTCCCAGCCAGCGGATCATGGTGGAACCAAGGCCACAACTGGGCAGTTTGGCCAAGAGGTGATCTTGGGATACCAGATCAAAAGCTTTTTTGAAGTCAAGATATATGACATCAATCTCTTCTCCCTTGTCGAGGTGATAGGTCACCTGGTCATAGAAGGAAATGAGATTGGTCAAACAAGACCTACCCACAACAAACCCGTGCTGGCTGTCCCTTAGAATGTTAGCCTGGGCCAGTCCATCAAGGATGGCCTTCTTAATAAACTTTTCTAAGATCTTCCCCAGGATAGAAGTCAGGCTAATGGGCCTGTAGTTAGCCGGATCCACTTTCCTCCCTTTCTTGAAGATCGGCACCACATTGGCGTTCTTCCAGTCTTCGGGCACTACACCAGAGTGCCAGGAGTTTTCTAAGATCCGTGCCAGGGGCTGGGCTATGACGCCTGCCAGCTCCTTGAGTACCCTGGGGTGCAGATTGTCAGGGCCGGCTGACTTGAAGGTATCCAGCTTCTCAAGGTGTTCCTTCACAAGGTCAGCATTTATGGAGGGTAGGGGATCCCCATCACCTGGATCTCCCTGTCCCATAGCAGGCATGGGCATCCCATGGGACTGATGAAAGACTGTCGCAAAGTACCTATTTAATAGGTTGGCTTTTTCCTTGGTGTCAGTTGTTAGTTGCCCCATCTGGTTTAGCAGGGGTCCAACATTGCCCTTGCTTTTCCTCTGGCTCCCCACGTATCTTAAAAAGGACTTTTTGTTGTCCTTGATGCCTGAAGCTAGTTGGAGTTCAGTTGCAGCCTTGGCTTTCCTGGTTTGCTCCCTGCAGGACCAGAACAGTGCAGAAAAATTCTCCTTGGAGGTGAATCCCGTCCTCCATCCTTTGTAGGCTTTCCTTTTTAGCCGCAGGAGGTCTGTTAGGTCCCTAGAGAGCCAGGAGGGCTGCTGTGCCTTCCTGCTGCCTTTCCTCCGTGTTGGAATAGATTTAGCTTGTGGATTGAGGATTGCTTCCTTGAGAAGCAACCACTCTTCTAGAACTCCCATCTCCCTGGGGTCATGGTCCCTGAGGGCCTGACTGAGAATCCTCTTGAGCTTGTCAAAGCTGGCTTTTGTGAAGTCAAGGAGTTCTGTGTTGCTGACTGACTTGCCAGCTTTATGGCGGATGGTGAAGGTGATCAGCTCGTGGTCGCTGTCACCCAGCTTCCCATCGATCACTAGGTTACCGATTAGGTCATCCCCCATAGCCAGTACCAGGTCGAGCAGCGCTTTGCCTCTCGTTGGCCCATAGACTTCTTGTGTAGTGCTGGACCAGATGGAGAGGGTGTCCCAAAGAGATCCCACTCTACCACCCCTTTTATAGGGGTGGGCTATGGGAAGGACATGTCCACGCAAGGACAGTCCTGCTCAGATTAATATGTGCAGATCCAACTGTCCTCATTGTCTGGTAAGACCCGATTGTGGGGTTGCTGGTTTCTGTAGGGCCTTTGTCTTCCAAATAGTGGGTTCCTATAGGTTCTTTATCTTTCAAATGCTGGGATTTGTCTCTGTTCCTGGGTGAGTTTTGTGGTTCCTGGGTGAATCAATGCAAGGCAATGGTCGAGTTGATAAGTTGATGGTCCAGTTGTTGATTTGATCATTCAGTAGAGGCCTGCTACCATTGTACCTCAAGCCCCCTCATTCATTCCCATTCATTCAGGAACCAGTTTACATGAGACTGGTTAGATATGAGTCACAGTTACAACATAGGTTATACCTGGGCAGGAGACACAAGATGGAGCCTTGACATATAAAATAAACTTGACATTACTTGGCATTACTTTACAGACATTGGCCTAAATCATACAAATTCAATATAAAACAGTAAAAATCAATACAAACATAATAGAACATTATTAACAATATAAAAGGGGGCTTGTTACTATAAGGGAGTATAAAAACCCAACTTAGCTTACCTAGTACTACTTGCAATCACTTATAAGGGATAGAGAGGGCAGACAGCAATTCAGAAATGGTTGGGGAAGGGGAGGGAATGCATTTTTAAGTAAAAAAAAAGAAAAACCTGGAGTTTTTGCTACACTATATGCCTTTGGAGTAATGAGTTCTGTTGATATGAGTAGATCAACATGACCTCAGTCCTGTGGCATTGTTAGAAATACTAACAGTTCAATATCAAACATGACAAAAGGTGTGGTCTGGTGTTGCAAGCATTTAAGAGAAATTACTCATCTAATTAAAATTCTATAATTAAAATTACTTCTTTAATTTCTAATTGAGTAGGTTATGAATATTTGTATTTGTTTATTTCTTTATAATTGTGAGAACATGCTTCCTGATTTTGTAAGAAAGCTTGGTCAGTGAGAGTTAGTTAGAAACTTGTTAATGAAGCAGACAAAGCAGCTTTACGGATAATACAGGTTTTCTTTATTCTAATGAAGTTCAGAAACTTTCTCTTAACTCTTAGACATGTCAGATTATACATTTGCATCATTATAAAGTTAGTAGAAAAGGCAGGTTACTGCAGTAAAAGAAAAGCAGTTTAGATCAAGAAAAAACAAACAAAAAGAAGAAAAAAAACAGTTCGGCTTGGGAAGCATGCAAAAACAAGAAAAGTAGGTTTTATTCCATTAAACTTAATTCATTACGTTTTTCGTTTATTAAATCATAGTGTTACTTTCAATTGCCAATTTATCAAATAAAGAACAAGATCTTATAAAAGGGGGATAAGGCAAAATGCCGCATTTATTGATTACATGAATCAGATATAGAGGTTTGGACACACCACTCCTACAGACACACACATCGTCATACACATCATTACACACAGACATACATAAACACAAAACAACCATACCATTCAGATATTATAGTTACCAGGAGCAGTTGCTGAATAGGAGAACTGGGTGACCAGCCCAGGCCTATTGAGAGAAGATGAATATAGCAGCTGGAGTGGGGTGAACAGACGTGTCTGTGCTCTGAAGAAAGGAGCAGCTGAGATAGACTCACCCAACCCAGCATTTTCCAGAGTCCTCTTTTGTAGAGATTGACATCTTTTGTTCAGAAATTTGGGATTTTTCCATACCTAATTTCTGTTTTTGCAGTTGTTTCTCATCCATCTTCTGCTTATCTCAGCCCAAAGTCAGTTTGGTCATAAAAGCTGGTATTTCAGGCTTGAAGTGTCCTTGCTGCTCATCTGGCAGGATGTGTGCATTTCTTCTCTTCATTATCTCCTTTGTGCCCTAGGCCTCAACAGGATTCTTAAGCCATCTATTAGTTTACTGGGTGGTAACTTACACATTTGGTGCCTTGTTGCTTACAGACTCAGTTAAATCTTTCTTTCCTGTCTCTATATCATTCTCTCACCATTCACCCTTTCACAGACACTCATATACAAAAAGGCATACGGAGTTTGTTCACTTACGTCAAGCAAGAGAATACAAAATGGAGTTTTCAAGTTACTTATAGGACAAGACTAACATGGTTACATTTCACTACATTTCAGTTCATGCTATGTGTCCCCCACTTGACCCTTCGAACACAAGTGATGGATGGGTCATAAATTACATCTGTCTGGCAAAAAGATATTTTGTTTCCAATTGCAGTTCTCAAAGTCTTGGATACATTGATCTTATCCAACAACACATATAGCACATGAAAAGAAATAAATTTCCAATCACAGTGAACAATATTATCACAGGACGCAGCATGACATTTAAAATAGCCATTCCTGAAGGGGCCCATCCCCTGAAGATATCATACCAATGATATACTAACTTTTGTTTGGCTTGTTCTGAAACCTTCAGGGCTTTACCTTGATGCAATATAGAAATACTGCACACTTGTGCATTATTATGAGTGGCAGTGGTTAATTCCACATTCTGCATCAGGAGGTTGAGCAGCGTTGTCCAAGTGACTCCTATGGAAACATTGAAATTTAGCAAATTGTTATCTTCTATATCGACATCCTGAAGCAGTTGTTTCGTGAAATAATATGTGAGAGTGGAGTTTGAATAACAGTGACATTACACATATGTTGCTGCCTGGGAGGAAATGAGACTTTTTCATTTGGCAAAGATTTTGTTTGAGTCCTACCACACACACACAATTAATCCCATCAAAATACAATTTGGTTGTGTTATTATCCAATTCATCCCAATAAGATTGTGAATAGTCTGCCACTCTGGAATAAGCAGGGTTCTTCGAGGAGCAGCATTGTGGGACATGTCCATTTACTACACATATGATGATAGATTTTGTCTTGGTTATTCAGATATTTTGCCAATTAAACAGGAGGTCCAAATGTATTTTCCTTGAACAAATGGGAGAGTTATGAATAACCATAATATCTGTGTGTGTGTGTGTGTGTGTGTGTGTGTGTGGTAATGCTTGAACTATTTGCATACTTAGAAGACTGGTTAGGGAGGTTACACATACTCTTGAAATCAAGGGTTTATACCATTGTGACACATATGACAGGAATAGGTTGTCCTTATGTCTGGTTAATAAGGGAGCTATAACTGTCATTTGTTTTGCTCATACCCAATCCATTTCTTTTTCAGTCATACTTGCCAGCAGTTGCTGCTCTGAACACAATATTGCTCTAGCTATTTTATTTGCTAGTTGTCGCATAGTCACATATTGAGCCCAAAGGGTGTGATTTAAATGCTTCCAAGTATGCCACTGCAATTCTACAGTGTTCAGGTTGGTTTGGGTTATTTCAGCAATTTGATGTTCCTGCCCTTAGGTTATTCTTGAGTGCAAAGTTTCAATAGCACTTGCTTTATTCCTTAATGCCTCTATGTTGATTGAAATAAAAATTTCCATTCTTGCCCAAACTCCTCCCAAATCATGTCAGTCAAATCACGTTGTGACGATCTGTAACTTAAACTCTGTTGCAAGAATCTGAACCAGGCATTAAAAAGGGATGTGCTGTGTGGTTTACACGCAGGTCTGATTTTGGTCAAATTATTGACAGCCCAGTTGATCTTAAAGTTGAGAGTGATTAACAAGGGTGCTATATAAATTTCCACTAGAGGATATAAATTAAGTAAATGTGACATGGGCATTGAAATGGGATCATTTTCCAGGAAACTAATTTTTTATTTTGCCACAGACGAACAACTATATGTGCTCTGGTAGCCATCATAGAAAATCTCATCTGAAAAATTGAAAGGCAGATTTGAACAATTACATTGGTATAGAGTCACTATCAGCATTAATGGTTTTCCCCTCTCCATTTTGGGTGGGGTCCGGTGCCATTGACAACCATGAAGGGCATGTTCCATTGTGCCACATGGGTGCTTGAAACTTTCCCTTCATGGGTTTGCCTGATAACACATATTTTAGGGGGGGGTTTATACTTTGAATGGGTTATAGGACCAGTCCCAGTGAATGGTTCAAAGGATTGAATTGCCCACATTGCAGCTAAGCACTCTTTCATGGAGGTCAAAATTTAATTTGGCCCCCTTTAGTTTTTATGACTCATATGCTACTGGCACTAGTTCTTTTCCTCTTTGTTTTGCAGCAGAATAGCTGCTAATGCCACATTGTTGGCTGCCAAGCATACGGTGAATGGTTTAGTTTTATCAGGGAAGTGGAAGGCTGGGGCCATTAATGTTTTCTGCTTTAAGAGTGTTAAAGCATTTTCCTGCTTCAAGCCCCATTCCCATTGATTCTTTTTCTTTAGCAATTTCCTAAGGAAAGTGTGATTTCTGCATATTTATATATGTGCAGTCTCAAAAAATTAAATCCACCTAATAGGACCCTCAAGGCATGAGTGTCTGTTGGGGCTAGCATATCTATGAATGCCCTAACCTTTCTCTGATCTATTTGTCTTTCAGCATTTCCAATTACCATTCCCAAGTAATTTACAGATGTTTGGACCAGCTTACTTTAAATCCTGTCTCTTGAATAAGAGCTAGCACCCTTTTGGTTACTTATTGAACTAGTTGCTCAGTTGGTCCAAAGATCAGAATGCCATCAACATATGAAAACACTTGAGATCTATCTTGTGAATATAGCTGATCCAGCATACTTACTACATGATGGTGACAGATGGCAGGAGCATTGTGAAATCCCTGGGTCACCCGACAGAGGGTATACTGCTGATCTTTCAACATGAATTTGAATCTATTTTGGGAATCCAGATGGAGAGGTATTGCAAAGAAACAGTTAGCCAAAGGTATTACAGCTAAATACTTGGAGATGGCTTGCACCATTTGTTTTACTTCTGTCATATTAGCTACAATCGATGCAATCAAGGAAGGTGATTTTTTCCCTCTCTATTCAGTACTGGTGAGGCCTAACTTGGAGAATTGTGTCCAATTCTCAGCCTTACAATTCTCAAAGGATGTGGACAGTTTGGAAAAAGTCTAGATCAGTGCAGCAAAAGTGATTATGAGCCTCAGAGGCGAGACCTATGAAGAAAGGCTATGGTTATTTAGTCTGGAGAAGAGAAGACTAAGAAAAGACTTAGAGATCTGGAACTGTTGATCCTGGGGAAGAGAAGACTGAGAAGGGACTTGGTGGCCATCTATAAGTATGTAAGGGTTGAATATTGGGAACTGGAGAAAAAAACTGTTCGCTAGGGTTCCCCAGGGGAGGACAAGGAGCATAAACTGTTAGAGGATGGTTTCTGGTTGGATGTAAGGAAGAATTTCATCATGGTAAGGGTTCCCGATAATCTGAAATAAACTTCCCAGGATGATGCAGTCCCCAACCTTGGAAGTCTTCAAAAGGAAATTGGACAGACACCTTGCTGGAATCATTTGATCTCAGCAGTGTTCCTGCCCAGAGCAGTGGAGTCGGACTCAGTGATCTTTCAAGGTCCCTTCCAGCCTTTAATTTGTATGGGCATATGTAGACAAAATGGGGGGCCCTAAATTGAAGTGGATGGTTTTTAAAAACACTGCTTCAGTTTAGGGTGAATCAAACCCCCATGTTGTGTACAGCTGTATCTTACCTGCATCTCCAGCAGTGGGGAAGGAAGGGTGAGCTGCTGGCAGGCAGAGCAGTTCCTGGACTCTATGCGTAGGGGGGGTGCTTCCCTCTGCAGCAGCGGTGCCCCCACCAAGCAGGATCTGCCCACAAGCACCTGGGGAGCTGTGTCTGGGAGTGGGCTGGTCAGGTAGGGCTTAGGGCTGGGATTGTGGAATGGTGGCAACAAAGGGCTGGGACATGGGGCAAAGCAGCAATCTACTCCCTACACATCCCTATGATAGGCAGTGTTTCCAAGTGCAGAAGCTGACCAGTGCCCACAGAATGGTGCCTATCACAGGGATGTCCCAGGAGCAGATTGCTGCTCTAATATGGGCCCCAGCCCTGTGATGTCACCACCCATGATCCTAGCCCTGGCCCTGGCCCCAGCCCCAGCTCCAGGCCAAGTCCCACCTGCCTATCCTGCTACAGACATCACTGCTCACTCACCCATGGCCCTATCCCATCAGCCCAGCCAAACATGTCCTACCCGCACCATAGGGGTCGTGGGCAGGTCTCCATGGAGACCCTGCCGGCCTGCCCACCCACTCTGTCCAGTGCTCCAGACTGTGAGTACAGGGTGAATGGACCCAGATCCAGATAGGATAAAGTGGCATCTCCCCTCCCCACCACACACTGGATAGTGTAAACTGCCCTCAAAAGCTCACCAGAACATCTTAACTCACCCTTCAGCTCAAACAATTGCCCACTTCATTGTAGTGTATCATTATGAAGGCTAATCAATGTTAAAGTACCTGTTCTAAAGCTAGGAAAGCTATTCATTTTACTGTAAATATATGCTTTAGAAGGACTGAAACTAAGGAAGATTTGTCAATAATATTAAATACATTAATTAATTTACATTACTTAAACGTTAACCAATGTTTTAATGTTTCTTATCCTTCATTTTATCATCAAATTCCAATACTATTTGTAGCAAGATATGTAGCAAAGATTTATCACCATTGTTGAAAAAATGGAAACATTTATATCCTATTCTGAAATGGCAATAAGGAACTATTTAAAATCTACCTTTAAGAAGAAGAAGAAGGAGTAGGAGAAGATGTGACTGACTGAGTATTTTTAAGCATCAGGTAAAATTACTACCACTGGACTATTTTGAATAATCCTTGGATGAATGGGTGTAGGGACTATGTGTGCCTGTTAGCATACATTAATGGCCCATTTATACCTATGAATCACAAGTTTTCATGTCTTTCATGACATCTATACTAACAGTTTGAGAAAGAGGTCTATGCTCTAAAGTCCCTTGTGGTAGAAAAGAGATGAAGGTGATTGAATCCTAATGGAAATGAATGGGCCCAGCAATTTTCCCAGACTGCCCAGCTCAAAGATAAACTAAAGAGTCTGTGCTGTTTTATACCACCACAAAAGTCTCTATAAATCCTTGACTGTAATAAGCAATCATGAAGAGAATGGCTTGCTATATTACATGTTCACATGCAATCATACCTCTGTTGAAGACACTGAAAGGAACTGATCTGAAAGAATTAGTCTAAGACTGTTATTCTTAGAAAAAAATTACTTTTTATTGGCTCATATAAGCCTGGATTTTTATTTTTGGGGCAGAGAAAGGACAGCTTATTTTATAGCACTTAGTGGAATATGAATATATCTGTGATACAAATGCCTTTTTTTAGAAAAATAAAAATAAAAGGAACAGAGCATCCCTAAAAAGGAGGCAAATGTGAGTTCCTTCAAGAGAATTAAAACTACATTTCAAATGTTACTGCAACAACCAGCTGCAGCTTATTATTTTCTCAGTGAAATCTAGTGATGTAATTATAATTGAATTGAATCTCTGGAGCTGTCAGTTCATCTTGAAGTATTTTTGGAATCCTAACAGTGAGACAGCAGAATTAGCAGTGGAATATATTTGGCTTAGAGACCCAACTTGATCAGCAGGGATCCTGTTTTTATCTGATAGAAAAAATCTCCAGGTTTTGGATTAAAAAAAGTAACCCAACATCCATATTTTCCCATGACTCAATTGAAATGCCACTAATAGATAGATAGATAGACAGATAGATAGATAGTAGTGTTTCATTTTAATAACAGGAAAATGTGGATTTGGAGTTACTTTTTTCAATCTGAAAATTGGGATTTTTTTTTTTTAATTAGAGAAACCAAGATCCCTAATTGATCAGCAGGGATCCTGGTTTTTTCTGATTTTTTTTTTCCAAAAACAATTTTTGGTTAAAAAAAATAACCCCAAATCTATGTTTTTCCATGATTGAAATGAAACACTGTTATATGTATATCTATGTATTAGTGATGTCTCATTTAAATCATAGAAATATATGTATTTGAGGTTACTTTTAACTCAAAATTGGGGATTTTTTTATCAGAGAAAACCAGGATCACTGTTGATCAGTAAAAACAATAGGCTCTTTTCTTTCATTATACTACACAGAACATTTAAAACTGCATCACAGCATGCTACAGAAATGGGAATAGTTATTTTTTTTCTTTTAAGTGTTCTTTTAGTTGACATGTTATGTATCTAGAAGTTAAGCTATATTTTTTTAATCAAGCTTGGAATTCCCAGTTATTCACTTCTAAATTTTGGTTTATGCCCATTTAAATTCCACACATTTTTTTTTTACTTTTCTTTATGCAATCATTAGTAAATGAAAGAACTCTACAGTTTTATTGGATATTCTGATTCTTAGAGGAAAATAATTTGTTAGTAATAAGATGATCTATATTAATGGGAATATTCACTTTATTCTGGGTAGGTCGGCACAGTAATTTATATATCCTAAGGTTTTATTTTAATGAACTTGCCACATACATCCCTGCAGTTTTGAAATCTTTAAGGTTAGAATTATTAAAATCGTACCTAGAACTTGCAACTGACATTATAAGGAACTTCTTTTTGAGATTTCATCTGGGATATTTTGCATTTTTTCTGATCAGAATCTGTAAATGCAAGAAAGAATCTTTTCTTAATCAGTTGTTTAGTAAGCAGGTTTGGAAGAAGGCATGCAGTTTTTAACAACTTCTCTGTTTCTTAGATGCTCGGTATCTTTTGGTATAGTAATTGCCTGCATTTGTAATCAGTCCTTATAGTGACATCTCCTTTGTATAAAACAAGGGCCTTTGATTTTAAACCATTGAATGGGTTGTAGACTTTCTGGATAGTTGTGGATCCAGTCAGAAGAAATGTGTATTTGGCATTGCCAAAACTACAAAAGTCTTGTATTGTGACACAAATAGACCCTAAGTCCTGCTACTTTTTGTTGTGATTGTTGTTTACTGCTTTTTTAATTTTTTAATCCTGTTACACATGCTTGGAATAGCATCTTTTCTGCTAGTATGTTTCTATGGCTTCCAGCACAAGAAAACCTAGAACACTGAGACATAGCTTTGTATAATTTCAAAGGAGATATTCGAAATAATCAAGTCACATAAGACTTATTGATAGTTCATATGTAGCTGAGGATCCCAAACAAAGGGAAGCTCTTATCTTTAAACAGGTTAGCTACTTCAATTTATTATTTTCCTCTGTTTTTTTATTTATTTATTTTTTTAATTCTAGGTTATGCTTCTTCTGCATTAGCTTCTGGAGATCCCTTTTTCAGGCACCTCACTCACTCATATATTCAATAGGAAAGGTGGGCATCTAACCTGGGGCAAAGAAATCTTCTAAGCAGACTTAGTGGCCGTGTCTGCATGAGAAACTGACTATGAAGTAGCTCATTACTACTGCATAATAGGAATAAGCTACTACACAGCCAGAATGACTAAGAAACCATTTGGGAATGCTACTGCACAGTTACTGTGCAGTCAAGTAGTACTTGTGTGTGCAAATATTAGTGACTTCATAGTAACAACTTCACAGTCAGCATCTTGTGTAGACAGTGGCCATTGTTTACAATATTTGAGGGTTTGAGACTACCAATATGTTGCCAGCACAGGGTGCCCGAGGGAGGCAACAATTGGGTTCGTTGCCCGGTGTGCGTCGCACCAATAAACACACTGGGGGGAGAAGTAGACAGAGTTTATTTGAGCTCAAGTAAAAGGCGCAGGGAGACTGTATGGTCTCAAATCCTGCGCACCTAGCCCTGCAACAGTGTATTTTTATACCCTGGTCACTTCCAGCAGTAGTTTTCCACTAGTTGGCTTCCACCCCCTCAACCCCCTTCCCTTCTCCCTTCTCCCTCTGAGCGGTACCCTTGCATTCCACAGATAAGTTTTAGGGAGTTTCAGCTTGCCTGCTACTCATCCTGTTTTTCCAGTATTACAGGAGGTTACAAAAAGTTCAAGGAAAGGGTTACAAAGGTTCAGGAAGCGGGGGTGGGGCCCTGGCTTGCCCGGGCCTAGAGCACAGGGGCTTCATCAACACTCGTGGTCTTCCATCCTTTTGAGTTACCTAGGGTTATGCCCAGTGACACCAACAAATATGACTCCTTTTTCCTAAACTAAACCTCCCTCTTCCTTGTCCTCATTTCCTGTTCTAGATGCTTCCTTTTGTACAGCTGCACTTCACCAGATGTCTTATTGCCCAGTTTGAGCAATAGTATTATACTGCTTATGCCCACACTAACCCAACCCAGTCAAGCCCACATTAATGCCCACAATATCCCAACCCAACTCAGTACATAATTTGGACCACCACAGATCTAGTATCCTAAGCACCTTATATTGAAAACAGTTTATTCACCTAAATGGAAATGATGTACAAAATTAAGCAAATAAATAACCATCTAGATTACTGAAATACTACATTAAAAAAGCACAATACTTATCCTTTATTAGGGATAAACTTATTAATTAAATTATATTTAAATTTAATAAAAATAAATATAAATGGAAATTGTGCATTGGATCTGGCATACATCTTTATGAATACCTTTATATGGTGTAGCTGAATTCTGATTCTGCAGAAAGAAATTACTTTTCCCCTAAGCATATTTTTCTTTATATATTTCTGTTCTCTTGGCTACTGAAAACCTCATATGTCTAATGATGATATGATAGAAGCTGAAATAATGATCTACAGTATATACAACTATACTGTATATACACATCTATAATAAAAATGTTTAGGTACATACTTTCGCATGGTACAACTATTTCACTACTTCTCACTACCTATTTCAAGTACTTCTCTTATTATGAATTTGATTGAAAAAAGTGTTTTCATTTGTTTGAAATTGGGTGACTTTCCAAACTACATCATCCTGGAGAAGAGTACATTTCGTTTCATATCACACCTTTGGTGATATGATAATTTTCTGCTTGTGTTCTAATGGAAATACTGGTCTTCTTCAGTACACTAATGGAAGTAGTCCAGAAACCAAAACATTTCACCATATGTATAATGTATGATGAGAGGGTTTTTTTCTTCCCACTCAGGGGAGAATTTATCTGGGTTTTGAATGATAAAGGCACCCTCACAGAAATTACCACAGGTCTTCTAGTTCATATTGTAGTTTGATTATCAAAAACTATATTAAATTATTCTTTATGTATTTTGGATTAAATTTTCTACATATGTAGGTTATATTAGAATTAATATAACAAGGATTTTCTACCTTTGTAAATAATGACTCAGTTCTTCCTCAGAAGTTCAGTGAGTACTAAGGGGAGATATACAAAGCTAGCTCTAAGCAAAAATTACATTACCCATGTTACTTCTAAATTGAGGGATTGGAAATTTAACCTTTATGAATAACTTGGCATATCTCATAGCATAACATTAGCAAATTGGTCACCCAAAGGTAATTTGTTCTTTAGATACAATTTGGCATTTCATTTACTGGGGAAAAGTGGAAAGCCATTTATTTTTTCTGTCACTCAAACCATTCTATGAAGCATAATTTACTTATAAAATGTTCAGTTTTCTGATGAGTCAACAGCCAATTTAGCTTTCTGTTTAATCTCACTCCACCATTCTAAACAAATGTATGAAAGTGGAATATAAATCACGTTTCAGTTGTGCAGACAGTGATTTATCATCCAAAGGCTTATGTCTGACTAATATACTACAACTATGAAGAAACCAAGTAATGATGTAGACACTTATGTCAAAAATTGCATACATTCTATCATAATATTGGGTTTCATAATAAGAAGAATGGCTGTCTTATGTTTTTCAATCAAAATGATATATAGATAGCTTTAAAAGTGACTTTTGGGAAAGATGTTTCTCAAAACCTTGCCATTAAGCATCTGCTAATCTATACCACCAAGCCAAAGAAATAAACCACATGCTATATTTTACTTTTGATAAGATTCTGAGTCAGACATTGTAATTTTCTAACCTCCTCTAATGTGTTTTGATATGATGAAGAGAAATGTATTCAACAATGAACTATACATTAGTACTGCAGAAATATTACCATAAAATCTGAGTTATTCACAGATTGTCGGATTCCAGTATAAAACCGTTGTGTAAGAAACATATTTAACGACAATATGTTCCCTGAATTTCTATCTTATTTTAGAGAACACCATTCTGAACAATGTAAAGTAATTTATAAGTTTAGGGTGTGATCCTAAGGCTACTGCTGCCAGTGGAAAGAATTGACTGTTTATATCAATAGGCTTTAGAGCAGACACTTAGGCAGTTCAAAACTTAGTGAATTTTAATATTCCTGATTTAGTTATCTATGGGGTAGCTAATCAAGGAGTGTGTTACTTGAAATACATATTCTCAAAAGAAAAGAAGAAATTAGGACAGCTGACAATATCCTTCAGTCATTTTCTTTCTTTCTGTTTCAATGATATTACCAGTTACCAATTAAACCTTGCACCAACCAGCCTCCTGAGCTTCCACACCTACAGCCATAGATTACTTCGTCAGCCAGTACTAAGTAACAATGATATTACATTGTGTCTTTTGCTATCTACTCTCAACCAGGAGATTCTTTTCAATATGTTACTTTTAAGATTGTCATACATTTAATTGCATTGTGGTTGTTTTATTTATATTCTTCAGTGACTGCAACTTGGAGAAAGGCATCCTGTCTTTTATATTTTTGTCTATGTCTTCACACAATTAGAGATCTTTCCTGAGCAGAGGGAACATTAAAAAAACCCAACAACTCTGGTTTCACAGAGGAGTGCAATAGCCAATAGCCAATTATAAGCACTTTCAGTTAAGACCTGTTGTGGCTGTTACCTTTTCTTTCTAAGGTGTTCAATCTATGTCTAGCCTTCACTCCATTGTGCACCCTGCCATTATCTGTGATTCTGCCATTGTATTGTCCTCTTACAGAGTGCCTAAAGACAGCAATTTCTTTTCAGATAGTTTTGGTATTCCAGCTTGTTTAATGGGTTTCTCACAGTCTATTGAATTGCAGTGTGTCTTCTTGGCAGCTTAGAGAAAAAAAAGAAAGAAGAAAACTTGTGAAATTTGATCAACTCTTCTGGATTTCTTTTTTCCATTCATCAAGATATTGTTTTATAAGAAATCTTGAAGCATATACTTTTATTCTTAAGTCTATTGAAGTACGCAGTACCAGGACTTCATTGCTGGGACAAAGCAAGGGGCTCTGAAAATAAAGTAGAATTAATCTTCCATTACCTGTTTTGCATTAATCTACCCACAGAATCAGAGAAAAGTAGGGCTGGAAGAGACCTCCAGAGGTCATCAAATCCAGCCTGTGGCTTGAGGAAAAGTCTTCCCCATCCAAAACACTCCATACAAGTCTTTGTGTAAACTGTTCCTCAAACAACACAATCAATCCTGTTGCCCAACTACAAGGCATATCATACACAGACTGTACACAAAGGATAAAAGCACCTAAATCTGCCATAGATAAAGCAGGGTAGTGAGGGCTATCTATGTCCCACAACTACAAGGGTTGTTAAAATGCACTTGAAAGATCATATTGCTTACTCCCATGCCTCAAAATAAGAATATACCTAGTTTCTTCCCCAGAAAAATTTCAAACTTATGGTAAATAGAAGAATTACATTTAGATTGACCTGACCAAGATTAGGTCAATCTAAATGTCCAGGCCTAAAAATGTTCACAAGTCTTAAATTGCCCCCAAAATGGTGCTCCCGAACTAAAGTTACTTCACCTCAGGATGTAAAGTAATTTTAGATCAATAGGGGTTAATCTGATATACAGTGGGTTAATCTGGTCCAGTGAACAGCTGTATACATTCACAGCATGACCTGGGGCTGGGAAAGCCCAGTCACTTGATTTAGCACTGGGACTATGGTTTTTCTACCCTCCCTGATACTCCTAATACTCCTTCCCAGACTCGGCATCCCCACCCACCCTCCTGGATCAGCCAGCCCCTCCCCACCTTATTTACCTCAGGCTGCCTGTACCACTCTCAGCAATGATGAATACCTGCATATACCACTCTTGGCTCATCTCTAAGTTTAGGTTTAGGCAGCTTAAAGTAAGCTGTCTAAACCTATATCAGGTCCCATGAATGCTTGTTTGCACTCTTAAAGAATAAAATTAATTAGAATATTTACAAATTAAACAATTGTGGGAAAAGTGTTTCTTAGTAATTGCCTGTGAACCTTGAGTAATCTTAGCAATGGATTCCTACCAAATCACATGGCTAAGGTTTGCTACAATTAAATTATTTTGCATATGGATAAAGCTATTCCATATTCATATTTTAATTGTATTAACTAAAGGAACAGACAGATGTCAGGGCCTCACTAACTCACGGTGCTTTACATAAATATGGATGCTCACTTGTTGGTTTGGGCAGGGGTGGTGGGGGCTGGAGGCAGCCTGCACTGGCCCAGGACAGCAGGTGGGTGTGCTCCATCAGCTACTAAGAAGGCTGTCAGACTGCCCCTTGCCCCAGTCCTACCCTCCTTCCAGTTCTGGGGATGTCAGTGCTGAATGGCCAAAGCTGAGGGAAGCGCAGAATGGGCCCCCCTCACCTCACAGCTCCCCCCCGATACCCTAGGGTATTGGGGAGGAGCTGGGGCAGGCCTATGAGGTGAGGAGGCTTCATTCCTTCCCCATCTCCCTCATATCTGGCCACTCAGCAACTGGCATCTCTGTGCTGGCTGCTCCTGGCTGCTGAATGGCCAGTTGAGGGGCAGGGAGGGGAATGGAGCACCCTTACTTCAGGGACCCAACACAGCTCCCCCCATACCCCAACTGGGCATAGTTGGGGACCCATTCCCCACCCCTCCCCCAGCTTTAGCCATTCAGAAGTGGGATGTTTCCTCTCCTTCTACCTGACAGCCCAGGAGATGGTGCTGGGCACTAGCCCATCCCCATACTGCCCCCATGTGAAAAAATAACTCTGAAGGGAATACAAGTCCCCTAATGTTCTCTGTTTTTGAGCACCTTAAACTAATGCCATATTCTACCTGGGTTAACCTCTTGTGCAATTGACCATTTTTAAAGTTTTCTGCAGCCATACACATGTGTTACACCATTGCTGTGCAGCACTTTCAGGGTCCAGATTGCTCAAAAACTGTCACTTCTATCTAAGCCCTAATGTGTTTTATACCATGAAAGAGGTATTCTTTGCCTCCATCTTCCTAAGCAGGGACCGGAACAGCCACCCCCCCACTGGGCCCCCCTTAGGCCCCAGAGGAGGCACACCTAGGCCAAGGTTAGTGAAGAACTAGTTAGGGAGCTTCTGGAGGGCCTGGATATATTCAAGTCAGCCAGTCCAGATGATCTCCACCATAGAGTACTAAGGGAATTGGCTGAGGTTATTGAAGGACCCCTGGCACGGCTTTATGAGCACTCATGGTGCTCTGGTGTGGTGCCAGAGGATTGGAAGAGGGCCAATGTGGTTCCCATCTTCAAAAAGTGGAAGAAGGAGGACCCAGGAAACTATAGGCCAGTTAGTCTTACCTCGATCCTAGGCAAGCTGTTCAAGAAAATTATTCTGGCATGCATCCACGAGGGGCCAGCAGGAAATTTCATGCTTGGGGTAACCAATACGGGTTCATCAGTGGCAGGTCCTGTCAGACCAACCTGGTGGGCTTCTACGACCAGGTTACCAAATCATTAGATGCAGGGGTAGCAGTGGACATAGTCTTCCTGGACTTTCGGAAGGCCTTTGACACTGTCTCTCACCCTGTTCTCATTAAGAAACTGGGGGACTGTGGTGTCGACACCCACACAGTCAATTGGGTTGCCAACTGGCTGGAGGGCCGCACCCAGAGACTGGTGGTGGATGGATCATTTTCAACCTGGAGGGATGTGTGAAGTGGCATTCTGGAGGGTTCAGTCCTTGGGCCTGCTCTGTTCAACATCTTCATCAGTGACTTGGACAAGGGGGTAAAAAGCACCCTGTTCAAATTTGCTGATGACACTAAGATGTGGGGGGATGTGGGCATGCTAGAAGGGAGCAATAGGCTACAGTCGGACCTAGATAGGTTACAGGGGTGGGTGGATGAGAATAAGATGGGATTCAACATCGACAAGTGCAAAGTGATGCACTTGGGAAAGAAGAACCAGCACCATACCTACAGGCTGGGGGACTCCCTTCTCATCAGTGCAGAGGCATAAAAGGATCTTGGAATCATCACTGACTCCAAGATGAACATGGGATGGCAGTGTGGGGATGCAGTCATGAAGGCCATCCACAGATGCATCTTAAGCAGGTCCAAGGAGGTGATCCTCCCTCTCTATGCCACACTGGTCAGGCTGCAGCTGTAATACTGTGTCCAGTTCTGGGTGCCACACTTCAAGAGGGATGTGGACAACATGGAGAGGGTCCAGAGGAGGGCCACTTGCATGATCAGGAGCAGCAGGGCAGGCCCTATGAGGAGAGGCTAAAGGACCTGAACCTGTTCAGCCTCCACAAGAGGAGGTTGAGGCTGAGGCTGAGGCTGAGGCTGAGGTTGAGGCTGAGGCTGAGGGGGGATCTAGTGGCCTGTTACAAACTAGTCAAGGGGGATCAGCGGCCACTGGGGAAGTCCCTGTTCCCCCGAGCACCGCCAGGAGTGACCAGGAATAACGGTCACAAGCTGGCAGAGGGTAGGTTTAGGTTAGATATCAGGAGGCGCTACTTCACAGTCAGGGCGGCTAGGGTCTGGGACCATCTTCCAAGCGAAGTGGAGCTGGCTCCTACCCTGGGGGCCCTTAAGAGGAGATTAGATGAACACCTTATAGTTTCATAGTTTCATAGTAGCTAGAGTCGGAAGGGACCTAGGTAGATCATCTAGTCCGACCCCCTGCCTTAGCAGGAAAGAGCACCGGGGTCAGATGACCCGGGCAAGGTGCTCATCTAACTTCCTTTTAAAAATCCCCAGGCTAGGAGCCTGCACCACTTCCCCTGGAAGCTGGTTCCAGGCCCTAGCCACCCTGACTGTGAAGTAGCGCCTCCTAATAGCTAATCTAAACTTACCCTCCGCCAGTTTGTGACCGTTATTCCTGGTCACTCCTGGCAGCGCACGGGGGAACAGGGACTCCCCCAATACCTGCTGATCCCCCCTGACCAGTTTGTAGCAGGCCACAAGGTCCCCCCTTAGCCTTCTCTTGTGGAGGCTAAACAGGTTCAGGTCCCGTAGCCTATCCTCATAAGGCCTGCCCTGCTGACCCCTGATCATACGAGTGGCCCTCCTCTGAACTCTTTCCATATTGTCCACGTCCCTCTTGAAGTGTGGCGCCCAGAACTGGACGCAGTACTCCAGCTGCGGCCTGACCAGTGCCGCATAGAGGGGGAGGATCACCTCCCTGGACCTGCTCGAGATGCATCTGTGGATGCATGATAGGGTACGATTGGCCTTCTTGACTGCCTCCCTACACTGCCGGCCCATGTTCATCGTGGAGTCAATGACGACTCCAAGATCCTTTTCCGTCTCCGTGCTGGCAAGAGGAGAGTTCCCCAACCTGTAAGTGTGGTGCCGGTTCTTCCTCCCCATGTGCAACACCTTGCACTTATCAGTGTTAAACCCCATCCTATTCTCATCCGCCCACCGTTGCAACCTGTCAAGGTCAGCTTGTAGCCTATTGCACCCTTCTAGTGCACCCACATCCCCCCACATCTTAGTGTCATCAGCAAACTTGAACAGGGTGCTTTCTACCCCCTCATCCAAGTCACTGATGAAGATGTTGAACAGTGCAGGCCCGAGGACCGAGCCCTGCGGAACCCCACTGCCCACATCCTTCCAGGTCGAGAAGAACCCATCCACTACCACCCTCTGGGTGCGGCCCTCCAACCAGTTGGCGACCCATTTGACCGTGTGGGCATCGACACCGCAGTCTCCCAGCTTTTTGATGAGGACAGGGTGAGAGACAGTGTCGAAAGCCTTCCGGAAGTCCAAAAAGACTACATCCACAGCAACCCCTACGTCTAATGATTTGGTGACCTGATCGTAAAAGGCCACCAGGTTGGTCTGACAAGACCTGCCACTGATAAACCCATGTTGGTTGCCCCTGAGCATGCATTCCCCCGCAAGGCCCTCCTGGATGTGTGCCAGGATAATTTTTTCAAAGAGCTTACCCGGGATTGAGGTCAGACTAACTGGCCTGTAATTTCCCGGGTCCTCTTCTTTTCCCTTTTTGAAGATAGGGACCACATTGGCCCTCTTCCAGTCCTCCGGCACCTCGCCAGAACACCACGAGTGCTCATAGAGCGTGCCAGGGGTCCCGCAATGACCTCAGCCAGTTCCTGTAGAACCCTAAGGTGAAGATCGTCCGGACCAGCGGACTTGAACACGTCCAGCTTCTCCAGAAGTACCCTAACTAACTCCTCGCTAACCCTTGGCCCAGGCGTGTCTCTCTCGGGGCCCGAGGGGGGCCCAGCAGGGAGGTGGCTGAACTGGTCCCTACTTAGGAAGACAGAGGCAAAGAAATCGTTAAATATGTTAGCTTTGTCATCTGGCGTGATGACTAAGTTGCCCATCGTGTCCTGCAGGGGCCCCACATTACCCGGGACCCTCTTTTTACCCCCTATGTATTTGAAGAAGGACTTCTTATTGTCCTTAATCCGGGAAGCTAGTCCTATCTCCAACTCTGCCTTGGCCCTCCTGACTGCCCCCCTACATCCTCGGGCGACTATAACATAGTCCTTCTTGGCGATGACCCCATCTCTCCATTGGGTATATGCCTCCCTTTTAGCAAGGAGACATTCCCGGATGCTCTTAGTGAGCCATGGGGGTTTATGTGCCCTCCTGCTCCCTTTGACCCTTGTTGGGATTACCTCCCTTTGGGCATGGAGGATCGTCTCCTTAAGGAGCAACCACTCACCTTCGACATCTGATTCCCTTCCCCTCTGGGTCCTCAGCGCTTCCCCAACTATCCTCCTTAGCTTGTTGAAGTCAGCCCTCCTAAAGTCTAGGGCTGTTGCCTTGCTGCAGCCCTTTGCCACCTTACGCTGGATGGTGAATTCCAGCAAGCGATGATCACTGTCTCCCAGGTGGCCCATCACCCGCAGCCCCCTCACCAGGTCATCACCCGTGGCCAGCACTAGGTCCAACAAGGCGTCTCCCCTGGTGGGACTGTGCACCTCCTGGGTTAGATGGAGGTCCTGCAGTCTGGCTAAGAACCGACGTGAGCGATCAGACTTGGCTGACTGCTCCTCCCAGCAGATGTCTGGGAAGTTCAGGTCCCCCATGATGACCACATCCTTAGCCCTCACTGCCTCTGTAAGCTGACCTAAGAATTCCAGGTCGAGCTCTTCTCCCTGGTTGGGAGGTCTATAGTAGACTCCCACCGTTAAGTCTCTCTCCCCTGGACTGCCTTTTACTCTAACCCAGAGCACCTCAGAGTGCCCCCCCTCTACCCCCATGCTAATTAACGAGGAAGTATATTCCTCCTTGATGTAGAGTGCTACTCCTCCACCTTTCCTTCCTATCCTGTCCTTCCTGTATAGCCTATAGCCCTTGACACTCGCCGCCCAGTCATGCGATGAGTCCCACCACGTTTCTGTGATCCCTACTATGTCAGGGCTGGTGACCCCAGTAATCTTTCCTGCCATGGCAGCGGGTCAGACTAGATGATCTACTCAGATCCCTTCCGACCCCTGAAACTATGAAACTATGAGATTGTAAAGAGGGAAACACTACATACTGAAGTCTTCAAGTATTTTGAGTCTCCCTGGAATCAGAAGATCTTTCCTTGACAAGACCATGTGAAAGTTTCATGAAAATGGTAGCCAGTTGGGGGAAGAGGGGAGAAAGTGTGGAGGGTGTGAGGGAGCGGGGGAGAGGGAATGAATGAGACAACCAAAACAGTATAGTAAGCTAAATTTAACCTCAAAGCAAAACTTTGGTGGACTTCCAGTCCCTTTAAATTGAAATGCAGAATTCATCTTGCATGGCTTATCTTTGACTCAGGTAAGTTGTCTTCATATAAAGAAAATAAATAAATATTCTTTGGGTTTCAGATGCACAACATTTTATATGAATACATTTCCATGCCTCTATCCTTTCCTGCTACAAATACAAACTGTTGTTTCCAGACCATTTCATGAGTGATTCAGGCTGTTACAGACTTGAAGCTGACTGAAATAGTCTTTTGTAAAGTTTAACAGTAGCTAATAATTTTATAAACAATAGGTCTAACAATAAATAACACTGCATTCTTCTTGGTACTCTACAATATTCTCTAACATTTGTCATGCTTGTAAAGAAAAAAGCAAGATGGCAATGATGATTACAGTCTGCTCCCATACTGTGTGAAGAGATCCTCCCTCTCATTTTCCTTGCCATGACAGGCCAGGAATCCACTGTCAGATAAAATAACAATATGAGGTGATACTGAGTGACAGAACATACTGAAGCAGCTAAGGAAAATTATAATTATGTTGCATGTTTAAATCTTAGCAAATAAGAATTCCAACAAAATCCTATTACAGCTTGTCATATAGGGTCAATTTGATACCAGGGTTTAGAACCTGCCAAATTTAAGGTATCCAAGGACAAAATTCTATAGGTCCTTAGCCCAAGTAAGAGACAAAAAGGATCAGGCCCCATATGTTTGAATTAGGTTCTCTTCCTATACCCTAAGCTCCTTATATCTGGAGTTTAAAACCTGCCCTTCACTGAGGTCCCTGTTCAAAATCATACTTTATATGCTGTAGGATTCTCACCTCTTATAGAGATAGTGAGTGCATTTATACGCAACATTTTACTGCACTGTAGAGCAAATTACATCATAGTAAGAATCACTGTCTACACATGCAGACCCTTAGTATGCAGTAATTTGCTCTACTCAGCAGTTTATTTGCTACCTGCAAATGCAAGTAGCAGATCAACTGCCTAGTAATTACTGTGCAGTAAGGCACATGTAGATGGCTGACTGAGAGCAAATTTGCTCCTAGTCAGCCGGGCAGCAGGAAGCACAAGATTGCTTCCTGCCAGCAGGAGGTGTCTGCTGCTAGGGTGGGTTCCATAAACTGGGGAGCACAGGGAGTGTTCCCTGCCAATCCTGGAGCTGGCTGGGACCTGTCCTGACTGCAGCAGTTCATAACCAGCCCTGGTAGAGCAGGGTGGGAGCACCCCTCCAGCTGCTTCAGGGTGCTCCCACCCTGCTTTATAGAGGAGGGTGAAAAAGAAATATGCTCCCAAATTCACATACATGTAGATGCCTGCCCAGGGTGGATTTTTCCTCCAAAGTAAATTAGTCCTGGAGTAAATTACTCTGTAGTATACCTATCCAGCAGCATTTGTATATGTAGATGTGCACAGCATGATTTAACTGTCTTATGACAAAAAAAAAAATTGATCTAGAAAATACACATTGGTAAGAATCTTATTTTGCTTTACATGCCATGTTGCAGTTTTCCAACCATGTTGCTGCCATGTTTGACCCTTATATAGAATTTACTATCCTACACCCTGTGCAGTGTGTATGTACATGTGTCCACACAGCTACTGAGTATATATAGTAGGCTGCACACTAGCTTGTTAGCAATAAAACTCTGTGATCACACACTCTGAGTGAGCATAATATCAAAATAAAATTTCTGGATTTACACTGAAGTTTGTGTGTAAGGAGCCATATACCTAGCCAACCAAAGTGAAGCCTATTGCACCTGCTCAGTAGCAGTTCATCCATTTATGAATCCACATTTCATGTAATATAGGATCACAAACTACGTGTAAGTACCAGAATACTGAAGGATAAACATCATTTGAGCACAAAGTGAATAGGATTCTGCTCATTAGATCCCTATGGTTCTCCCAGTCCAGAATTGTTTCTTAAAATTTAGGTGGGCAGCGGTTTACCCAATCTAGTTTCATGCTTACATACGTTGATTTCTAAGACAGAGAGGTACAATTATGATAATTATCTCCCCTGGAGAAATATTAGTCATAGATTTTTAGAAAGATATTTAGTCTTCCTTGGACATTTTAATGGGATAAAAATGCAGACTATCCCTTGACATTTTGTTTCAGTAGTGAATTACCCACACTTAAAACTTTGAATCTTACTTCTAGTCTATCTTCTATGTGTAGATCTGAGTTTTCGATATATGTCTAGATTTGGGTTTTGGTTTCCACTACTTCCATGAGGAACTTAAAACTCAACTACATATTCAAATATTGTCCTTGTCTATAACTCATTTTTCTGTTCTTCTGACTTTACTTTGATCTTGTAATTTGCCCTTATAATTCACAAGAGCTTGGAGACATCACAGATAGACTAAATGATTACCATAGACAATTCTGTTGTAATTATATATTTGATAATTTTAATTAATTAGCCTCTGAACCTAATAACTGTCAGAGTATGAAAAGTAATTAAATGTTTAACTTGAATGATCTTCATAAAGATATTTTAAAGGTTTGATTCTAAAATTACTAATGTGTTACATTGACTATGATTCTTTTTCATTTTGTTCAGTTATAACTTGTTTCCTGCTTCAATTCAAACAGTTGAATGAATACTATCAAAATGCTAATCCTATGATTGCTAAACTTATCATAAAATGTATGTCAAATGCAATTTATGTAAATATCCTTCTGAAAACTGACAAAACTCATCACTGGAAAGAGTCCCAGTACAGTCCTAATAGTAAAGCATAAGGTTCAAGTAAACGAAGCAGTCTGAGAGCCTTGACTTTGAGACAATTGCAGGAGATTTGATATCTGAGAACAAACTGTACAAAAAAATCTTGTAGGTGACAATAATTCTATGAGTCATATCAGGTATCAATTCTTATCTAGGGAAACTAAGTTTGATTTAGCCTTTCCAGTTACAGTTTCTTTTCTTTCTTCTTACAAAGATGAAATGGAATTTCTGAAGAAGTTCTTAGTTTTAAATTTTTTTCAACAGGATTTTTAAGCTTGAGCAGACAGTACCAACCTAAGGGCCTTGTTACACTGTAATTTTGGGTCACTCCTGGAAGTCTTAGCCCCTGGATTGTCTGCACATTAACACATGACTTTAACAACTGGCTTTAAGCACTCTTTAGGCAGCTCAACCTTACACCACTCCAGGGCAGAATTATCTCTAATGATCTGCTACCCAGTGCCTGTTCAACCACGGTGTAACCCCTCTAGGCTACACATATATGTAAACACACCAACCTCCACTGCTGACCTGGACTGGGCCCACTATCCCCACTTCCCAGATCCCCAGATCTATTCTGCTCCTTCCGCCTTACTTGTTGCTGCCTGGCGTGTCTGTCCCAGGAGAGCAGGGAAGGAAGGGTTAACTTTCCTGCCTGGCCACTGCTGCCACAGTGCTCTGGAAATGTTCAGTTCTGAGAAGAGCTGCAGCCCAGCATCAGCTTCTGGGCAGGCAGATCAACCATAACCTGCTTTCTCCCTTGGGCCAGATAGCTGGGCACCTATAACTAGGTTGTGGCAGGCAGGGGGACCAGCATGAAACCCATAGGGGCAAGGGAGAAGCCCTGGAGCTGTGGGGAGGGGGAACTGGAAGAAACCTTGAATGGGGGGTGGGAAATCTTTCCTTCCGGTCCTTCAGGCCCCTGCTGGTCTAAAGTGTGACAGCTCCACACTCAAGTTAGTACCAAGAGCCCTGTTACATCTTACCCTGTGAGCAAATATTGATCAGCATTAGTGCTAACTTGGAATTTGGAGCAGTCACATTCAGACTAGAAACCTTCTTGAACTGCCCCCCTGCCACTCAGCTGTTATTTGCCACTAGGGGGCATATGAGCAGGGGCAGGACTAGGTGTTGTAGCTGTGAGTTGCCACTGGAGGGCTGGTCTGTCCCTGCTCTATGGGGAGGGATATGAGAGATCTTGGGATAACAGAAGACTTCAGTTTGGGTAACACATCTGTGAAGAGTAGCCACACCTTAAGGGAACAGAAGCTGGGTAGTGCAAGTCAGAGAAAATCCTGCCCTCTGGAGTGGCATAATTTACAGCTGCATAATGAGTGCTTAAACCCACCTTGAGGTGTTAATGTGTGGACAATCAAGGAGTTAAGAGCTCCAGAAGCTGCAGAAGTTACCATGTAACAAGGCCCTAACACCAACCAACATTTGTGTGGCTTACAGTGTAGGGCGTAACAGGGCCCTAAATTCACTGTTTTTTGACCGTGCTTTCAGGTGAAGAGAAGGCACATGCAATATAGATCAGACTTCTGAACGTTTACAGCTCTGGAAAATAAAACTTGCATAGAAATGAAATATTACACTTTGGATCCTCTCTGAGGCATTGGTGCCATTCACAAGCATTATAACAAGGGAACAAAAATCTACTGAATAGTCAAAAAATCCAGTATGCTTTGCTCAGTTTGTTTTAGAATCATTAATATTCATTAACAAATGTTAAAGAAAGGGGTAAAGTGAGCTTGCTTGTGATCTCTTCAAACCATTTTCCCAAATGTACTGACCCTTCCTGCAATAAGGGTTCTGTTAAAAATATTGTTTCCTTAAGGATATCTAGGACAGAGAAACATTTGGAGTGACAATTTACATTTCTTCTCTAGCGACGTGAAAAGATTACCATAAGATCCATCTCAAAAGTCAAGGACTTGAAGCAGCTGGAGCAGCTGGAGACACCTCTAGGGTTACCATATTCCCAGCATCAAAAAAGAGGACACCTGGGAAGTGGAGGGAGGAGGGGAGAGTGGGGGGAGCAGTGATATGCTCATGCCCTTCCTTTGCCCCTCACTCCTAAGCCCCTGCCCCCACAGTCTCTCCTCACTCCCAACTGACAGATCCCTACTCCTCCAGCCCTGTGGTGCACCTCACTCCTGACCCACAGACTCCTCCTCCCTCCAGCCCTGCTGGCCAAGCAGCTCCTGCGGTGCGTGTGCATGCACGTGCATGCGCACACACACACACACACATACACACAGTCTCTTCACCTGGCTTACTGGGGCATGCACAAGGAGCATTTGACCCTGACAGCCAGTCACCTTGCCCACTGCTCCCAGCCCCAAGCAGTCTCAAGCAGTAGCCTGGAAAAGTAAAAAAAAACTTGGACATTTTCTCTTATTTTTTCAAAACTGACCCAGACACAGCACAGAGGGCTGAAAAAGAGGACATGTCTGGGAAAACCTCGATGTATGGTAATCCTAGACATCTCTAAAAAGATAGATTAATCATTAGGAATTTATGCCATACTGTTTTTCAGCTGAAAAACAGCTATCATGTGTTGCTGTGAGAAGATAATGCTAAAAATTAAAAAAACCTCTCCAGCAAAATATTCTATTCAGAAATGTCTGTCCCTCTCCCCATCACCCTTTTATCCACTGGCGCATAATTAATTCCATTAAACTGTCCTTTCCACATCTCAGGCTTCCCTTACAAAAGGGAGAGAGAGATTTTTTTGAGGTATTAGGTCAGTGAATGCTTTCTTATGAAAGAGTTCATCTGAATCTGTGGTCAGATAGCTCTTATTTAAAAGACTGATCATCGCAGATCCAGGTTTCTCATTTCCCATGGAAAAGCTAAGTAAAACACAGATTTTGCCTTTTACCAGAGGCAAACACAGATTTCTCATTTCACTGGAGAAACCTGTGGATTTTGCAGTTTTACAATGAGCTCCATCCAGGCTGAGTTCCAGACACGGGAAATGTTGTTGATTTATCAGAGAAAACCAGGATCCCTGGCCATCATTACAATATAGGTTCTCACTTCCTGAAAAATATATATCAAAAATGTGAGATTACATTTTTTCCCCTTTAGTTCTCTGTGCAAAGATGGAAGTCAAGGGGAAAAAATGGAAAGACATAACAAACCTCTTTTAGACCTTAAATATATAAAAGCCCAAGATGTATAATGATCACCTTTTACATGAACATGGGAATGAATATGCTGTAGCTGTTCCTTTGCCTTAACTAGTTTTCAGTACTAGTAAAGTGTAATGTTAACTATTTTGAACATTCAGTACTGACAATGTGCTGAAAATGACTAGGATTTACATTTTCCTTTTAGTGTAAAGGGATATCATTTAATTTTAGTTCAGTTTATTTAACTACTTACAATATTCAGTAATTCAAAGAACTATAACAATGATTGGAAAAGGTAAAGTATTCCCATTATATTTATTCTCTTTACTTCAAAAAGAACTTGCTATTCCTGTAACTAAAATATTTCCTGCTGAACAAATGTCATGTTACGTAGGTAATATAAATGCATGTTTAAATATTTCATTAAGGCACTGAAGTTTGTTAAAGAAAAATTATGCCAAATATGAGAAATTAACCTCACAGTTTTTGCTAAAATAATTTATTATATTTTTGTTTGCATCTTACCTTTAAAATTCTTCCTTAATGCACAATTCCTATCTATTTAACGGGAGAGGGTATCCACCCAAAATAGTTAGGGAGAACACATATTTGTGGGAACCATTCCTATTCACCTGAAGCTAGACCACTGCAATCAAAATGGACTATATTTCTGGAAAGTAGGTTTTGATTAAAATAACTTATATTTTGGTCAGATACAAAATATTGAGCTCAGTACAGAACTAACTTTGTAATGGGATGACATTTAGTGGTGTGTTATTATATAATGATCTTAATATTCTTTCAGCTTTCAATTTGTTTGAATGGAACTGGACAAATAATAGGTGGTTGGTATGGTGTTGCTACTCATATCTAACATTATTTGTAAAAAATACCCCAAAAAACATTTCTTCTCAGTGTTAAAAGCATGTCTGAACTAAAATAATTCATTCAAACTTCAGCAGAAACTTTAACTTATTTCAGATATTTATCAAGATTTCAGCCTGAACTTTGGGTACATCTTCACTCAGAGAGGGAAACTCCTTATTTTGCAGCATAAGTTTAAAATTCACTGACAATTTTGGAGTCAGTAAATCATATTTATGATAATTTGTTAATTAGTATAATGTAATTAAGGGTGGAAACAGATGTCACCTTTAAGCTTCTATAACATTTTTAATGGCAGTACAAAAGCCAAGCAAACAAATGTCCATACCACTTGTGTACCACAAATACCCCAAATTTGTGGTTACACCCTAAATTTTATCAATAGATGTGCTTTATTGAGGCAGATATTTTCTGGGTTTATGTTGGGAGAGTGTAGTCAGCTTGAAGCTGCCCACACTCTACAGCTACTCCAGGCAGGCACTCCCAGTGCTTCAGGGACCTGGTTCACTATGCCCCAGGAATTCCCATTCCTGAGGTGCACAGAACTTGGCTTCTGAAACACCAGAAATGCCTGCCTGGGTTCCCCCATTTGGGATTTTCCAGGTTCCTGTCTGCATGCCAGTGTGGTTCCAGGGCTGGGAATGCCAATCAGCTAATAGTGGCCCAACCCTAGTACTACACCAAATTTACTCTGGGGTGATCCCAGAACTGAAACCACCAACCAACTTATTGACAGTCCCAGGCCTAGGACTGCACCAGAATATCTAACTTACTCAGTATGGTCTACAGATGCACCTCTGTAAGGAAGGAAAGCTGAAGAATCCTTACTTTCAGAGATTCACCTTGCAGATTCCAGAATGCATCTGGGAACATGTAGCCTTCTGCCCTTCCACATAAATGGGTGGGACAACAAGTCAAATGCATTTCACCCAATGAAGCAGATCAGCTGTGTTGGGGCATATCTTGGCACAGCTGATCTACTTCTTTTGCTGATAACTGTTTGTACCCTAAAAGAAAAGCCAGGAAGAAATGAAAAAGAGTCTTGAAAGACAACAGCCAGGGCTGCTACCTAACAGACTTTCTGGCAGGTAGCTTAGGCACTGTGGTGGAGGGATTTAAACAAATTCTTTTGTTTCAAAAGACATTGTTTGATTTATGCATAAAAGCAAAAATACATTATTTGAATTTTCTAGAACATTTGACAAATTCTAAAAATGTAATTCTTAACACAATTCACAAATCTAGCAGCCTTAGATCCAAAATTAACTACCCATGAAAAAATACAACAAAAACTAAATTAAAAATAACATACCCAACCAATAAATTCTAATTTTTCCTATGATCTTTTTCTCTCAAAATTCCATTAAAATAGAAAGGATTGACAGTCGACTGTCTTCTTAGAGTAATCTGGGAGAGAACAGTATCTTAAATCAAGGGACACTCCAATATTACCAGCAGCTAGTAATGGGCCATGTTTTCTAGGGCCTTCTCATCTAGAAGCCAAGGTTCTCTGATTTAGAAGGCAAGGTAGATTTTCACTTTATAAACTAACCAAAATAGATCAATTAATTGATCAATTGATAGATCTGTCTGTCTGTCTGTCTAAAGCACAAAGTTTTATGAGCTGAAACTCACTTCATCAGATTCTTTGAAAAGACATGCACAAAGCTATGAACAGGAAAAATTGAATAGAAAAGGCAGAAGGGAAAGGCAGAGAGGGAGAGAAGATAGAAGGGGAAGGGGAAGGGAGGCAAGACTGGGACAGGCAAACAATCAGACAATAAATCTATAGGAACAAAAGGAGTCACAAAAGCTGCCCAATGTACATTGCAGAGAGGCACTGTGAAAAGGTGACTGTGTGTATGACATTGGGAAAATTGCAAATGAATACATTTTGAATGTTATGATCCATGTTATTTTGTCTGTGGATGATATGGTCTATACTAATGTTGGGAGGCACCTGGGTACCTTGTCAAGTTTGGTGCCTCAGTGAGACTAGCACAGCATAGACACGGTTATACTATTCCATGGGTCAGGAATTATTTACTCCTTTCTACAGTGCTCCTTTTGAAGCTGAGCTAATAACAGTCATTGGAAAAGATGGAAGGCAGTGCAGAGGGGAAGTTTCCAACCCACTGGGCAAGGGCCCAGGCTACATTCGAAGGCCCCCTCCTTTTAGGCTAGCAGCAACCCACTAACTTACACACACACTGCCTTACTCATTTCCTCTCAGGCTCTATGTTTCCACCAGACCGCCCTCTTGTGACTTACCATTGGACCAACTTCAAAAGGGGTGCCAAAGAAAACCTTGGATAATGCTTGGCCTTTGGTGTGATGGTTAGTGAGCTGTTCTGAGAAATGAGAAAGGCCCAGGTTTAAGCTCCTTCTGAATCTATAACCCAGGTCATCAATGTTCCCAGGTAAATGCCATAAAAGTTGAGAAGTCTGCCTTGGTCTTTGTACATTCCTGAGTCTGGTAGCAATGGGTTTGTTCAGTTCCATTTTTGTACATCTACACATCCACAAGGGCCATGCATATGTGCCCTGGCTAATTCAAAGTATGCCCAGTCTGCATGCATATATATCACTGTCTAAATGTCCTAGACCAGAAATTAAATGACATGAAAGACTTAACATCTAGGGATGCAATTCCTCTGACTGTATAAGTGTCAAGAATTACATGTACATGACAAAAAAGCCATTTAGTCAACAAGGAAGGAAAAGAATGTCACTATAAATGTTCAACTATAGCAATATTGTTACCTAGAAAGTCTTATGAAGTTTACACCCCTTCAAGCCTTTCCTTTGGGATTCTGTAGCTAATAGGGAATAGTGTCCCAAAACATACTTCTTAAGCCAAAATAATGTTGATTTTGTATCAGCATACTTTTTCATTAGGAATCCAACTTTTGAAGATGGTAAAAAAAAGCAAAAATCAAATATCCTATATATCTTGCATGTATGTCCATTTTACCATCTAACATGGTTACGATTTTCAGTCATCATCAAAGCACATTGTGCATTATGGTCAGGTTCCTTCAGATAACTGCTGTCCTTCCATGAGCATATAGTCATATAAACATAGAAATTTAGGGTTGGAAGGGACCTCAGGAGGTCATCTAGTTCAATTCCATGATCAAAGCAGGACTGTCCCCAACTATATCATGCCAGCCAAGGCTTTGTTTTGATGGGTCTTAAAATCCTCCAAGAATGGAGATTCCACTACCTCTCTGGGTAACTTGTTCCAGTGTTTTGCTACCACCCTCATGAGAAAATTCTATCTAATATCTAACTTAAATTTCTCTTGCTGCAACTTGAGACCATACCTCCTTGTTCTGTCATCTGCCACCACTGAGAATAATCTAGCTTCATGCTCCTTGGAGCCACCCTTCAGGTAGTTGAAGGCTGCTATTAAATCCCCCTTCAGTCTGTTCTGCTCTGATCTTATTGTATCCCTTTTAAGGCTTCCAGAATTCTTTTGGTCCCTTGTGTTCCTAGCCTTTTTCTTGTCCTGGTGTTATCTCTTAGCAGGCTTCATATATTTCCTGGCACCTGGAGTCTTGAGTTAGTCAACAGGAAACACTAAGCACAAAAGTGTGCCTGAATTCCCTCCTTTTCAAAAGTTGGCTTAGTCTGCACAATTAGACACCTTTTCTCACTTACAATCCAAAATGTCAGGCAGGTCCCATTTCTGAGAGTTAGAAGTTTGTTGAGAGTGATGACCCCAACTTTAGCTGTTAGAGTATACACTGAGGAAATGAGAGACATCATTCCCAGATATTCTACAGCCTGAGGTGATTCAGGCCTTACATCTCCTACTTCTTGTGGGAGAGTATCTCAACCACCAGGTTACAGATATTTTGGGTGGGTGAATCTTCCATTCTTCCTATTGAACATGGATTACTGAGAAGCCAAAAATAAAAGATTTTTGGGGCCAGAAGGCAAATCATCCCCCTGGTCGTGGGGATACCTTGGTTATGAATTCCCGAATTTAGGGATATTTTTTGTTCTTTTCAACAATGACCATAAAAAGGGTCCAGGAAGCAGGGAATGGGATCTAGGAGAATGTGAATTAGACATGGTCTTTCAGGGAACTCAAGTTCCTCACAAATACTAATCACAATACAGCAGGGGTGGACAAAATATGTCCCACCAGCCATATGCATCCCACCAATTGATTCTGTTTGGCCTTTGGATAAGTTTTCGGTAGACCTGTATCAACACTGGCACTTTATGTTGGAATATGGTGGCCCCAGGGTTCCCAGAAGAGCATGGTGAGTAAAGATAAGTGGTGCAGCTACTTCTTCTTCTCCCTAGATTTGTGCAAAGAGAAAATGATGTGCCTGCTGCCAGGTTAAATACAAATTCAGATGCCCATTAGCAGAGCAGAGCACAGCCACTTCCTCCTCCCACTTCTTCTGCCACCACCATTGCTACAACCCAACCCCTCCTATTCATCCACTGGAAACTTTACAGATTTCACCCCTTCACTAATTTTCTTACAATCCCTTCTCCTGCCCACCGCTTCCTTAACTGTAGAGTTGTCTGAGGTAGAACATTAATTTCAACTTAAAAACCTCAGGTGCATCTACACATGGCTTTAAGGTGACATGATAAATTCCAGCACAGTTTCCACCACAGTTTATCGTGGTACCTTAATGGCACAAGTAGATGCTAAAACTGCTGTGGTCCAGGGTGCACATGCATATGCTTCAATTTGAGCCAGGTCAGAGCAGCCTTGGGCTGGCAGGGAGTTCAGGGTGTCAGCCCCAGCCTCTGGGTGTGAGCACTGGGCAGCAGAGGGATTGGCTGGAGCACAAGGATGATAATGTGCAGGGGTAGGAAAGAAGCAGCTCCTGCACTTTTGCATCCTTGTGCCCCAGCCAGCCCTTATCACTATCTATACATGCACTTCAGTGCAGTATATAACTGCACCATAAGATAGTACTGTCCCTGACAATACAATTAATTAAACTACTGCACCCTAATACTAGTACACATGTATATGGTAATGCTTTACTGTGGAGCTAATTAATCAATTCCATAGTAAAGTGTGGGTGTAATTGCACCCTTTGTGTGCATCCAAATAAGCCCAGATGTACTTCCTGCAGCATCTCAAACCCCTCTGAGATGCTGTAAGAGGCATGTGTGGGAATGGGAAAAGGTTCTCCCCGCTGCAAGTTTTCAGAGTGTGGGGCAAAATTAGACCCCTGGATATCCAGAGGTAAAAAAAAAATGGAGGAAAAAAAAGTGGGACAGGGCACAGTCCTGGACCATGCCCTGAGGCAATTGGAGGCTGGGCCTGCCACAAAGATGCTTTGGTAGCAGCCAGAGTGTCTCTGTGCTTGGCCCTCAACCTGGTGCTGAAGCATGCTTCCTGCCCATGCAGGGCAGGCAGCATGGCAGCTGCAGGAAGCTGGATCTGGGCTCCACTGCAGGTATGCAGGGGTCTGGGGGGGAGCTGGAGAAGTGGGGGAGGGGACCCCTGCCAGCCCCATCCACTCCCCCAGCCCCCTGGATCCCTGCCTCTCCTGGCTCCAACCCCCCAGCCCTTGTGATGGCCACCCTGCCCAGCCCCATCCCCTGCCTGCCCCCCAAACCCCCTGATCTATTCCCTGCCTGACCCATCCCCAACCATCCCTCAAGCCCCCCAATCCCTGCCCCGCCCAGTCCCACCCCTGGACCCCCCGAGCCCTGCCTTGCCCAGCCCCGCCCCTGCCTGTTCTCCCAGTCCCCGCATCACTGCCCTGCCTGGCCCCATCTCCCCAATCACTGCCCCCCACCCTAGCATCCCCACAATTAAAAAAACAAGCAAACACAAAAAACCCTGACACTTACTGGCAGTACCTCTGCCATCTGTCACACAATGTGAGGCTGGGTGACAGCACCAGTGGCCCAAGCCAAGGCCCTGCTGCCTCCTGCTGCCCTGTAATGTGCAAGGGAACTCTTCCAGGAGGACCCAGAACCCCCATAGCTCCTGCTTGGTGAGTACAAGCCTTTTTAATTTTTTAAGTGCTGGAGGCTGGGGTGGAGAGGCAGCCATGGGGGGCTGGTGGTACAAGTAGGGGATGGCACTGGGTGGGGCTGCCATTGGCGGGTCTGGAGGAGGAGGACTGGGGCAGCTGCAGGAGCCAATGGGGGATGGGGCCAGGCAGAGCAGCAATCCAGGGGGCTAGAGAAGTAAGTGGGGGGGGGCACGTGGGCCCTGCAAGGGGGGTGGTAGCCCCTGCAGATGTCATTTGGCCCCTGTTGGGGAGCTGTAGCCCCTGGTGGTGGGCAACAAAATATATAGGTACTGAGAATTCATTTTATTATGATGATGGAGACACTGGTCGGCTTCCAAATTGATTTAATACTGTAGATATATCAATAAAGCATTGCCCAACTGATCCCTGTCTCTCTGTCTCTCACACTGTCTTACTCTTTCTCTCTCTATATAGTGGTCTTTTTGTTTTAATTGTGGAGGAACATGGATTTTGGGATATTTTACAAAATGACTTTGGGATTTTTTTATCAGGGATTTTTCAGTTTTCCAATAGGAAACACTAGAATTCCTGCTAGGAAGGCCAGTGGCAAGATCCTTCCTGCTCAGAGGTGGCACATTGGCCCCAGCTAGAGGTGGCTGACCTCCTAGCCATTTGAGGTCAGAAGGACATGCTTTGACAATTCAAAGCAGGCCACCAGACTAGGAACATCTTCCAAGTGATACCTGCCCAGATGTCCAGGGAGGGGCACACATAAGTGCCTTATGAAGGCCAACCCTGCAGCTACAGCTCACTGGCAGCTGGCCCAGGGGGGTAGATGCCACAATGGGCTATGTAGTCCCCATTCGGGTCTGGTGGGTGCGCAGCAGGTCTTAGCCAGGCAGCAGCCCCCACTGCCAGACTGTGGCAGTGGGTAGAGGGTGCAGGGAACTCTCAAGCTGTTTCAGCAGTCCAGCTGGCACAAGGGGTAGTGTTCCCAGGTACCAGTTGGGTGGGCCTCAGAAGCTCCTGAGAGCAAAAATTCTGAGCTACTTGCCAGGGCAGCTTTTTGTACTGATGGGGCTAGGACAGGGCAGCTTTTTATACTGCTGAACACAGCACAGTTGCTGACCCCAGGCTCTAGCTTCCCCTGGCTGCAGATCTGGGAGGTGCCAGGCAGGGTTATTTTGCCCCAAGTGACACAATTTGCTTCCAGCAATGTGCATGTCCAGGCATGTGTGCTGAGGCAAATAGCTCTGGCTCAAATTTGCACCACTTCTATTTGAGCTGCTAAAGCACATGTGGTTGCTTGTGTGGATGAGCCCGCTGAGTATGAGACCATGTCCATAACTACAATGCTTTCCTTCCTCCTCTTTCCATATTTTCTCTCTTCAGGAAAGGTATTCTTACTAATACAGCTATCAGAACTCAATTGCCCATGTAAGCAAAAAGAAATCAACAATTCTTGGTGCACATTTTCCCTCAGTATTGTGAGAAATTACTCAAGGCAAATTACTAACTATGGGTTCTTCTACACTGTAATCTGGAATCTCTACTGTAAATTGCTCTTTGGAAAGCTTCTACCATTTTATTAATATTAACCAGGCATATTTACTTTATATGCTCTGGATTGATCATAGTAGAGACAGCATGACAGCCATTTTCCTTCATTTCAGAATGTGGATAGTGTGCATTTTGGAGGGGTTTTTTTCCTTTGTGGCCATCTGCTTCTGCTGACCTACCCTTTTGCATGCAGTCCTTTGCTTGTTTAAATAAAGTATTAGTCATGTGCAGTATTACATTGTTAACAATAGCTGTATACTGTTTGAACAGAAATTAAAAACCCATTGGATTCCTTCTCTTCTCACCCATGAAAGTAAAAAGTAACTATGTACTGCTCCAAGAAAGTTGCCATGTAGTCTGATCCTCCACAAAAATACAACATATCTAAGCTAATCAATCATACTCAATTCAGTGATTTGCCGGAGGGGAGGGGTGGTGGATTCCACAATATAGAACAAGATGTTCATTCACTATGGCAATTGGGTATGTGCATCTCTAGGGCTGAATTGGCTGTTAAAATGGCTTGACAAATTGTACTGTAAATAACAGATTATATACATACATATATACATATATATACATATATAGCATATTTATATATACATGTAAGAACATACGCACACAACAATATTTGTAAAGACCACTTCTATATTAAACAAACCCAACAACCTTGAAACTTTTTTTCTCCTATCCAGAAACTTGCATCTTTTTTTCAACATGGATTTTTGAGCATATACAATTTATGTTAAAAATAATAGATAAAATATATTATCATTTAGCTTCTATCTGTCGCAATGTACCTTTTTTGGCTGTACTTTTGTGTGCTTGTGCTTTGTGTAATCTATTAAATTTATGTGATCTATAGAATGCAGCTAGCCAAGGGAAATTGTTGAATCTTTTTCTGATGTTATCCATGTCACAATTAATGATCACAGTTTAGTTATTATGTTTTCCTGTTATGTTGTTCTGTTCTCTTTTATCATTGTATCCTATGTTTGAATTTTATCAGACTGACTTCCTGCCACTTGGGCAGGAGGCTGGACCGGATGATCTTCTGAGGTCCCTTCCAGTCCTAATGTCTATGAAATCTATGAGATTGAGAGCTATGATGTATATCATAATCTAAGTCTAGATAGAAATTATTGTCTCTGACCCAAGTGGCAAGAAACTGAAAATATTTTTTTTCCATAAATACTTGCTAATATTTATTTTCTCTCATACAGTCAAAGGGTGAATAACAGACCAGTGAGTTACAATATGATGTGCCAAAGCTTGCATTCAAATTACATATTTATACAAAATTAAATTATGAAATGAAGACAATTCAGATTTTCTTAGAAATGAGAACTTGTCGTACTGAATATATAAGACTGGATTTGACTCACAAATGTATTATTCCAGTTTTACACTAATAAGTATTTGAAGTCAATATACCTCTACAAGGTTATTTGATGTTGCTTATTCAAGTCAGTCTATAGCTGATGTCAGTCATTATAGACTCAAGGGACCTTTTAAATGCCAGCTTTTAACTTCTATTTGTTGTTGTTGCTTTTGTTGCTGTTGTTGACTACGGGAAAATAATAGGGCAATTTTTTTTTGCTCAAAACTCAGAAAGGCCCCAGCAGGTTAGAATGATTTGGACACCATGGATTCCTATTTGGAATCTATGGATTTCCACTATAGATTTCCTATTTGAAATGGGTTTATCTTGTGTATTTGCACACCAAGCAAAAGCTAATATTGCATGTTACCCCATGTCACACTTAAAAGGATCTCAGGGCATCCCAGGGTGGTACAGAATCCTGGCTGAGAATCACTAGTCTATAGCAAGACTTGGCAATATTTTTGGGCAGATTGCCAAAAAAATCCTCAGTCTTGATTTGTAAGATATTGGTGTGCCAGAGGCAGATGGCAAAAGAACCATGAGGGGCCCTATCCTTGTTGTGGCACTGAAGCTCTGGCCCCATCCTCATCACATGTTCCAAGCACAATACCTTTGTGTGCCACAGTCTGGCACCCGTACCGGGGGTTGCCTACCCCTGGTCCATAGGATCAGAATTTAAGCCAGTAGCTACAATGGAAAAAAATATCAAAACTTAGCAATGCAGTTTATTTTATTAATTCAAATGTATCCTTGTGCTGTAAATGGTTTGTGAGTATTGACAAAAATAATATACGTGTATTATTGCAAATTAAGTGACTCTTTTCAAATCCATCTGTGCCCTTTTTGGAAACTGAATAAAAAACTCCTAAATGCATCAAGATTTTTTTCTAGTTAAATTATGATCAATATTACTTTTATTTTCTGACAAAGATCTGAAGCGTCATCATTCAGTTAGAGTATACGTCACAATTTTACAGCATCTTAAAAAAATAATGATTTTAAATTTTTTATGACAGTATCTCCTTATTAACATTCTGAATTAAGATGATTCAAAGTTGCTTCCAAGTTATTGTATGAGATTCTGAGTTACTTGCCATACAGGGGTCAAAGGCAATCATTTCTAGCTAGACTTAAATTATGAACTGCATCATAGCTCTCAGTCTGATAAAACTCAAATATAGACACAATGTTAGCTAACAATAAATAAAAGAAAACAGAACAACATAACAGGAAAGCATAATAATTATAGTGTGATCATTAATTGTGACATGAATAGCATCAGGAAAAGATTCACCAATTGCTTCAGGCTATTTGTATTTTATAGATCATGCAAAACACTTATAACCACAGTTAAATTAAACTAAGAATTATCACATGCATCACTGGTGCAATGCAAAGAACTGTCATATACAGATGAATTTATCTCTTTGTCTATACTTCACTTTAATGTAGAATTTCTAGTGTAAAAAGTTTGCAATACTAAAAGCAAAATGTCATTATTTTTAGGTGACAGTTGTACATCACCTTATACAGTTTCTAGAAAGAGACTAGTGAAAAATATTTTATGAATAAATGTAAATATATTCTTTGGAGTTGCCTTCAGCCTATCAACAATAAACACACAACACTGTATTAGCTGCATGGCCTGAATGGCCATGAGAAATAAATACAAGCTAATTTGTGAGGGATGTAATAAACATAAAAGGGATACACTAATGAAAGGGTTAATTTTTAATATTTAGAGGGTATTAGAAATAATCCAATAACCTCAGGATAATTCTCTGGTTCTGTTATGTTTTTAACATGTATTACAGCATACTGTTAGTTGATTTCTAGTTACACGGGGTGCCTATACCTATGCATCAAGGCTGTTCCAATGTGCTGTAATTACAGTGAATTGGAACAGACTCGATTAATTGAATCTGCTGGGATGTGCTAATTACCATGCTCAAGCTGACTCCAGCATCACGTGTATTAGTGTACCCATAGTGTACCCAGGCTGTAGGAGTGTTTTCACTAAAGCTCATTGCCCCTGCTGCCATTTTTCAGTGTGGGAACACTGATATATATGACACTCTGGGTGCTTTAATTAGAGCAGCCCTGAGAGCTGCTCTATTTAAAGTGCTGTCCTCCCTACCTCCCAGACCATGTGTATAAATGCCATAGTTATTTTTTTTTTTTGGAGGAGTAGCTGTGGGAAATCCCCCTCAACCCAATTAAATCCATCTGATATTTTATAGAACACATCTGATGTAGTAATTATTATGGCCTCCAAATATGAACAATTGTGTTGGAGTCTAGCTCTCTCTGACCCTCTGAAGAATGGCTTTCTCCTTAGCTTGCCAAAGAATGTCAAAGATAAATGAAGAAAATGATTAGCAGGTATAGTGTCCAGTAGTAATTACACAAGGAGCAGGGGTTGTCACTGACTCTGGACTAGCATAAAACTTGGCAACTAAGGAGAAAATGCACTGTGACACTCCCTCCATGTTAATTTGTTATTTGCTCCATTTGAAATAAATTCAAGTTTGACTGAAGTCAAATGTGAAAGAGAAAAAAGATATTGCCTTTGCTGAAGAATTAGTTGATGTTCATCCATCTGAAACAGTGAACAAACCTCAGTTAAATGACTTCAAATCAAAAGATAGCAGAAACAAAATCAAAGTAAAATGTATGCATTAATTCACTTGTAAAAAAAAGTCTGTATTAAATTGAGTCTGACCTTTTGCAGGTTAATTCCATTTCTATTTTCTATGTGTTGTGAACAAATGCCATATGTTACAAAAGTAATCTCATGCATTACTTTTATATTCTGTCAGACCTCTTTTACATTCCTAGATATAACGTATTTTGGCTGTGTGAGCTTATACCTTGAACTCACATTTGTGGCTACCAAAAACTTGTCCCTGCTGAAGGATTTTATGCATGCTTGTAATGAGTTTTAAACCTTCATAAAAATTCTTTATAAACTGCTAACCAAATAAATGTCTTTAAAGCATTAGTTATTTAATTCTAACTTTTAATCGTATTTTACTTCCTGATAATATCTGCCGACAAAACATAGTGTAATAGTAATATTTGAAAAGCTACTATTAGTGAAGTTTCAATATTTTATGATTTTGGATGATAAACTTCATTGCTGAGCAACAAATAAAGATTTCTACACCTCCCTGTCTGCCATCTGACAACACCAGGGAAGAAATCCTGCTCAATCTACACAACAAAGAGCAAGTTCACAAAAAGACTCTCATGGACACAGAGAGACAGTTTTCCAGCTTCTGCTTCCTCTGTGAAAAATTAAGTTTATATCCTACATATGGGAACTTTTTACCATCTTGAACTTTCTCTGAGCCTGATGAAGGGTGCATGAGCACAAAAGCTTTCAGAAAAAGATTTTTTTTTTGCAATTTCTCAGTTGGTCTAAGGTATCATTTTGGAACCAAGAGTTCTAGATTTTTGTATTATTTTATTATCTGTTTTACAGTCTAACTGTATCAACTCACTGAATAATTAATATATATATGTATGTGTATATATATATTATATATATATATAATATATATATAGTCTTTATGTTGTGCTGAGAACATTTAATAAAGGATCAAAAGTTAGGTTAAAGAACAATCTGGACTTTGGTGTCAGAAGCAGACTGGCTAAGTTCACTGATGACAGCAAGCTATAGGGAAGTGTGCTTTTCCCCTTATTCGGCATTGGTGAGGCCACAGCTGGAATACTGTGTCCAGTTCTGGGTTTCACAATTCAGAAAGGATGTGGAGAAGTTTGAGAGAGTCCAGAGAACAGCCATGTACATGATTAGAGAACAAGAGAGCAGGGCTTATGAGTACAGGCTTAGAGAGATGGGACTCTTCAGTCTGGAAAAGCGTAGGATCAGGAGTGACTTGGTGGCAGCCTGTAAATACATAAGGGGTGTGCATCAGGAACTGGGAGAACATCTGTTCACCAGGGCACCCCATGGGAAGACAAGGTCCAATCGTCACAAACTCCTGGAAGACCATTTTAAGCTGGACATAAGGAAAAAACTTCTTTATTATCTTAGTCCCTAAGGCCTAGAACAGACTCCCACCAGAGGTGGTCCAAGCACCTACTCTGGATACTTCAAAAAAACACTTGGATTCCTATCTTGCTGGGATCATTTGACCCCTGCTGACTTCCTGCCCCTTGGGCAGGGGGCTGGATCCTATGATCTTCCAGCCCTAATGACTAATGACATCCCTTCCAGCCCTAATGTCTATGACATCTATTAAAAGATTTTTAGTCTTCCATTCCCCTTTTCATCTAGATTGGGGTGGGCAAAATGATGGATCTGGCTGATGGCTGGACTCCATTTCCCACCAGGCCCTGTCTGTATCACTGTGGCTATTTTCCATGGAGACTCCAGCAGTGCTGGGGCCATTACAGCACAGGGCCAAGGTTTCCATGGAGACTGACCCCAGCAGCACTTGCAGGGTGCATCGGTGGATGGGGAGCTGCTCTCAGGCTGGGGCTGGGGGCAGCGATGACAGTATGATCCAAATCCAGGGAAGAGCCTCCATTTGCTGCCTGCATGCCCCTCTGGCTCTGGACCACACTGTCACTGTCACAAAATCCTGGCCCTACTGCAGCTCCCCACTCAGTCACATACCTTGCCAGTGCTGCTGGGGCCTGTCTCCATGGAAACAGTGGCCCCACACTATCACAGCCTTGCTGCTACTGGAGTCTCCATGGAACTGGCTTCAATGATACAGGCAGGGGCTGCTGGGAAATGGAATCCACCACTGGCCAGACTTCACCCACCCCTAATTATATACTTTTATAGCCTGATCAGGATAAAATAATACAACTATATTGTGCTTCCTTTTACCATGTCCTTCAAAAGGAGAAATTGTTGTCAACTTTGAAGTGCATAGCAAAATATTTTCAGTCTCAAAGGAGTGATATTGCTATCCTTACAACTTTCATTACAGGAAAGGCTCTGTGAGTAGGAGCCAGTTGCCACAGTAACAATTTGTTTGTTTGCTTTTTTCCTAATTGGAAATGTATGAGTTATTGCATTTAGGAGGAAAAGCACAAGCACAGTTACTATTTCCTACAAAAAGAAGTTGTTTTGGGATTGTTGTTTTTTTAGTCTTGTTTTACATTCCAAATTTTGAGTATCTGACATAAATCTAAAGATTTATGATATCTGTTACCTAGAAACTTATAAGTCTAGTTCAAACAAAGTACGGAGGTTTGAAGTAGACCTCAACATCTTTGATTTTACCTGAGTCTACTTGACTCAAAAAGTCTATGGGCCAATGAGAGGCAAAGCACTGCTCAACCTGGTACTGGCTACAGGGGACGACCTAATCGGCGACCTAGTGATCGATGGGAAGCTGGGTGAAAGCGACCACGAGCTGATCAACTTCACCATCCACCATAAAGCTGGCAAGTCAGTCAGCAACACAGAACTCCTTGACTTCAGAAAAGCCGACTTTGACAAGCTCAAGAGGATTGTCGGTCAGGCCCTCAGGGACCGTGACCCCAGGGAGATGGGAGTTCAAGAAGAGTGGTTGCTTCTCAAGGAAGCAATCCTCAATGCACAAGCTAAATCTATTTCAAAATGGAGGAAAGGCAGCAAGAAGGCACAGCAGCCCTCCTGGCTCTCTAGGGACCTAGCAGAGCTCCTGCAGCTAAAAAGGAAGGCATACAAAGGATGGAGGATGGGATTTACCTCCAAGGAGGATTATTCTGCGCTGGTCCAGTCCTGCAGGGAGCAAACCAGGAAAGCCAAGGCTGCAACTGAACTCCAACTAGCTTCAAGCATCAAGGACAACAAAAAGTCCTTTTTCAGATATGTGGGGAGCTGGAGGAAAAGCAAGGGCAACGTTGGACCCCTGCTAAACCAGATGGGGCAACTGACAACTGATGCCCAGGAAAAAGCCAACCTATTAAATAGGTACTTTGTGTCAGTCTTATATCAGTCCCATGGGACGCCCATGCCTGCTATGGGACAGGGAGATCCGGGTGATGGGGATCCCCTACGCTCCATAAATGCTGACCTCGTGAAGGAACATCTTGAGAAGCTGGATACCTTCAAGTCAGTCAGCCCTGAACAATCTGCACCCCAGGGTACTCAAGGAGCTGGCGAGCGTCATAGCCCAGCCCCTGGCACGGATCTTTGAAAACTCCTGGCACTCTGGTGTAGTGCCCAAAGACTGGAAGAAGGCCAATATGGTGCCGATCTTCAAGAAAGCGAGGAGAGTGGATCCGGCTAACTATAGGCCCATTAGCCTGACTTCTATCCTGGGGAAGATCTTAGAAAAGTTTATTAAGGAGGCCATCCTTGATGGACTGCCCCAGGCTAACATTCTAAGGGACAGCCAGCACGGGTTTGTTGTGGGTAGGTCTTGTTTGACCAATCTCGTTTCCTTCTATGACCGGGTGACCTATCACCTGGATGAGGGAGATGAGATTGATGTCATATATCTTGACTTCAAAAAAGCTTTTGATCTGGTATCCCATGATCACCTCTTGGCCAAACTGGCCAGTTGTGGCCTTGGCTCCACCACAATCCGCTAGCTGGGAAATTGGCTCCGTGGTCGGACCCAGAGGGTTGTAACTGATGGCCGTCACTCATCGTGGTGCCCTGTGATCAGTGGGGTCCCTCAACGTTCTGTCCTGGAACCCATCCTGTTCAACATCTTCATTAATGATGTGGACATTGGAGTCAGGAGTGGACTGGCCAAGTTTGCCGATGACACCAAACTTTGGGGCAAAGCATCCATGCCAGAAGATAGGCGGGTGATCCAGGCTGACCTGGACAAGCTCAGCAAATGGGCAGACGAGAACCTCATGGTGTTTAACACCGAAAAATGCAAGGTTCTCCACCTTGGGAGGAAAAACCTGCAGCATCCTTATAGGCTCGGCAGTGCTACGTTGGATAGCACTACAGAAGAAAGAGACTCGGGGGTCATCATTGACCACAAAATGAACATGAGCCTGCAATGCGATGCTGCGGCTAATAAAGCGACCAGAACGCTGGCTTGCATCCATAGATGCTTCTCGAGCAAATCCCGGGACGTCATTCTCCCCTTGTACTCGGCCTTGGTGAGGCCGCAGCTGGAGTACTGCGTCCAGTTTTGGGCTCCACAATTCAAAAAGGATGTGGAGAAGCTTGAGAGAGTCCAGAGGAGAGCCACGCGCATGATCAGAGGTCAGGAGAACAGATCTTACGATGACAGGCTGAGAGACATGGGACTCTTTAGCCTGGAAAAGCGCAGGCTCAGGGGTGATCTGATGGCCACCTATAAGTTTATCAGGGGTGACCACCAGGATCAGGGGGAACATTTGTTCACCAGAGCGCCCCAAGGGATGATGAGGTCGAACGGTCACAAACTCCTGCAAGACCGCTTCAGGCTGGACATAAGGAAGAATTTCTTTACTGTCTGAGCCCCCAAAGTCTGGAACAGTCTGCCAGCGGAGGTGGTTCAAGCACCTACATTGAACACCTTCAAGAGTAAATTGGATGCTTGTCTTGCTGGGATCCTATGACCCCAGCTGACTTCCTGCCCTTCAGGCAGGGGGCTGGACTCGATGATCTCTTGAGGTCCCTTCCAGCTCTGGTGATGATGTCTATGAAAACCACTAATGTGATTTTATGTAACTGGTTAAAATGATACTTTGAATTAGAAAGGTATGTGCAACAATAAATATAGATTTTTCTGCTAGAAATTTAATCTCCTGGTATTCAGTAATACAATTATTTTTTTCTTTCTTTCTTAAGTAATAATTATAAATCTTTCTATACCCAACATAAATTAAAGGGCTATTAATCTAATAACGCTTCAGGAAAGTAGTCTTGTCCCGCAGTGTAAGTTAAGCATATATTGAAGGGTTGTGCTGAATCAGAGACTACGGTCTGATGTTAATTTTTTTATCTTGCTTTTTAAGTAAGTGGGATAAATTGACTGCTAGTGTAAAACTTGCAAAAATAATTTAAGCCAATGAAGTTTGCACCCATTTATGTTCTGAATTGAGTGGGCCCAACAGTTGCAAATCTGGCTGTCTGGGAAGGCAGAGAGCATCACCAGTGGGGCAATTAAGAACTATTGTTTATTCTATAGCTTGTGCACCCCCACCCACATAATCACACATTTTTAGTGTTTCAGCAATAAACATTAATTCCTTTTCCCCCTTCTTTTTTAATACTTCATCAGTATAATAATCTGATATATCATTTTTGCTTTAATATCATGTTTTAAACAGTTATCTGATATTAATTTTAGATTTAGCAAAAGTGAAACTGCCACTCTAAAGAGGAAATTTATTTTAAAAAAATCTTTCTTAAAAAGTTGATCCCAGTATATATCAGGAGAAGGATTCGCAGTTGAGATAAAGATTAGGACAACTGTACGAGGATTTGGTGAGACATTATTTGAAATACTGGAGATGATCTTGGTCACCTACATTCAAGAAACTGGTATTGAAAATGAAGTAAGAGCAGAGAAGGATTACCAGGATGGTTAGGGGAACTGAAAGCCCATTTTAGGAGAATAGATTAGAAAACCTTACAAAACAAAGTCTGAGGTGAGATTGCTATTTATATGGGCATCAATAGATTATATCAGGAAAGTAAAAAAACAGATGAACTGGTGGACACCAGTGGTGGGGGTGAGCCACAAGGGGTTGCGGGGAAAGGCAGGGAGTCCTGGGTGTTGGAGGAAGGGGAGGAGGCAGCAGTATGTTGGATTTGGCTGGGGGCGGGCAGTGGGTACAATGAGGGGGAGGCAGAAGAGACCCTGTCAGGGCAGGCAGGGGCTGGCAGGCCTGGTGGAACCCTGCCAACCCCCAGAGACCTGTAATCTGGGCCATCTACTCTGCTCCTGAGAGCAGGTGAGCTAGGCAGGCACAGAGCCAACTTGGCTCTCAGCCATGCTCCTGCTTGCCAGCCTTCTATGGGCAGGTCAGAGCAGGGCATGTTACAGGGAGTATTAACTCATAATATGTGACTTCTTAAAGCATGTGCTAATTTTATCAACAATTAAAATTAGAACATACTAAGTATTATGTGTAACAAGGCCCTTAGAGTGGACATTAGAAAAAAATGTAAGTGACCATCATTGCAATCAGGTAGTGGAACTTCCTTCTAGCTTGGGTAGTGAAGCCAAAACATCTGCTTTGATAATAGAACCCTAAGTGTTTTATATAATATATTTTCCCATATGATATACCAATATATAAATAAATATAATTTTATTCCAATGTATGTAAGTATATATGCTTTTTGCAACTGATTTGAATACTATGCAAACACAGATCTCCTTTCAACTTTTTTTAACCAAATAAGTTTGGTTGATATCTGAAATGGTAATTAAATATTGGTGAATTATGGGTGAATCAAAAGTCTTGGTGAAAATCCATTCAAGTTGAACTAAAGAAAGTCACTTTGGGTCACAATGAATATTTAGTTTGAAATGAAATTTAAACATAGCATTTAACCTAAGGATAGGTAAACATATTTAAGATTTTCTTTAAAATTGAGAGCAATCTTTATATGGAAACTTCAAATAAAAAATTTCAATAAGTTTTGTTTTGAAAATGTCAATAAAATTCTACCACTTTTTTTTTTGGCGGACACTATTTAGCCCCAAAGTATTCAGTTCTAAAGTAATTTAAATCCCTTGACACCTCATTTTTGTCATATTAAAGCTCACTCAAAAGCTTGCCCATCTCTAGTGATAATATTATTCATTTATGTACAACAAGGATCTTGGAATTGTGTATATTTAATGGGCTCTATTTACAGATCCCATTGAGTAAATACAGATTTACTCAGTCATTTCTGCAGATCCAAGTGGGTTGCACTTTTCGGGCATTCCAGATTGTCAGAGCCAAATTTAAGAAAGGTGCTGGCTAACACAGGGTTAAGCACAGACATGCGCAGACAAGCAAGTGGAAAATCCCCAGAGGGCTAGTGAGCATGCCCTGCACGTGCCCCACGCTCGACCCCACGGTTGTCAATCAAAATGTTTCAATGAGGTAATCTGAACTGACACCATGCACATGCCCAGTCTTGCCTCAGGCATGATGTAAGTTAGCTAGAATCTTCCACAAGGAACGCCGTGTGATTGGCCACTCAAAACATATTTAAGGCTAGGGAGTCTTCACCTACCAGCGACAAGAGGAGACTAGACAGATCTGAGCAGAGATCACTCCAGCAAAGACTGCCTTAGGCCTAGACTCCAGGTTTGTAAGAGCCATTGGTCTCCCTGCCACTGTTGTATTCCGACGTACCCCGTCCTAGAAAACGCTCGTCTTCGTCCTCAATTGATTACTTGTTTATGGTTTTAATTGCTCGTTCGTTCTGACTATTCGTTCTACATCTCAACCACTCATTCACGGTTCTGGTTATCGTCGCATATGTTTTGGCCACTTGTTTCACGCTCTTCGTTCCAGTTACTTCGTTCATCGTCTCCGCCACTGTTACCGGCCTCGTTCATGTCTCTTCATCGTTCTCGTCATCGACTGTTCATCGTTCTCGTTCTTCATTGTAACCTTGTTATCATACCATTGTAACCAAGCCTAAGATTGACCTATGCTACAATACCATCAGTGGCATAAGTAAAACAACTACAATAAAAAGCATTCTGTTTTGAAACTGCATGCATCCCACCAGCTCTGACTCCTCGCCGCTAATCCCACCTGTTTGTTCATGCTCGGCCCACCGTGACACCGGGGCCCCCATCCCTGACACAGATGAGTGTGCATGTGCCTCTTGCCCCATCTCAAACCCCTTTGAGATGGGGAAGAGGCACATGCAGGAATAAAAAAAAAAATTTGCAAACTTTTATCCAGGGGTCCAGAGATCTAAAAAAACCAGAGTTAAAAAAAGCAAGGCAGGGCATGGTCTGGGACTGTGCCCTGAGGCAATGGGGGGGGCTGGGCCCTCCACAGAGATGCTTTGGCTGCCAGAGCATCTCTGTAGTTGGCCCTTCAACCTGATGCTGAAGCACATGGCCTGCCCATGCAGGGCAGGCAGCTGCTTCAGCACCAGGGCTCCAGTGCTGGTAAGTAAGGGGTTGTGGGGGCTGGAGGAGGGGGGAGGGGACTATGGTGGGGACCCCTGCTGGGTCCACACACTCCTCCTGCCCCCCCCAGCCATGCCCTGCCTGGCCCCAGTCCCCACATGTCCCCCAAGCCCTACTTTGCCCGGCCACATCCCCCCCAACTTCCCAGACTCCCCCAATCCCTGTTTTGCTAGCTGCAACCCCTGCCTGCCCCCCCAAGCACCCCTGATCCCTGCTCTGCCCAGCCTCATCCCCCCCATCCCCCAAGTCCCCTGACCCTTTTTCTGACCAGCCCCATCCCCCACTTGCCCCCCAGACCTCCCCAATCCTCCTCCTGCCCTGCCTGGCCCCATCCTGCCCCCATCTCCCCCAGGTCCCCAGTCCCTGCCCCCCACACCTCAGCATCCCAACAGTTGGAAAAAACCAAGAAAAAACAATGCTAATATTAAGCATCTCTTTGTGGCACCCTTAAAGGGATCTTATAGTACCCTAGGGTATCAAGGCATCTTGGTAGAAATAAATGCTCTATGCTAGAGATGGCATCCTTTTAGTGAAAAGTTGGAACAATCCAGCTGTGGTCCAATGTGGACCAGGTGGCTTCAGCAGCATGCCAGTGATAGGAAGATGTTCCTGCATCTATGCTTAAAGCCTGTGCTGTGCAAGGTAGTGCTGTTCAGAGGTACCCTAAGGTAGTTCCATATGTGCTTTCTCTGGAGCATCTAACTCTGGAGAAGTTAGGTTGGCACTGACTCAAGGTATTTAGCTCTGCTGAGAAGCAGGGCTTATTAGCCCAGACATAACATCACACTAGTCCAGCTATTTTGCTTCCAGTTCTACAGGTAAGACTCTACGTAGACAGCACATCCCCACGAGTGTGCACATATAGTTTACAGTGCTGAAAACCCATCTGCAGTGCCAAAAACTGCATGTGCAGCATGCACATGCTGTCACTGTACTGCTAATTTGTAGCACGGCAGCTTTTTCTGACACCAGAACATCCCACTGTCAAAAAAACAACATGCCAAAAAAATACCAAGTGACATGACACACATGGCTGTAGCATACACCACATGGAAACCAGAGTCTGGCTGGCCAGAGCTACACTCTGGCTACCAGTCAGGGTCTGCATGCATGGATTGCCATTGCTGCAGCCCCAGGGGGCCCCCAGATAAGGCTGCTGGGGCCGGCCCAGGTGCTCCCTGAAGCCTCCCCTACTCCACCCAGGTCAATTTGCCACATTCCAGAACACATGTGCAGGAGAGTGCCGGAGGACAACAAATACGTGCCTTTGCTAATTATTTGGAGGGAAATTCACATTTCCACTCATGGGGGTGCATTCAGAGTTAGCTCAGATTGTCTGTACTGTGCTAGTTGCCCTTATTCAGTGTGGCGTCAAAACAAAGCAAAACCTCAAATGACATATGATGGCATGATTCAGTTGATTTTTGGCTAGCATACTAGTACCATTTTGTTATTGTTTTTGCATATATTTTGATTTTCAAATCTGTAATATACATCTCTAATATACATTCAAGTTACACTGAATATTTTACACAGTTCCATCTCTTTGCAAGAGTATATTCACTTTTTTGTGATGAGCTCCCAATTCATGCTGAAATACATGCAGCTGCTTGAAAATGGAGACCCTTATTTTTCTTTAGCTGAATTCAGTGGGTGAAAGAAGGAGAATAGGGATATAGGGGACAAAAGAAAACAGAAACTCCTTTAGGAATGTTAATCCTAAATGATGACAGATTGTCCAAATAGTTTCAGTTGCCACTTCTGCATTTACGTATGTCCAGACAGCTGGCATTGTATTAGTTCATGCATTAATTCATGCCTAGTTGATATGCTTAGGACTGGCATTATTCATCAAATAAGGAGAACAAATAATCAAACTACATCAAATTTGCTATTTAAAGTTTCAGTGTGTAAGTTTGTGCTCCCATACAACATTCCAGATGTAGAACATTTATTTCATGGTACTAAAAAAAAAAAGGTAGTATCTTACAAATGAAAAAAAATCTGTTTTCTTCAAGTTTCTCATAGAAACTGAGTCATCATTCTCAGTTATCTTGACATGTATTAGCTGTTTCAGAACATTTGAACTTGTTGCAAAGGGCACAGACTACTACAGAAATTAAAATATCTAATAAAACCTTGTGGTTTGTTATTGTAGGTATGTCAATCAGTTTGAAATGTATCTCATAGGTACAGAATAACCAGCTCACAAATTATTACTTATATTTTATGAATGATCTTTTCCCATCAAAGAAAAGAGTTCACTATAATTAATTTAACTAATTTTTTCATGTTACATTTGAGCAAGTTAGATTTTTAAATTAAAAGTATTGATTTAATTTTTGGAGGAAGTTATATTTAATTTGGAAAAAAAAGAAAAAAGAATCTTAATTTCCACATATATCATCCCCCCAAAATAAAGCAGGAAATAAAAAGGTTAGCTTGGCTGAAATATATCATTCAGTTCAGGGTATATTGGCACATCTCAGCACTTCTGAAACAGTCCTTCTGATATAATGCTTCACTGAGGCCATTACAAGATAAAACTGAAGGACCAGATTCAGACTGTCCAGTGGGTTCCTATCTTTCGGCTTCATTACTCCTAAAGAATAGTTCCCCTTTCCCAGGCTATAGATCTAAATAGAAGTGAGAGAGAAAAATAACAGTTGAGAAAGTAAGTGGTGAGAAGAGAGACATTTGGAGCTATTCAACAGGAAATACCAGACAGAGGTTTGCATTTGTACTCTCACTCTGCAGCTCCTTCTATGTATCTCTAGCTAAATAAGGTTGATTGTATCACCTCCATCTTTTACATGTAACGTGAGCCAACATGCTAAGGCTGGGTGATGTGCCAGATTTTGGGGTGCCAGTAGCCCTGGGAGCCCCTAACACAGACTACTGACTGAGTGGTCCAGTGGAGACCCGCACTGCCCAGGGATCAGCTCTGAACCTGATGAACACATTATTTTTATTATATGCAACTAATTTATACACAGGAAAAAATAAAGAAAGAAATATAATACCAATTATTAATAAAACTAACAATCTAGAATAAATTTACAAATACAATATCAGGTGAATAATTCCAGCACACTGGGTGGTCTCACTTGTGTTAAATTAAATAACTAAATTCACCTTGTTATACCCCTTTACAATAGTACCCCTCTTCCACACCTCCCTCCCCCTCCTCCCCCTTCCTCCCCCCCTCCCCAGCCTCTGCCATAACTCAATTGATTTTCTTCTGGTCACAATCCACTTCCCATAACAATAAATAGCAACACAGCTATAACTAGGATCCACCACTAGATGGCAGAAGCAAGGCTTCTGCTGCTCCAGGGAAAATGGACCCCTTTAATCCTTCCTGGTAATACAGTGAAATGAGCTCTGAACAGCTGCTGCAGACACTAGTGATTAGGTGTAGTTTCACAAACCCATGCTGGTTTATGTTCTCTCAGTCAACTCCTTCTTGGGGCTGTCTCCCCTTCCCAGGACATCCATCTGCAGACAGGGGCTTCCCTCTGGATGTCTTGATTCTGCAGGGAGCCTCCCAGCTTAGAAAGAGGCATCCTTTTGCAGGCCTCTAACCCTGAAGCTTCTCTCAGCTCCAGCAAGCCTGCAAGTTCTGCTTATCAACCCCTCTCCACTCTTTCCCTGGTGCCTATGTCCCTGATTGCACATCTCTGAACTCAGTGGGGAATTAGCTTCTCAGGGAATGACACAGGCTCTTTTCCATCCTGATGCCTGCTCCCTGGGCAAATTTCAGCTCAATCTCCCCTGGCTGGGGGTTGAGTCTCTGCCCCTCTCTCCAGGGCTGGAGTTGGCTCCTCCCCAGCTTACCCACACTTTTTCCCTCCCTCAGCTTTTTATGGCTCAGTAGCTAATCAGAGCCCTCAGTTTGCAATGGGGGCTCTGGTCACAATTCAAACACTCCTATAAAAAGCATGCAATGTGTACAATATACCCTCCTGTCTTGTAAAGCTATTGCACCCTCTGCAAACATTTTGCTGTCCTTTTCTTGAAGAGTTATTAAGCAGAGCTCACTCACTTAGCTTGCAGCCAGGTGAGCTTTGCAGCTGTTACATATATAATAGCCAAATTAGAGCATTCATCCAGGAAATGGAACCAGAATTCTAGATCCTTCTCAGGCAAAGGGAATTCAAACCCATATCACTTATTCACCAAAGTGGGCTTTATCCATTAAGCTATGAAATAGTCTTCACCCTTCCCATTAAAGCTGTGCCACATCAGCCAACAGCCAGAACTGTTTGTGTATTTTACATTACAGTGTCATTGGTTAAAAAAAAAAGACCAACAGAAATAACATTGACAACAAGAGACTGTTGTATGAAACTGCTTTCATTAGTGGGCTACAGTCATTCCTTCTAGCTTCTTATGTAAAAACTGGAAACACTGGCCATATTTTCAAGTTTCAGAGAATACAGTTGAATTTGTACTATTCAAATTGTTAGTCTGAGTTAGCTATGTTTTCTCAACACTCAGGGCCAGAATCCACTTCCTGTTTGGAGCATCTAAGAGTGCACTCAAATGTTCACCTGCAATGGTTGCAAATCTTTGGAAACTTTGCATGTATTAAATGTGATGTATTAAAGTTAGTACATTTTAGGGAACACAATACCTGACATGTACTTATGATAATCCTTGCCTGAAAGGGGGCAACTTTTTAATGACATAATGACCCTTAACATGTGCTAAGCTGCTTGAACATTCATTTGCTAATGTTTTCACTGCACTTAGTAAGTGTTAAGTTAAATATGTGACTTAGGAAGACTAAGTGGACTAAGGGCTTTGTTTTACATTAATTTTAGATAGCTCAAGGGACTCTTAACTCTAGGAATGCCCATGCATTAAGCACCCATCATCTTAAAGTTATTCCACTTCAGACTAGATTTATCTATCATCTGTGTTACTCAGCATGTTCCACTAATATGTGGCCGCTCTAGGCTACATGTTAATGTAACATCCCACCCTATACCACTCTGCTGCTGGCCCTGATCATGCCTGCTGCACCTCCCTTTCCCCACAGTTAAGCCACCACCTTCCATCCACCTCCTCCCATGCCAACCTATACCAGGTCCACTGTCACCCTTCTGTCATCCTTTATCAGCTTGGATTGGATTTATTCCCCCCCACCCCTACTAAATGAAATCAGCCTGCTTCCCTCCTACACCTCAGCACACAGATCTCCACTCATTCCCCCACATGTCCCATCTTCCTGGCTGCCACTGCAACTGCTGCCACTCTCCGGGCTGGGCTCAGCTTGGAGAGCAGCTGCAGCTTGGTGGTGGTAGTGGCAGCAGCTGGGTAGGTGGGTTTCCTTTCGTTGCCTGCTTCCCTGGGATAGCACCAGCAGCTGCAAGTAAGCTGGGGGACACAGGACATGTGGGTGTGCCATAACAACTGGGGGAGCAGAGGGAGAGCTTTGGGAATGGGGCAGGAAGAGCCCCAGAGACATGGAGGCAGGGGGGGAACCCCAAGGGGCAGGTGGGAATCCTGAGGTTTAGAGAGGTAGCCCTGGGGCTGGAAAGGAAACAGAGGGAGCCTCAAGAAGTTAGAGGCAGAGAGGGGAGCCTAGAATGGGAGAGGATGGGAGGGGGTATTCTTACCTTTCAGTCCCCAAGGGCCTTGCTTGTGTGATCATTTGACCACTAAACTCAAGCTAACATCAACACTAATTGCCACTTTGAGAAGCCTAAGTGTAACATGTAACAAGTCCTTTAGGTACCCAAGTGCAGTTTTATGCCATCCCACTCAAGTTCCTGAAAATCCAGTCTACCCTCAGGTAATGAATCTATCCTTGCAACTGGCCTGAATCACAAAAAAATGAATAAATAAACAAACAAAAAGCCATGAGAGGGATTCATATATCTTTGGTATTGATTTTTTTTCAAGGATCCTGGCATTTTGGATTTGGAATATGGTAACATCTTTTCTTTTCTTTTTTTGTCATTGCTGCTTGTGCCCTGAAGCAGGGTGATCTGTGATCTGGATCACTTTGCATGACTTAAACCATCTAACGTCCTTTGAAGTCTCATGTAGGCACCTGAGTCTAAATTCTACTTCACTTTATGTGTCTAAATGCTGCACATGTAGCCACATAATTACAGTTTCTGGCCCTTAGTGCACAGTTTGTGATTCAGAATTGCCTATGCTAGCCTACTAGATATGCTCAAAAGCCGGGCAGCTGTGCAGAGAAACAGAATTACCCATCAAATATGCAAATATGGTCAAAATACAAAATTTTCATTGAGTAAAAACCACAATGAACAGGGATTAAGAGTCTTCTTCCATCTTTTAACCCAGAACTTAGAAGCTAGGGAATGTTCTCTGGGAGCAGGAGACCTGGTTTCTAAACTTCCTGCACTCATTGGGAGCAAACATTGAACCTATAACCTGGGGGTCATACCCTGTCAAAGCAGCATCCATGTCAATCAGCTACACACCCTCTGGCTGTCTTTTTTCTGACCACACTTAGCTTCCTCCGTTAGCTGACCAGTGGACCAGTTTCAAGGGAATCATGAAGAAAGGGTCCTGTAATACCTGATCCATGGATTAGTAAATAGAAAACTTTTCTGAAAACCAAGAGGAGAGGCTTAACCCTCCTCAGAGTGGGAATGAGGGGTTGGAAGCTAGATATCCCAACTTCTGAGCAAGTTCCCTAACCAATAAGCTACTGTGCTAAAGATGAAAGGATCATCTTCATCTTCCTCCATTTCCATCAGGTATGCATACAAGGCAAAATAGGATTCAAAACCACAAGTGCTAGAAACTACAGTTACTTGGGCATGACTGTATCACTTAGTTTTCTGGCCCTATTTTATTATTTTGGATTTGTTGTGAAATCCCAATCCATTTGAAATCATAAGGAGTATTTCCCAAAATATTTTTGACACCTTCACCTTGCCTAAGTTATTGTGACAGGCAATCTCAGGGCTGGATCTCATCCTGGCTGCCCACCTGTCTCTATGGGGCAGTCCACCCAGTCTTACCTGCCATGACTTTGTTTTTTCCAGAAACTGATGGTATAACACAGGAAGCTGCCCATTGCTTGCCCTGATGCGAAGGGTGCTTTCTGCGGCTCTGAATCTCCCCAACACTGCAGCCCATGCCTTCCAGATGGCATCCACATTGCGTAATCATAACCTATACCATTACTGGTGCACCAGGGTCTCACAGGGGCTCTCACTCCCTCCCTGGAGCAGCAGCTCATTGTGCTTGCCTTTTAGGTCTTTCTTTCAACCCACTCTCAGTCTCCTTTCAGTGGAGGACTTACTGGGGCCAGGACTCACCCCTATCTCTCTGGCTGAGCCCCCTACTCAATCTCTGGCCCAACTACAGCCTCAGGCATCATGCCTTGTCCTCTTCCCCACACTTGGGTTCCGACTACACCCCCTCTAGGGACTCTACACTACACCACATTTCACCCCACCCCACCCCACCCCACCCCAGAGCTTTCTCATCTTCATGATCATCTACTCATGTGGCTGGCCCTTGTGCTGCCCTTGAGGTTTACTCCCAGTTTGGCCCCACTCAATGCACCCCTGGGACTGCCCTTCAGGCCCAATCAGCTCTACTCAGCCCCCCTCACACACAGTCCTTCAGGCCTACTCCCATTCAGCCCTAGTGCAGAGCCACACAACTACACTCTGAATGCTACCCACTCTGAGGTCTCTGGAATCTCACATCCCTGCTGGGCTCACGCACCTACACATGAGCATACCTGGTCCCCACTACTTCCACATCTTCACACTGCCTCCCCTTGGGTCTCTAGGATCTCGTATTGCTGCTGGGCTCACATGGCACTCCGCTTCCCGTGCCTAGCCCCACTACTTCCACAACTGCCTCCAAAGCCCACCCAAAGATGGGGTTAAGGCACCCTCCTCACCTTTCACTGGGGAGCTCACTGGCCTGGCATTTCCTGGGGAATTTCCTGGGGGTTTCCATGCCACCAGGAGCCCCACCAGGCCACCCTTCCCTGGGAGGGTGCAGTTTTAGGTCATGCCCAAAACCAAGAGCCTCACAATATTCCTGCTGCAGCTCAATGTTTCTGCCTGGGCTGACAGCAGAAAACTGCATCCTTTATATCCCTTGTTCTCAAAATGGGTACAGCCATCTGGCACCTGGTAGCCACCTGACTCTGCCCTTAAAGTAGCAGGCACCCAAAGGTGCTCTGCCACAACTGTGATAAAGCAAAGGATAGGACCTTGAGGGCATGGATCTCTTTATATAGCCCAGTGTGGCCACCTGGGTTTACAGATTGTGGGCCACCCTGTCAAGTCACTCATTAAAGGTGCATCCAGAGCACACTCCACTTTGACACAGACTTAGGTGTAAGGGGCTCTTAAAACTGTTATGCTACCAGGATTCCAACAGAAAGATCCAGTGGGCCTACTGTTTAGAACCAGTACCATTCAGCCAGGGGAGAAACATATACCAGCAGCCTCAGTCATGAAGCCAAGTACCAAATTTCTTGAAACAGGGAAGATAGAATTATAAAGCAAGTCCTGCAACTCCTCTCATTTAATCAGGAGGTATATACATGTGCCCATCCTGATCTACCCCAACTAGTCAACAAGCTCTGGTATAGAGTCTTATAAATATATAGCCTGGTGTAGTCTGTTATAAGTCCTGATAATCTGATGCTCAAGCAATGTGAGTCTTAAGGAATTTAGGGTAGAAATAGGCATTGCCAAATGGAGAAGATCAATTATGCCAGGATCTATCCTGGCACAGCTGATCCACTTAATTAAGTGAAACACACCTTACCTATTACACTACCATTGACACTGCAGGACAAAAAATGTGTTCTTCTGGGACTTGGGGGGGCTGGTTCTGTATACCCAAGCAATTCCTTCATGGGATTGGGCAACACAAGCCCTGGGAGAACATGCTTATTTTTCTCCACTTATAGAGACATGCCCATAGGATCTCTAGGACATTTCTCCATAAATGGAGAAAGTCAGGGTTTCCCCACTTACAGAGGCATACCCCAAAATCTCTGGGGCATGTCTCCATAAACAGAGAAAGTCTTTCTCTGCTTACTGACAAATGTCTCAGGAACACCTCTCAGTAAGTGGGGATACCTTCATTTCCCCAGTTTATGGAAACACACCCCATGGAGATCTTGGAGGCATGTCTTCATAAGTAAAAAAACCCGCAAGCTTTCTGCACTTATGGAGAAACTGCCTGGAGATCCTAGGAGCACATCTCCATAAGTGGGGAAACTCCAACATTCCCCACTTTTAGAGGTGTACCCCTGGGATCTATTGAGTACATCTAATTAACCAGGGAAACCCTGACTTACCTTCCTTAGGAAATGTACCCCGGAGATTTTGTGGGCATGTCCTTGTGCCTGCACTCCAAGGGCTTGAGGGGCCTGATCCTGCATGGAAATTTCTGTGGTGTGTAGGATTGACCCCCAGAAAACCTGCCTTGGGTTGCTGCAAAGTGTGGGCAGCTTCAGGATGCTAGTGTCCTTATGTCATAAAGTAAACAGAATTTAACAATAGAATAACAACACAAATTTATACCACTTTTGCCATGCCCCCAATTTGGGGGCATTTGTGACAAGATGAGGCATATGAATGTCTGTTTGCCTGGATTTTATGCTGCCATTATATGTGTGTGTGTGTGTGTGTGTATAAAAATCAGATACAGAGATATATATTATATATATCTCTACAGATAGATATATATCTCTACAGATAGATATATCTGTAGAGCTATATATAGATCTATATATACATAGGGAGAGAGAGATCTATATCTATCTATATATAGATCTATATATCTAGATCTGTATATAGATATGAAGTTGAAAAGGAGACAAAAGATGACACCTGTTAGCACTCTTGCACAACAAACTCCTGGCAGATGCCCTGCATGCATCTGAATTTTACCTCTGTTTACTGACACATAGGTCTTATGTACCTCAGGGTAGTTCTGCCCATCATAAGTATGTTGTTCTTCTAGTATTTGAGTGGATGCATTATTATAAGAGTAAATCATCTGATATTTTCATATGTGCCCTTTTTACAGTTATCAGAACTGGTAAGGGAGTTTGTTGGCCTTGTTTGCTTCAAAAGTACTTTGCTAAAGCCATGTTTTGGTATTTATTACAAAAATATTGCGTCATATGAGCACCAACAAATGTGATTCACTGATTTTCAATGCATTCTGAATCCTCATAAGCTCACAAATGGCAACATGCATCTTGAAAAGACTTGACATACTCATTATTAGAATTCCCTAATTCCTCATTCATCACACCAACTCTTCATGCACAGATATGCCTCAGAGTCCTAAATGCTGCAGCACACAATAATAAGAGTATTCTCTTTAGACAAGATTTAGGGGGAAAAAAGGGGGGGTTGTGTCAAGTTGTACTTTTTAGTTGAAATCATTCCTATCCTGATAGAATGAGATTTTGAAAAGAACAGAATGTTTCCAGTAAGATTTGGGGAATCACAATGATCTTCAGATATATGCACCTTATTCCAGATCCTTTTTCAGCATACTGCGATTCACATTTCTAAAACAGTGTATTGTTATACTTCACATATACTGCATATGATGTCAAATTGGGCCTTCCAGAGTTTCAAAATGGTGTAGCCCACTGTGGCAGGGCACTTGTAGTGCCTGCCACTTTAAGGCTGTGAGCAGGCAGCTGACAGGTGTGGGCCAGCCCTCATAAGGCCTCAATTTTAGATCCAGGATCTCAGGGCTGAGACAGCAGTCTGCTACTGGCAACCAGAGAAACATCACCTGGCTGAGCTGCTGTTCAGAGCATCCTTGAAGGTAAGGGCAAGAGGTATGGGAATGGAAGGAGGCTCTAGGTCCTGGGTATGACCAAAAACTGCACCCTCCTGGGGAATGATGGCCTGGTGGGGCTACCCATTGTAGGGGAGCTCCCCAGAAATGCCAGGCCATTTGGGGTGCCTTAAAAGCCCAACCCCCACATCCTGGTGGATTAAGTAGACTTAGGGACAGGCACAGGAGCCAGGCACATGAGCCTTACAGGGGTGTGACTGCTGACACCTGAGCCTTACAGGGGTGTAAGACTCCAGAGGTCCCAGTGAGGGGGCAGTAGCATGACCCAAAGAGAGGGCAGAAGAGTGGTTCCAGAGCGGGGCGGTAGTGTATGTTGGGCCCACACAGAGTACAGTGCACCATTGCAACCTCAAGGGCAGTGCATAAGCAAGGTGTTGAGTAGGACTGCAGGGGCAATCTGAAGTCTTGTGCCAGGGAGAATGCTGAGTAGGGCTGTATAGGTGGCATGAAGTGAAGCACATGGGCCAAAACCAATGAGTATGTGAATGTGGTAAGTTGCCTAGTAAGAGGTTAGGGGTAGAGTCAGCCCTGTGTGAGGTAAGGAAGAATAAAACCATGTAGACTAGGGAAGCTTGAGCAACCTGAAGGGCTGTGTGGGGTCCAGCCAGAGAAAGCAGGCAAGCTCAATGGTCCAAGAGGGGCTGCTCAGGGGAGCAGGGTGAGTAGAGAGTGACCCAGTGATGGGTGGTATGCAAGAGGCCCAGTAAAAGTGGGTGGAATGGAAGAGGCCTCAGTGAGGGAAGGGGGGGTGGCATGCCATGCCTTTTTTGTTGTTAGTCTTTGAATATTTTAGGAGACAAATTTACCTGAAAAAAAATCACACAAAGAGTAATTTTAAGCACATATTAAAAACATTCATAGGTAACAACCTTTTGAAATCATAAGCTTAAACATTTGCACAAGAAATGTGGTTCTAAATCTGTGGTTGTTTCATATGAATGGAAAACTCCCATTGCCTTTAAGTCTAAGTCCACTCCCATTACTGGATTTAATTCTAAGTGTTCTTATAGTATTGTCCTTAAGCTGTCCAGGAAGTAAACAAATAGCAACATGTTATTACTAAGTTCACAAACATTTGGTTTTCTCAGAAATACATATTCCTTTCTATAGGAAGAAAGCAGGCATGGGTCAGAATCCAGAAGTGTCAGGAACTTACCATTATATCAATTTTAAAAGATTTGTACACCAAAGTTTGAAGTGTAAAATTTGGGACTGGATTTACTGTATCACCTCAATGGAGTTATATGAGTGTAAAAGTAGTGTAACACAGTGGTAAATCCATCTCCTGTCATATGCAATGAACAATATTTAGCTAGCTATTTCCTGATTAGGCACGACAGTTTGGCTGCTGACAGTCTTAATTAATTTGTATGATAAAATATTTCCTCTAGGGGGTAAGAAACAATTAAATCTTCCTAGATTAAAATTTATCTGGGACAGAAAAGTTGGTACTTTCCTTTTGTTTGAAAGCAAAATAGGAATATAGCCACAGTACTAGTAACAAAATTTGTTATTACAGTTTTGAGTTATCATCATAAGTTATCCAGGGACCCTGGTTTTCTCTGACTTAAAAGAATTCCCAATTTTTGGTTAAAAAAGTTACCTTAAATCCACATTTTTCCATGATTTAAATGAAACACCACTATATTCATATATGTAATAAAATCTGTGTGTGTTTTCCAGCTCCTCACTCACAAACTGCTTGTAGTACTGCATATACTTTGATGTGTTAATTGACTGTGTTAAACAACAAATTTCACCTTATGAGAACAGGCTCTTGTGACAGTGACACAGCTACATATGAGTCCCCACTTTGACTGGTGAGGTACTCACTGTACCAGAGCTTACAGCCTGGACAGTGCTTGAAGGCTTTCTTGAAGGAGGAACCAGTCTATCCACATTGGAAAACTGTGTGCACCAGACATCACTTACTAAAGGTAGAATGTATGCATTGCAGATGACATGAATTGCATTAGGCAGCATTCCTTGGAGCACATCAGAGAAAGACTTGCACATGTACATGGCATTGTTGGATAGAAATGCTGAGATCTTGTTAATTATAAGACATAGTTGACAATTGCCTTCACTACAGCTTGAGCCATGGTAGAAACACTGACAGATATAAGGTGGACCAGCTCTGATTGAAAAACAGGCAGATCCTAGTCTGTCCAGTTCCCAGGTACAAATAAAATGTGCATAGTTATCTGCAGGGATCCTAGTTTTCTCTGATTAAAAAAAAATCCCCAATTTTTGGTTTAAAAAATAGTTACCCAACATCCACATTTTTCCATAATTAAAATTAAACACTATTTTTATATATATCATGTGACTCTCCTATGTAGATGATCACAGGCAGGTTTGTTATGCCTGGGTTTCTATGTTTGTAAGTATGGATCTGAAATATTCAGCAGTCACACTAACCCATTACATCAACTTGAGAGTCAAAAGGGGCTTCCAAGTGTAATTTAGGTATACAATGGTGAAGAGAAAAAAAATCCTATTTACTGTTTCAGAATACAAGAACTAAGGTTACAAAATGAAACAAATAGCTAGTAAGTTTAAAACTAACAAAAGGAAGTTCTTTTTCACACTACATAATTAAAGTGTGGAACTCTTTGCCACCAAATGTTGACAGAAGTTTGGCCAGATTCAAGAAAGGATTGGACAAATTCCTGAAGGAAATAGGCATCAGTAGCTCCTGAGCAGAGGAGTTTCTAAATCAGAACTTCCTAGATATCAAATGCTGAAGGCTGCTAGTGAGAGAGTAACTGTGGGGAAAATTGACCTTGGTCATGCCCAGTTCACTTACCTCTTCAGCATAAACTGCCTTCCACTGTGTGGGTCCATCTACATGTACATACTAATGTGATACAACAAACTCTAGAGCATATTGTGACAAAGTTTATTGCTCCTGGGCACCACGTTTACATGTGCACCCAGGACTGCAGCACCCTGAGCCAGGTTGGAGCACCCCCAGGTCACAGGGAGTCTAGGGGGTCAGCTTGCCAACCCAAGGCTGCTTTGTCCCAGCTCTATCTTCTGTGGAGGGGCTGAATGGGGCATGAGAGTGCTCCAGTTTGGGGCTAGCCAGCAGGCAGCCTCTGCACTGAAGCACTGTCATGCCCCAGCCAGCCAGGCAATATGGACATGTTTGTTTCTGTGGATTAAATTCTCTGTAACAGGATAGTACTATCCTGCTACAGAATTTATTATTTTTCACTTGGGTGCCCTGCGCCTGAAAGCAGAAATGGCTCGGGAGAGACCCCTAGTGGTGAGAAGGGGGAGGCTCAGTTGCCAGTCACCAGGGCAGCGCAGGTGCTGGTTGCTAGGGTGACCGGTGGAGCCAGCTGACAGGAAGGGGCAGGGCTTGGTCCTTCTTAAGCCCAGGCGTGAGGCCAGGAGAGCAGTTCCCCTCTGGCAGCCAAGGAAGGGGGAGTTCAGCCAGTGCAGATAGAGGGGAAAAGCCCGACTGCATGAGCATCCCCTGGTTGCTGTCACACATGGGTTGAAGTATTTTCTGGTAGGGGTTGAATGTTGTTCTGACCAGACGGTTTAGCTTTTTATGTTATAGACTGGGGGCTTGTGTTATTGTTTGTTGTTGTTGTTTCTAGACCAGAGGACTGGGTGAGGCTATTAGGGGTTGGAGGAGGCCTCATAGGGGCTCCACGGGAGTGTGGGGAACATGGCGCCAGAGAGGATGCAGCATTTGGGGTGCATCGACTCCAGCCCCAGAACGAGGGGGCAGTGAGAAGTCCCAGAGCAAGGTGGGCAGTGAGGAGCCCAGAGGGAGTGTCACGAAGAGCAAAAGGCCCCAGAGCAAAAGGGGCAGGGAGAAGCCCCAGAGCAAAGGGGGCAGGGAGAAGCCCCAAGGGGGGTAAAGGTGTGGACCAAGTCACAACAGGGCCCAGGTCAAAAACCACATCAGGATCATCTGCGAGGCTTGGGCTGTGGTGTAGGGGAGGAAAAGGAGCTGCAGGTAGCACCCCCTGGCACCGGGGCACATAAAGTGGGCAGCCTCCTGCTAATTACATCAATCAATTAATCATTTAAGATCAGGTGAGGCAGGCATGTAAGCAGGGCCTTGGCCAATAACAGGAGGGTGGAGTCACCCCTAGAAAGGCTCTGGTAGCGATATGCCTGTCACAGTGGCCTAACTGGGCTACATGTGTAGATGCTAAGATATCTACTGCACAGATATTTAGTCTACTCTGTAGTACATGTCTCATGTAGATGCACCCTCTGACACCAAGATACTAGGCAAGATGAACCTATGGTCTGACCCAGTAAATGACAATATTTATGTTCTTTAATAGACATTAATTTTCATAGATTAATAGATGCTAGGGTTGGAAGGGACCTCAAAGGATCATCGAGTTCAACCCCCTGCCCGTGACAGGAAAAAGTGCTGGGGTCATGTAACCAGTCTCTTCTTGAAGACTCACAAGGCAGGGGAGTGTAACACCTCCCTTGGAAGCCAGTTCCAGATTCAGCAATTGTAACCATGAAGAAGTTCTTTCTGATGTCCAACCTAAATCTGCTCTGCATCAGTTTGTGACCATAGTTTCTGGTTATTCGAAGGGGTGCTCTGGTAAGCAGAGCATCTTCTATTCCAGGAGTGGGTAAAATGTGGTCCACAGGCCAGATGTGGCCTGCTAGACCATTCTATCTGGCTTGTGGGGCCCCCCTAAAATTTAGAAAATTAAAGTTTATCTGCCCCTGGCTGCCTGTCGTGCGGTTCTCGATGGCTTCTTAAAACTCAGTAAGCGGCCCTCTGCCCGAAATAATTGCCCACCCCATTCCTATTCCCTGCTTCCCCACCTCCCCCAGTGAATTTGTATACTGCCACAAGATCCCCCCTCAGCCTTCTCTTGTAGAGGTTGAAAAGGTCTACGTCCCTCAGACTTTCCTCATAGGGCCTTCCCTGCAGGCCTCTAACCATATTAGTGGCCCACCTTTGGACCCTCTTAAGGTCATCCACATCCCTCTTAAATCATGGGCCCAGAATTCGGTGCAATACTCCAACTGTGGCCTGACCAGTGCCTCATAGAGGGAAGCATCACCTCCCTGGATCTGTTCAAGATGGACTTACTTGCATGACAAAGTGCAGTTACCTCTGCTAATTAGTTCATCACATTGATGACTCATATTCATCTAGGAGTTGACAAAGACTCTGAAATCTCTTTTCACCACCGTGCTGCTGAGAAGGTCATCCCCCAGCCTATAGTTGTGCTGGTGATTCCTTCTCCCTAGGTGAAGCATCTTGCACTTGTCCTTGTTGAACTGCATCCTGTTGTTCTGTGCCCACTTCTCTAAACTGTCCAGGTCTGCCTGGATTCAGTTTTTTACCATTGGTGTGTTTACTTTGCTCCATAGTTTGGTCTCATCTGTGAATTTGGACACAGTGCTTTTCATATCCTCATCCAGGTCATTGATGAAGATATTAAAGAGCAGCGGCCCAAGGACTGAGCCTCTGGGGACTCCACTGCCCACATCTTTCCAGGTCAATACCCACCCATCCACCACCACTCTCTGGTTATGACTCTTAAACCAATTTGCTACCCACATGACTGTGTAATCATCTATGGCACAACCATTCAATTTGTTTATGAGACTAGGATGGGATACCATGTCAAAGGTCTTTTTAAAATCCAAGTAGATGACATCTACCTTGACTTCTGCATCTAAGCATTTAGTGACCTGGTCATAGAAAGAAACAAGGTTAATCAAGCAGAATCTACCTGCTATGATTCCAGGTTGGTTTCCCTTGAGCATTATATTATGCATTGGACTCCTATGAATGTGATTCTTGATAATTTTTTCAAGGATTTTCCCAAGAATAGGGGTGAGACTAACTGGTCTATAGTTACCCTGATCCTCCCATTCTTGAAAATAGGGACCACAGTGACCCTTTTCCAGTCCTCTGGGACCTCACCTGAGCACCATAAGTACTCAAACAGTTGTCCCAGTGGCTCTGCTATGACACTAGCTAATTTTTTCAGCACCTTTGGATGGAGCTCATCTGGTCCCGCTGACTTAAACATGTTCAGCCTCTCCAAGTCTCTCTTTACTAGATTGGTGCTGACAGTTGGTGGACTGGTGTTCCTGCTGATTCTATCAGTAATGCTTTTGGGAGATTTGTCTAGATCCATGATTCAAGAATAGAGAGGCAAAAAACTAATTAAAGAGCTCTGCTTTGTCCCTCCCATCTGTCACCAACTGTCCTAGTCTATCCTGTAGGGGTCTTATGCTGCCCCTTGATTTCTTTTTTGCTCTCTACATACCTGAAGAAGGACTTTTTATTGTCATTAATTTTTGTCACCAACCTAAGTTCTAATGCTGCCTTGGACTTCTTGAATGATTCCCTATACCTACATGGAGGTATACTCCTCCTTGGTAGCTACTCTCTGCTTCCACAGCTGGTGTGCCCCTTTTTTTGCCCTTAGGCTTTCCTGGATTTCCTTGTTTAGCCAAGAGGGATTCTTGGCCCCTTTTCTCCTTGTTCTATCCAATGGGATTGCCTCCTTCTGTGCCCAAAGGATCATTTCCTTGAGGAATGATCACCCTTCCTGGACCCTTATTTTGTCAATGCTTTTAAGCTTTAATGCCCCACTATAGTTTCATAGTTTCATAGTAGCTAGAGTCGGAAGGGACCTAGGTAGATCATCTAGTCCGACCCCCTGCCTTGGCAGGAAAGAGCACCGGGGTCAGATGACCCCGGCAAGGTGCTCATCTAACTTCCTTTTAAAAATCCCCAGGGTAGGAGCCTGCACCACTTCCCCTGGAAGCCGGTTCCAGGCCCTAGCCGCCCTGACTGTGAAGTAGCGCCTCCTAATAGCTAATCTAAACCTACCCTCCACCAGCTTGTGACCGTTATTCCTGGTCACTCGTGGCAGCACATGGGGGAACAGGGACTCCCCCAATACCTGCTGATCCCCCCTGACCAGTTTGTAGCAGGCCACAAGGTCCCCCCTTAACCTTCTCTTGTGGAGGCTAAACAGGTTCAGGTCCCATAGCCTCTCCTCATAAGGCCTGCCCTGCTGACCCCTGATCATACGAGTGGCCCTCCTCTGGACTCTTTCCATATCGTCCACGTCCCTCTTGAAGTGTGGTGCCCAGAACTGGACGCAGTACTCCAGCTGTGGCCTGACCAGTGCCGCATAGAGGGGGAAGATCACCTCCCTGGACCTGCTCGAGATGCATCTGTGGATGCATGACAGGGTACGGTTGGCCTTCTTGACTGCCTCCTCACACTGCTGGCCCATGTTCATCATGGAGTCAATGACGACTCCAAGATCCTTTTCCGTCTCCGTGCTGGCAAGAGGGGAGTTCCCCAACCTGTAAGTGTGGTGCCGGTTCTTCCTCCCCATGTGCAACACCTTGCACTTATCAGTGTTAAACCCCATCCTATTCTCATCCGCCCACCGTTGCAACCTGTCAAGGTCTGCTTGTAGCCTATTGCACCCTTCTAGTGCACCCACATCCCCCCACATCTTAGTGTCATCAGCAAACTTGAACAGGGTGCTTTCTACCCCCTCATCCAAGTCACTGATGAAGATGTTGAACAGTGCGGGCCCGAGGACCGAGCCCTGCGGAACCCCACTGCCCACGTCCTTCCAGGTCGAGAAGAACCCATCCACTACCACCCTCTGGGTGCGGCCCTCCAACCAGTTGGCGACCCATTTGACTGTGTGGGCATCGACACCACAGTCTCCCAGCTTTTTGATGAGGACAGGGTGAGAGACAGTGTCGAAAGCCTTCCGGAAGTCCAAAAAGACTACATCCACAGCAACCCCTACGTCTAATGATTTGGTGACCTGATCGTAAAAGGCCACCAGGTTGGTCTGACAAGACCTGCCACTGATGAACCCATGTTGGTTGCCCCTGAGCATGCATTCCCCTGCAAGGCCCTCCTGGATGTGTGCCAGGATAATTTTTTCAAAGAGCTTACCCGGGATTGAGGTAAGACTAACTGGCCTGTAATTTCCTGGGTCCTCTTTTTTTCCCTTTTTGAAGATAGGGACCACATTGGCCCTCTTCCAGTCCTCCGGCACCTCACCAGAGCACCACGAGTCCCGCAATGACCTCGGCCAGTTCCTGTAGAACCCTAGGGTGAAGATCGTCCGGACCAGCGGACTTGAACACGTCCAGCCTCTCCAGAAGTACCCGAACTAACTAGCTAATCTCCTAAGCACACTGAAGTCAGCCTTTCTGAAGTCTAGCACTTCTGCCTTGCTAGCTACTTTTACCATCCTTCACTGGATAGTGAATTCAATCAGTTGATTGTCACTGTCTCCTAGGTACCTTGTACCTGCAGATTCCCCATCTGGTCATCCTCTGTAACCAGCATAAAGTCCAGCAAGGTGTTCCCCCTAGTGGGCTCATATACTTCCTGTTTTAGGTGGAGGTTCTGTATGCAGGTTAAGGACCTACATGAGTGGTTAGTTCTGGCTGACTGATCCTCCCAGCAGATGTCAGGGTAGTTTAGATCACCTATGATGACTGTATCTCTTGACCATATGGCCTCTGAGAGCTGCATAGAGAATTCCAGGTCTAACTCATCCTCCTGGTTTGGCGGTCTATAGTAGACCCCCACTACCAAGTCCTTTCCCCCCTTGTATCCTAACCCACAGTATCTTAGTTTGGCCCTCCTCTGATCCCATCTTGTTATAGAAGATATATTTCTCCTTAATTTAGAGATCAACACCTTCCCCTTTTCCCCCACTCTATTTCATTTGTACAACCTGCAACCTTCAAAGCCTACCGAACAATTGTGAATAGGGTCCTACCAGGTTTAAGTTAGTCCAGCCAGGTTGAAATTGTTTCTTGCAAGCAGGAGTGAAAGTTCCTCCTGCATGTTCCCCATGTTTCTAGCATTAGTGTAGAGACATTTAAGCCCCCCGTTTGGTGACGTTAGTACACGCCATGTCCTGGTATCTATTGGGCCTTTCAGTGCTTACCTGGGCTTATTTATATAACAACCAGGCTCACAACTTTTAACTTAAGCAAAATCTTACTACTTGCTAGATATTTTAATGTTTAAATCCCCTTCTATCATCATTGTACTAACAGAATAATCACTGCAGCTGAAACTATATGAATCATTTAATGAAAACTTTTTCCCTCTTTACAGCAGAATGCAGCCAGTCCACTCACTATTTATTCCAGTCACCAAAATTACATTAACATCCTTTTCATTGATCAACTAAGTGCAAATTCATGTTTAGAATTTATCAAAAATGGCTAAATCCATTTAAGGCTTCTTTATAGTGTTAAATGTATTTAGCAATGTGGATCAGATCAATGCTATCTCTTAAGTACTAATTTCTATTTCAAAGCGTCAATTTTCCTTTCAATTAGATATAGGAAATTCTCCAAAGAGATCCTTCTAGCATTGAAATGCCTGATTATTCTTTAATCAAAATAAATTATAAACATTTAAACCACACCCAAAGGAGAAAAAAAGACAAAATCTAAAATCTTTGGATTTTTATTTTCAATGTATAAATTGTCTAAGGTAACTTTAAATACAATCTCTTAATATTAGTTTTTGTTTGATTTTATCCCCTCTCTTGGCTGACTCCAGTGCTTTCCTATACAATTGTGATAGCAGTTTCAAAGAAAAGCCATCCATTCATTCTTCTTTGTGTAACTCAAAATGGACTAAAGTTTTATACTGATATTTTTTCCTGTAAGTATTTACTGAAATTATTTAAAGAAACCCCATAGTTGTAGTAGTAATTAACTAGTGTTATTATAAACATGGTTTGGAAGAAAAGTACATAAATAATTATATACCTTATACTTGAAATAATCTCAAGAACAATGGAAGAAGTGAGTGAAACATACTGAAATCATAAATATCTCTGATCAAGTAAGGCCAAAGTGTCACTACAGATAATAAATTACTATCATTATCATATGAAATAAAATGCATCTTACCTTATCTTTGCACCCATATGTAAATCAATGGCAAAGATAGTCATAAATTTGAAGTTCCTTCTGATAGTAAAAAATGTATATAATACTGGGCTGGACCATCATTTGGTATCATTCAGAAAAGTTCAATGAAGTTCAGATGAACTTTGCCAATTTACACAGCTGTGGATTTATCCCAATGACTTTTCCTTTTAAAAATCACAATTTCTTTTTCACAGAAATGTGACAGAATTTAAGTAGGTTGGCCAGGCTAAATTATATCACCAAAAGAGCTAAGTAGCTATTATTCCTTCAATAGATGGTTATCTTCACATTAATTACAGTTACGAGTGTTATTTTTATAAAAACAGAAGCAGAGGGGAAAAGATATTCAAAGGGGATTCATGGAACTCCTTAATAGCTTTTGTTCAGATTGGGGCTCTGAACACATACGTTTGAATATGGCCCAAATATCAAATGTAAAGGATCTGAACTCTTGTATGAAAGATTAATAAAAAGGTCAGAACAATTGACAGCTTAAGTAAAAGGTTTTTGGTATAAAATATATTGATTTTTAAGCAATAGTCTTACTAAACTGTTGAGATCAGTCGGCACACCTACATGTCACTGTATGGTGATGTAGCAATGCACTACATTGCTGTATGGTACTCTATGACAACATAGTAATCACACGGCTCTACAATTTATCACTAGTTGCATTGCAATACCAACAAGCTATGAGTGAGGCACTTTAACTAAAGCTTGTCTAATGAGTTTTCATTACAGCATCCCTAGTTTTTCAGCATGAGGATGCTGATACACAAGACGCTGGAATCTGCTGGAGTGCGGTAATTACCATGCTCCAGCAGACTTGATTAATCAAGTTTTCTCTGACACCCTGTAATTATGGTGCATCACAGCAGCCTCACTGTTCATGTATAGATGCCCATCATGTCCTTGATTATTTAGTCTTGAAGAAGATTTAGACAGTAGAGGTAGATTTTAGGCAGCTGTTCCAAGGAAAAGTCACATGGGAAGATGTTTGCATTGAGAAGGATAATTCCATAGAAGAATAGGAATGAGAGCAGAGAGAAAAGAGAAAGTAGAGGACTGGAAGTAGTATAGAAAAACAGGCTTTCTCATTAGAGTTAAATAGCATTGGTTTATTCACAGAAAGCAAAATTCCTAAAGGCTGATTGCAACATAGTCTATGACATCTTTATCTGTAAAATCTAGTTTTATCATCAGTCACAGTTTTAAAAAAATTAAAATCAAAACAAAGGATTCATAATACATTGGAAGTTTTGGTCCTCTTTAAAGATGATAAACAAAATTGTGCAAATAAGCATTTCAGCAGGCCTAACTTAATTGTCTATTTCAGTGTCTAAAGGAGTGAAATTCTGTAAAAAAATGTTTAAGGCTCAGATCTTCAAAGTTTTTCTTCATTTCAATTTGTCTTAAGGCAGTTGGATTTAAGTACCTAGATGTTTTTGAGGACTGAGGCTTCAGAGATGTAGGCCCTTGGCAGATGTTAAACTGATGGTTCAGTTAGGATCAGAATAATGTTATGCCCCATTTCAAACACCGTGCCTCTTTCAGGCACATCTGGAAGAAATATTCTCCATTACCAAGCATCCACTGTGGAGCTGCTCCCAGCTTCATTTTTCCAGATCAGGCAGGGAACATCTCTATCACATACCCAGGGTTATCTCCAAATGTATCCCTTGGATCAAGCTGGGGGTGGTCTTGGGACCTGGGAGTGTTTGAATCTGGGTCACTTATTTGTATAGAAATCTGAGCCAGTTCCAGACCTCAGGGCCAGGGCCAAAGATATAAATAGCTAAATTTTGGAGTACTGTATCCAGTTCTGGTCTCCATAATTTAAAAAGGATGTGGAGAAGCTTGAGAGAGAGTCCAGAGGAGAGCCACGCACATGATCAGTGGGCAGGAAAACAGGCCTTATGATTAGAGGCTGAGAGCTATGGGACTGTTCATCCTGGAAAATTCCAGGCTCAGGGGGAACCTGGTGGCTCCCTATAAGTATATAAGGGATATACATCAGGACCTGGGGGGAAAGCCTGTTTACCAGAGCACCCCATGGGATGACAAGGTCTAATGGTCACAAACTTCTACAAGACCATTTCAGGCTGGACATAAGGAAGAACTTCTTTACAGTCTGAGCTCCCAAGACCTGCAGTAGACTGCCACCAGAGGTGGTGAAAGCACCTCCTCTGGATTCCTTTAAGAGTCAATTGGATGTTTATCTTGCTGGGATCCTGTGACCTCAGCTAACTTCCTGACCCTGGGGCAGAGGGCTGGATTTGATGATTTTCTGAGGTCCCTTCCAGCCCTAATAACTATGAAATCTATGAAAATTGAAGTGCAGGGCTCTGGTAAACTTCACAGGCTCACTGGACCCCGGTAATCTTGCTGCCTTCCCTTGAAGTCCCCATAGGGACCTCAGGTCAAGGCAGAAAACCTAGCCAGAACTAGGTTGGAAGGCTCACTAAGTCTGGAAGGCTCACAGGGACCTAGCACCTTAAAGGTTCTTGGCTGCAGTTCCTGGGAACTGCAGGGCAAAGAAGCAAATGAGCAGAGCCCTGGCAAACTGTATTGCAATGCTGACAATCAGGAATTGACAACAACATATCAAGGGAAACACCCAGACAGGATCCAAGTTGGGGGCCATATAAGTCCTGATGCTGAAAATAATCTTATTGAAAGTTGTGATGCTGAAAATAATCACTATCAAAATACTGTGAGGAGGAGGGCCAGATTAATGCACGGGCAAGCTAAGTACATGCCTACGGACCTGAGCTGAAGGTGGGGGGAGGCAGTCCTTCCCTCTGCAGCAGCAGTGTGAATGACCCCATCTGCCTCTCTTCCCTTCCCTTCCCTTCCGTTCCGTTCCGTTCCGTTCCCTTCACCTCCCCTCCACTGGCCTCATCACCACAATGGTTGCTTCCTAGCAGTGGCTCCAAGCCCTGCTTCCCATGGGCAGCAGTGCCAGGGTGGGCAGGAGTGTCTTGACCATGTGTTTGCTAGCCTTGGGCCCACTAGAGGGTTAACCCAGCCCTGGCCAGGAGTTTGATCTTCCATGCCTGACAGCTCCAGTGGCATGCTAGGATCTGGAATGTACTTCTCACCTGTGGGGAGCTCCTCTGCTGGGAGCACTAGGGTATTCTTGGACTGGCTGGAGACCCCTGGCTGCTTCTGGCCAGGACATATGGGATATTCAGGGATAATTCTGACAATGGGATGAAAATAGGCACTTTGACGTTCTGGTCCATGTGATGCCTCTGGGCTTGCTAGGACCTAGCAGGTTTGCTGTCTTGTTCTGTATCCACCCCCCCCACCCCCCAACTCAGCCCCAGACAGCACCAATGTGTGGGCATGACACATCTTCAGTTTAAGACATTATACAAATCAGCAGTAATATGTGACACATTTTTATGGATGGTTTGATACTTCATGGTACCTTAAATCATGTCCACACTTTTGCTATATCTCATAAATCAAGTGTACTGTAGCACTCTTACCATTTATGGTGCAAGTAACATAATAACTGTGCTCTAAGTATAACATACCAAAGTCCATAAAAACATGAATCCCATCGAAGTCTATAGAGCCTGTGGCCCTAAGTCAGACTGAGGTTTTTGAAAAATGCACACTAATAATAAATGCCATACCTGAGATGCTGACACCCTATTTAACTATATTTGGGGAAAAATATTTCTTTTTATAACTAGTAAATAGTCAAAGTGTATCATAAGCATCTTTATAGGTTGTAAAAGAGAGTAAGGAATATCTCTTGCCCTAAAAGCCAATAAATATGTTTTCTCACTTGCTAATATTACTGGGAAAATGAAGATTACTTATTTATTGAAAATGGAATAGTGATTGTTACCAGATTTGCCCATCCTTTTTGGGGTGTGCTCATTTAACAGTTACATTTCTGTTGTGTCTGCAACCCTATCAATGTACTGCTTGTGTCACTTGTGTTTCTATACGGAGCTCTATCTCTCCCTTTTGCAAATCCTCACCTGCATTGGAGCTACCTTGCAGGGCTTAGTTTCAAAGGGGCTGGGTTCCCCCAGCTACTAAATCAGTTGAACACATACATACACACAGATTAACAGGGCATGTCTGACTGGATAGGGTTACTCAACTTTTCCAGGCTGGGACATTCATGGGTCCCAGACTCAGCACAGGAACAGAGAACATCTGAGCTGGCAGGGTCAATCAGCACTTTTAAACTGACACCCTCATTGTCCACAGACTCAGCACAGAGCTTAGTACAGGAGGGCAACAATAAAGTACAGTCAGACGCAATGCACACACACAAGTTAACAGATCAAGTCTGAGTGGGCAGAGTTACTCAGCATTTCCAGACTGACACCTTCATGTGCCCTGGACTTAGCATAGGAACAGGGAATGTCTGAGTGGGGCCAGGTCAATCAGCATTAGCAGGCTGACACCCTCATAAGCCCCAGCTCAGCACTTCCCAATCTCTTGTCCCAGTTGTCCTGGTAGTAACTCCTTTTACGAGTAAACCCCACTTGATTTTTGGGCTTCACAGGGATCTTTGGCTTACGTAACAGAAGTGTTGCTTCAGAACAAATGAGGAGGTTGAAAAGGAAGAGAAAATGAGGTTCAGAGAGAGTATAGCAATCAGCTTGGCCATAAGAGTTATTTTCTTGCCAGGCATATGAAACTTACAATGATACTAGTAGTAATAGCCATACAAAGAGAGACAAACAAACAAAGCAGTTACAATATTACAGTTTCAATTGGCTTTTTGGGGAAGTCTAGCTCAAGTTTGATTGGCAAAAGCCAGGTTTAGAAAGCTGTGTCTGGAGTAAGAGAGAGAGGGAGAGAGAGGGATTAAATTAAGTCTAAGTTTTACATTCATAGTTTCATAGACATTTGGGCTGGAAGGGACCTCGGAAGATCTTCGAGTCCAGTCCCCTACTCCAGGGGCAGGAAATCAGCAGGAAACATAGGATCCCAGCAAGATAAAAATCCAATTGCCTCTTGAAGGTATTCAAAGTAGGTGCCTTAACCACCTCCAGTAGCAGTCTATTCCAAACCTTGGGGACTCGGACAGTAAAGAAGTTCTTCCTTATGTCCAGCCTGAAACGGTCATGTAGGAGTTTGTGACTGTTTGACTTTGCAATCCTTGGGGCTCTCTGATGAACAGACATTTCCCCAGAAACTGGTGGTCACCCCTGATAAACTTATAGATGGCCATCAGATCACCCATGAGCCTGCGCTTTTCCAGGCTAAAGAGCCCCATGGCTCTCAGCCTCTCATCATAAGGTCTGTTTTCCTGATCTCTGATCATGTGCATGGCTCTCCTCTGCACCCTCTCAAGCTTCTCCACATCCTTTTTGAATTGTGGAGCCCAAAACTGAACACAGTACTCCAGCTGCGGCCTCACCAAGGCCGAGTACAATGGGACAACGATGTCCTGGGATTTGCTTGAGAAGCATCTGTGGATGCAAGCCAGCATTTTGCTTGTTTTCCTAGCCACAGCATCACACTGAAGGCTCATGTTCATCTTGTGGTCATTCATGACCCCAAGTCCCTTTCATTCATAGTGCTAGCCAGTGTAGCACTGCCAAGCCTATAAACATGCTGCAGGTTTTTTCCTCCCAAGGTGGAGAACCTTGCATTTTTCAATGTTAAACACCTCCAGGTTATCATCCACCCATTTCCTGAGCCAGGCAAGGTCTGCCTGGATCACCCTCCTGTCCTCAGGTGTGGATGCTTTACCCTAGAGTTTGGTGTCATCAGTGAACTTGGCCAGTCCACTTCTGACACAAATGCCTACATCATTAATGAAGATGTTAAATAGTATAGGCCCTAGGACACAGCCTTGAGGGACCCCACTGGTCACAGGACACCATGATGATTGACTTCCATCAACCACTACACTCTGGGTCCTACCGTGGAGCCAATTCCTAAGCCAGCAGATTGTGGTGGGGCCAAGGCTGCAGTTAGCCAGTGTTGCCAAGAGGTGATCATGAGATACCAGATCAAAGGCTTTTTTAAAGTCAAGATATATGACATCAATCTCTTCTCCAGGTGATAGGTCACCTGGTCATAAAAGGAAATGAGGTTGGTCAAGCATGACCTACCCACAACAGAACCCATGCTGGCTATCCCTCAGGATGTTGCCATCAGCCAGTCTGTTAAGAATGGCCTCTTTGATAATCTTTTCTAGAATCTTCTCCCAGATAGAGTTCAGGCTGATGGGTCTGTAGTTTGTTGGATCCACTTTCCTCCTTTTCTTGAAGATAGGCACCACATTGGCCTTCTTTCAATCTTCAAGGACTTCCTCAGAGCACCAGGATTTCTCCAAGATCTGTGCTATGTGCTGAGCTATGATGCTAGCCAGCTCCTTGAGTACCCTGGGTTGTAAACTGTCAGGGCCGGCTGACTTGAAGGTATCCAGCCTCTCAAGGTGTTCCTTTACAAGGTCAGCATTGATGGAGGGTAAGGAATCTCCCTCACCTGCATCTCCCTGTCCCATAGTGGGCAGGGGCATCCCATGGGACTGGTGAAAAAACTGATGCAAAATACGCATTTAGTGAGTTTGCTTTTTCCTGGGCATCTGTTGTCAGTTGTCCCATCTGGTTTATCAGGGGTCCAATGTTGCCCTTGCTTTTCTTCTGGCTCCCCCCATATCTAAAAAAGACTCCTACCACTGTGTCCACTGTGCCATGTTTCCCACGGATTTTAACCCAGACAGTCTCCAGTCATCCACCCTGGGTGCCAATGTTGGCTTGAAAGAACTCATAGCTTTCCTTGACATAGAGAGCTACACCCCGTCCCTTTTGTCCACTCAGTCTCTCCTGTACAGGGTATAGCCATCTATAACAATGGGTGGAGTCCCACCAAATCTCCGTTATCCTTATGACATCATAATTATTTGTGTTAAGCAGGAGGACAAGTTCCTCCTGTTTATTCCCCAAACTCCTGACATTTGTGTATAGGCACGCAAGTGTCCCCTTGGGGGCCCTTGCCTTGCTTACAGTTCATTTCAGGGCTGGGGCAGGGGTGGGCTTCCTTAAGTACCTTGGCCTGCTGGCTTTGCAAGGGTTGCTCAGTGGGCCAGCAGTGGTGGTAGTCCCCCTGTCTCCCAGAGGTCTTAATTTAAAGACTGGTGAAGCAGGTCAGCCAGCCTAGCTGAGAAGAGCCTCCTCCCCAGTGGAGAGAGGTGCATGCTGTCCCTTCCAGCATCTTGCTCCTTCTCTCATCAAAAAGCTGACTGTGGTAATGGAAGTCTTTGGTTCACTATCTCGATCCTCCTCTCCTCTCCTTTCCATAGAAAGTGGCCTTAAACAATGAGAGAGAGAGAGAGAGAGAGAGAGAGAGAGTGTTGGGATCTCACCACTCAGCAAAGCTTGAAGCAGTTGAGGTTCCCAGGTGTTTGGGGAGCTTGTAGACGAGTTGTTCAGTTTAGGGTCCAGAGTGCTTGAGATAGGCAAAGCCTCCAGCATGGTCAGCGGAGGTATTCCAGGCAGGAAAGGAGAAGGTGAAGTCCCAGTGGAACTGGTGCAGCTTTTGGATTCAAGTACCAGAACAGAAACTTGAGCTTGGATAGGGGTTTTTGTGGGGAAATAACAATGTTTCAAGGGAGAACACTAGGTTTGTTTATGGGTAAATAGTAGCTCAAGGGAGTATACCAGAGTTGTTTTGTTATGCTGGACAATGAGAAATGAGCTTTCCTGGCTATGGGCAGTGTTACCCTAAGGGATCTCACAATGCAAACAGGCAGATTCAGTGTTTTGGGTGCTAATAAAGGAGTCATCACTAGAACTGGTGTGATAAATACTAAGCTGGATGTGTGCAGATGTGGGTTGATTAGCATTTTGAGCAGGGATCCCCCATCATGCAGTGCTTCTCTGGTCCCAGAGTTCAGTGTGGTCCTTGCCTGTAATCTCTGTTCTCCATTCTGAATGCTAATGGAGGTGTCTTTCTTTCCCATCTCTGATGCAAATGGGACTAGGGGAGTTGCCACCCTGTCTCACCTCTGGTGCAAATGAGACTAGGGAAGCTGCCTTAATCCTGTCACCCTTATTGAGAAGGGTTTAGGTGTGTCCTTCACTTCATCTTCATGGCCTTTTGTAAGTCCTTCTGATCAGTCCTGGTTCAAGCAGAGGTGGGTGGGGAGGGGAGGAGTTCTTTGTGTGTGTCAGACAGGCTGGGTACTGCACCAGGGTTCTCCAGGAACACACAGCTGACAGTTTGGGGCACTTTTTACATTTTGTCATTCATTACTCATACAACAATAAAAAGCATAGGAATTCTAATAGTTCTCAGCAGTTTTGGCAAAACAGATTGCCTACTATAAAGGTCTTATTCGTTAGTAACATAAAAGGAGCAGCACTAAGTTCAAACCTAAAACGGGAATGTTTGTATTTGGTTCCTTCTTCTGTTCTCATTAAGGACCAGTAAAAAAAAAAAGAATTAATATGTAGTCCAGAATTCAAATTTCACACTCATACTCACATGCTATTTCCTTACAGAACTAAACAAACTATTATTTACTAATGAAAATCCAATTGTATTAGCTGTACCATGGCTTGTACTACTTTAAATTAAAGCTCTTGTCGGTTCTGCTGTTTTCTTCTATTACACTCATTTTCATTGGGCCATGTAGCTCTTTTCAAATCATACATCTGGCTCCATGAAATAGTCTCAAGTAACATATAATTATTACATACCCTAAAATTCAAGGTTTTTGAAAACAGACCCCTCCAAAAACTCTACTGTGTATGTACTCCATTTTCACTGCTGTCAGTTCTGGTTCTTTTCAATTGCTGAAAACTTTGTGGTGCCTTGTAGGTATCAGTAATGAACCATTCCATACCCTTATTATATTTTATTATTGAACTTCATTAAATGCCTTTAATTTTTTATTGTCACAGCTCCAATTCTTGAAGTCCACTTCCCAGGAAAGCAACTTTTGGAAAAAAGAAAATGAGTGGTTCTTCCCTTCACCCCCATTTATTTTAGAATTGACAGGTATTACTTATGGTTCACCTAGTGTAGCTATTAACTTCATGCACAAAGTGTAAGCTTCTAGTTTTAGGTGCTTTATTTATCAATTCATTTATTTTTGATTGAAGATAATGCACAACACTACCACTGTATGAGAAACTTGAATCAGTGAAGTTCTTGCAGCTATGACAGAAAGAGAAGGGAAATGCATCGGACAGAGATGCATGTGGAGTCAAATCATTGACTGTGCTGCCACAACAACTCCTGCATTTGTTGACACGGTTGGCAGAATCAACATAAGCTCTAACTGAGTCTCTAAGTTTGAAATATGCCCCCTCTCTGTTACTAGTATGAATTCAGCTGGGGAATTGGGAAAAGATAATTGATGACTGATGCTTTTGGTAACTGAACACAGCCACTAAACTCATTTTCTCAATTTAATAATAACTTTTCTTAGAGGTACAGAGAAGGAATATACTTAGATATATAGGTGAAATATGGTTTGGCTGAAGTCAATGAAAAAGCTTCTAATAACCAGGGATCTTGGTTTTCTCTGATTACGCCTCCCTCCCCTCCCCTCCCCCTGCCAATTTTCAGATTAAAACAAGTAAACCAAAATCCACATTTTTCCATGATTAAAATAAAACACCACTAGTAAATGTGTGTGTGTGCATGTATATTAGTGGTGTTTCATTTTAATCATGGAAAAATGTGGATTTCAGGTTATTTTTTTTAATTTCAAAATTGGGTTTTTTTACCAGAGAAAACCAGGTTCCCTGCTAATAACTTCAGTGGGACTTGGAATCTACCCTCACCCTTAACTCATGTTGTGACTCAGTCTTAATCCAAAATTGGGCATCAACAACATCTTTTTTTGACTGTTGCATGACAGGTAAGCTAAACATTTCTTTTTCAAAGAGATATGATGCTGAAAGAGAGGGATTGTATCAGAGCGCACATTTGAATGGTACATACGCTATTATATATTTGGGTTGGTAAAACAACTGTGGAGGGTCTTCCCTGAGTCACTAAAAGTATTACTTTTTGCATCTTTTTTAAATAGTCCTTACATTATTAGTCTATATAAACATTATCACATACCAAAACAAGTTCTTGTAATATTTATTAATATATATGATAGCCAAATAAAAAGATATTTCTATTATGACCATAAAGATAGAAAACTGGATTTTTTTTTCAGTTCAGGTTGGCCTTTCCGTAATTTAAATATTAAAAACTAAAGCCATTTAATATCCTGAACTCTATATAACAATATGGCCATTCATCAAGCTAATAACAAAAAAATTAATCTTGCATAGTTTGCTTGTGTCTAGATATATTGATTGTATTTCCTCAGTAGATAGAGCAGATAAAGAAGAAAAATACAAATGAAAGATCAAGTCAAGAAGCTGAAATAATAAATGAACACAGAGCCTGAATATCCTTTTTTAATTTTAATTATCTGCAGTGACAATTTTCTAATAACCACTGTATTACTTGGCAACATTATATAGAGTACATAATTTGTAAAGCAAGACTCACAAGAGAATAACCCAAGTTATATAATTGAGGCAAAGACAAGCAACAGGAAAAGAAATAGTTTAAACACTCAAAACCAGTTTGCTCCCATGGGAATATCATAAAATGTTTTTAATATATTCCAAACTTGTATGGATACAAATTGCAGATCTATAATTGCATAGAGAGGTAGGATCAATTCTAAATTGTAGTTCTTCAAATCTGTTTAAGATAAGAAGCAGCAGTTTTAATATCTTTGCTATACCTGCTTCTCTCATCCCTTTCTCCTCCCTTGCCAAATATTTCTTTTATTTTTTTTTACTCAGTAAGAAATAGACCATTGAATTTGACAAGGAAAAGTGAATAGGTACAGAGATACATGGAAAGTATCTCTCAAAGATCATACTAACTGACTGCATCTACACAAGACGCTGACTGCACAGTAGCTCATTACTACTGCATAGTAGTGTCATATGGCATGAAGTGTGATGCGATGCTACTGTGCAGTAGTAGCAAGCTACTGAGCAGTCAGCATCACCTAAAAGCCATTTGGCAATGCTACACCACTGTAACTCCAGTTACTGAGCAGTCATTTAGTACTTGTGCATGCAAGTACTAAATGACTGTAATAACTGCACAGTCAGCATCTCATGCAGATGCGGCCACAGAGTATAAAAACCCTCCATTCTAGACCACAATGCAAGGGTCAGGATAGTCTTAATCCTTGCAGGATTTAGTTAGAAATGAAATGAGAGATCCTATTATCTCAAGGTTGTGATTTGGATGGCATTCTTCAAGAAAGTCCTGCATTAGTTGTCTACATCAGAAAGTTGCATTTAGGTAGTTGGTTTCTGTTTTACTTTTCTGGACTACCCCAATTCCATTTGTCTTTGGGCATGTGCACACATTCACAGGGCCGGATCTACTGTCGCACAGACTACTTTAAGCTCTGTGATCTAAAACTGGGTCCTCACTTGTGCATACATTCATTGGCATTGGAATCTACACTGGGAATGCTATCTAAGCAAGTTAGGGTGTGGGGGAAGGAGGGACAAGTGGGATTGGCAGGGGTAGCAGGTCCATGGGAGTTTGACTAATTTGGGTAGGAACAGTACAGCCCCAGGGCTAAGGTGAGCTGCTGGACTTTCCCAGACCTGGGACTGCACTCCAAACAAGTACAGACATTCGGTTAGACAGGACATGGGCTAAACTGACCTATGTAGTACACCTCCTTAGGTGAACCAAGTTAGATTGGGCCAGCCATTTTGATTTACTCAATCTAAATTCCCCAAACATATGTACAGTTCAGTACTTAGAACAACCTAACCCTAGTTAGATTGATCTAAGTGTAACATCAACATATAGCTCTAATGTTTCAGTACCTATACCTTTCTTATCTTTTAGAGAAGCTGAGTTAAATTAAATAGAGGATCATGGAGATCAAAAAGAAAAGAAAATTAAAGAAAGTTGTATAATTTGTATGCCTGTAATAGGGCCCCATTACTAGAAGAAGGGTGGGAGTAGGAACTCCAACTTCCTCATGGGGCTTTCCTGTCCCTTGCCTCCCCTCCCCACACCCCAGTATTCCTCTCCAGTGGCTGTGGGGTAATCACTTACAAAGAGCTAGGTGTCCCCCTTCCCAGCATTCAGCCGTACCTGATCAGCAGGGATCCTGGTTTTCTCTGATAAAAAAAAAAGCCCCAATTTAAAAAAAGGAACCCAAAATCCAGATTTTTCCATGATTAAAATGAAACATAATTATATATAGGTCTATAGATTAGTACTGTTTCATTTTAATCATGCAAAAAATGTGGAATTTAGGTTAATTTTTATAACCCCAAAATCAGGGATTTTTTTTTTTTAAATCAGAGAAAACCAGGGTCCCTGCTGATCAGCTGGAACAACATGTGACTGGGTCAGCTGGCCAGGAGGTCAGGTGACCAGAGATGTCATAGAGAATAAGAGGAAAGGAAAGAAGAGCAGCAGGGCAGCTAGAGTTGCTGTGGCTGTCTTTGGGTGAACCCCTGAGGAAGAAGCAGGAATCAGAGGAGCTGCTGCCTCAGGACAATGGAGTGAATCCTCATATAAATTTTCCTTTTGTTTACATTGGGGGGGCTCTGCATAAGCCCCAGTGACATCCTGGTCAGGGTTTCTAGCGCCAACCAGGGATTTCAGATTTAGCAAAGCAGGGAGTGTCCAGGAACTGGGCATCTGAGGCCTGAGTGGCTTCCCTCTGGACTGCAAGGGCAGCTCGAGTTCTTATATTGGGGATCTGGAGTGGGACCCTGGGTAATTAGAGCGAAAGTGGCCAGTGGCAGAGGTGCCTGGCCAGATATGCTTCTGACAACATGCTAGCCTTGCAGATGCACCCCACAAGGTAGCCTATAATACCCTACAATTATTCAATTGCTTATGCATTTTATTGAGTCCCAGAATGATTTTGGAAAATATTTTCTGTTTGCATAGGATTTATTTTAATAAATCTCACATCATATTTTATATATATAAAATAACTTATATGTGCATATTTAATTTTTATTGTGGAAATGTGAAAAGTGCCAGTGCTTATGTGAAATAAGGTAAAGGTTATATATATTTAAAGTTCTATAATACAATAGTGCTTCAAGAGACACATTTGATCAAATCATTAAGTAATCATAAGAACATATTCCTTTAGTTTAGTTAGCAAGAAGGGGAATATGTCTGTTAATTTATGGGGGGAGGGGGAGAAACACTTTATCAGCACTGGAGAAGTTAGTTTGAGCCTAAGTATTTTTAAAGTTAAAATAACCATTTTAAAGAACATGATTATAATCAAACCAAACCTTAGCAGCAATTATCATACTGAAGCTAAAGGGATGCATTGAAATACATTGAAAGATTGAGGAAATAGTCATCAAAAGCACTTAAGGATTATAGTGAAGTGTGAGGGGAAAGATAAATTTCATCTTTCACTTTATATGAATTATGACCCAATTATACTTTTCTCCATGAAGTCTAGATTTTTTAGTTATGTGAGATTTAATTAATGTGCTTTTGGGGTTTTTTTTCCTTATCCTTTACCTATGTGGAATCCAAGGCACCTGACTGTTTTCTCATACTCCCTATTTTGTAGTCATCTTCCCCACATCCACTTATTTAAATTGACAGATTTTTTTCTCCACTATTGTTGATTGCATTCTATTTGAGTTCAAAAGCAGAATAAATGTTGGTGTGAATTGCACATGATCAATCTAGTGTAACTCATCCCCATGAGACTGGTCCTTAGTTTTCATAAATCGGTACAGCTCTGTTGAAATCAAGAGTTGTAGTTGGAAATGCAAATAAATAGAAAAATATGAAAATGCCGAAGAAGGGTAGTTTGTTACTGTAATTCACACCTCTTTACATGCCATGTTTTGCCATTTTTCCTTTAATCCCACAATAATTCAAACTCACTGCCCTTATGATTCTAATACAACAATTCCAGAAAAGAAGATTTTAAACAAAAATAAAACAAACATGTGACTGAATAAAGATTACTTGATAGTTCAGGCTAGAGAGAAAAAGTCAGAAGTGAAGAGTGCCCTCACTTAGCCTATTCTATTACTTGATGGTTAAAGTAGTCTCCTTGGAAGTAGGACACATGGGGCACATCCCAGTGAGCATACATTCGCAGCAGCATGTGTTTCCTATGAGACAAACAGCACCAGCACTTATTTGTTCTGCTGCTATTTGTTCCCAGGCACAGCCTTGCATGGGTACTCTGCTGCACAGCAAATAGACCCAGGGGCAAGGCAGGAGGGGCTGGGGCCAGCTTTTGGGCCAGCTCCTGACACAAACTTTTGCCTCAGATCCCCTGACCACCAGCCTGCCACCTTCCAAGGGCCCCTGCCTACCTCACAGAGGTTGTGGGTGTCTTGGTGGCTCCCAGCAGCAGAGGTGGTGGTTGGGGGATTTAGGACAGAAGCTTGTGTCAAGGGGTGACTTTCAGTAAATCACAGTCAGGGTAGCTGCTCTGCTGACCCAGAATTAGGTTATCTATGAATGATTTAATACCAGCTTCCCCACAAACACATGGTGTGCTATGGTGCTCTTCCTTCTGTTTGCTTTCTGGTCGCTATACAGACAGCTCTTCACACTAGGACCTGCCCCCCACAGGGGACAGCCACATATCCAGGGCCAACTGACTGAACATTGGAGGTTTTTTCAAATCAGAGAAAACCAGGATACCTGAATAGATATTCAACAAATTGCACCTGTGCAATGCAGCAAGTGAACTGCAGAAGCCTGACCTCATCCTGATGTGGGATGATAAGGCCCTGGTAGTGGGCAAGATAGTGAGTAGGTGTCCAGGTTTTCTCTGATTAAAAAAAAAAAAAAAAAACCCTCAGTTTTTAGATTTAAAAAAGTAACCGAAAATCCATATTTTTCCCTGTTCAAAATGAAACACCACTAATATATCTATATTTATATCTATATAATGGTATTTCATTTTGATCAGGGAAAAATGTGGATGGCTGCCTCCCCACCCCCTGATGGCCACCCCTTGTCCCTTGGCTTCTAGGTTAACCAGCAGGAGGTTCATTGCTATACTGAGCTGCAATGAGGACATTGAGGTGCCTTGTTTCACTCCATGGTCTGGGGGTGTGTGGACTTCCCTTTGATCTCAATCCTTGTCATGCAATTCTGGTAGGAGTCTTCAGTGAGTCCCACAGTGTGGGGTCCACCCCTTTCTCCTTTAACACAGCAAAGATGTAGCTGTGGGAGACCAGATTGGAGGCTTTGCCTATGTCCCCACTGACTGCTTGTCTCATTTCATCTTCCACAGGATGACCTTGAGCTTCTTCAGGTTCTCTTTGTACTCTGGCACTGAGTGAAACTCCTCTGCCTAGAGCAGATTGGGCATTTCTCAGCAAGCCAGGTGGTTAGGATCTGGGAGAAGAGCCTCAGCACAGCAGACCATAGGATCTGGTCAGCAGCCTCCTCATCTCCTACAGCTGACTGGGCTTTACCACCTTCAGGATCACCATGGATCAACACTCCTTGAGTCCATCTGGAATTATGCCTGTGATCAGTCAGAGGATGAACAGCTCAGCAAGAGCCTCCCTCTAGGGGTCAGCTTGTCAGATGTTTCAGAGTCACTCTGACTGACCTCAGTGCCAACTTCTTGCTCATGCTGACTTGTGGCTTCCCTGGGTGAGTTGTTTGCCTCCCATTGGACTCTGACCCTTCTGAGACCTTGGAAGGGGGTTTTGGCCTCCTGCTTTCCTCGGAAAGTCTGGAAGAACACCTCTAGCAGGATAGGGCACTGAATATGATCAGTGCTGTCCAGGATGATAGATGCCAGGATGTTAGTACTCTGTTTAAAAAAAAATCCCCACTTTTCGGATTTAAAAAAGTAACCCAGAATCCACATTTTTCTGTGATTAAACAGAATGTGTTTAATTTTAGTCTTGGGAAAATGTGAATTTCATGTTACTTTTTTAATCTGAAAAGTGGGGATTTTTTTTTTTTCAGATAAAACAAGGACTCTCTGTTCATAACTGTGTGATGCACAGTTGTGGCTAGTTGTCACGGCAGACAACAAACAAAGTGGTTTTCACACAGTAGGGACTATCTAATGCTGGTAAAGCACTAGGGAGCTGGGAGTATCATCTCCCTCTATTATACCATACCCACCATCTCAAGGAAGGCAGACCAAACCTCCATGGGCCCAACCTACTGCAGGCAGATCCACCTAAGCCATAGGCAGAGGGCATCCAAGACAGAGAGAAACAGAGAGAGAGAGAACAAGGAGAAAGAAATAATAGGAGCTCTTTGTCCTCATGGGACAGGAGGCAAACAGGGGAGAAGAGTCAACTGGCTTGCTGGTGTGAGAGGGGGCACAGTGCAAGCTGCCCAGGGGGACTATGAACAAATAAACCTGGAAAAATAAAATGCCAGCCACCAATTTTTTCATTGTTTAATAGCCCTACTTTAGAATCATAAATGAGGAATAGAACATTTTAAATTAATATTTAAAATATTTTAAAACATGCTTGTATTTGAATATCCTTTTATTTAAATGAGGAAGCAAGTAATATTGTTTCTAGGCTGATGAATTCTTTTGGCTAAGGTTTCAAAGGAGAGATATTTCTGTTTGTTTGTTTGAAACTGTCAAAGACAGTAATCCATTTTCAGCAATATTGCATCTGTTTATCCTTTCTTTGTTAAGTAGGACAGATCTCTTACTGTGAGATACATAGAAACTTCTACCTAAAGTATGTATCTGTGATTATGTAAATATTGGGTGTAGTTCTCATCACAGTAATTAATAGCAGCAACAAATAAAATGAAATTAAAATAGTAACCCTATGGTGAAACTAGTTTAAGTAACACAAAGATCACATCTCTAAGTATTTTTGTACTTTATGCACTGCGTGGCAAAAATAAGTAAATATTTTACTTTTTAATCTTTTCAGGTTGAGCATACTATGACTCAAAATTTCTCACTATGTACCTAAATTTATGTGGGAGAATGCTTGGCTTTGACTGATTCCATTAAGTGCCTAATGGTGACTGCGGTGGTGTGGGCATCATGGCGAATGGTTGACAGCCCAAAGGTTGCAAGTTGAGGTTACGGCAAAAATGCTCATGGTACAGCCCTGTCAGATCCACTGATTCTTTCTACTAAGTACATTGTCACAAGGATGAAAAAAAGGAAGGTGTCTAATATCACTAGAGAGCCAATGGAGAGACTTCAGAGACATCTAAAAACTATTTTGGTTTACAGACCTAGGTGCTCTATGCAGAGAATGGGGTCTAGTATGTGCTTACTCTCAGATTATTTCCATTTTAACTCATGACCAGGCATCCTGGTTTTCTCTGATTTAAAAATAAAAACCAATTTTCATATTAAAGAAGTAACCCCAAATTCACAATTTTCTGTGATTAAAATGAAATACCACTCTCTCTCTTGTGCTCTCTATCATATACACACATACATACACACCACTAATATATATATATTAGTGACTTTTCATTTTAATCATGGAAAAATGTGGATTTGGGATTACTTTTTTAATATGAAAATTGTTGGGGAGGGGGGTAGTTAAAATCAGAGAAAACCAGGATCCCTGCTAATGACAACCTAATATAAATTGTATAAAAAGTGCTCAAAAGCAGGAACCAGAACCCTGAACTCTTCTGTCCCAAGGGTGCCTTACCCCTTAGAGTGAAGAGACAGGTTCTGTCTTGCTTATTCCCAGCAATGTTTATGTAGTTAATGTATTTTATTAAAAATAAGATAAAACAACCAAAATAATCTTGACAGTTTTGACCAGAATTTCCCTTTCCCCATTGGAGTTCCATAAATTCTTGGGGTACTGTTGCAGGTTACCTTTAAAACATTTTAAGTCTGTGGATTCTTGTGCTGTCATAAAGTTAGAAGAGTTTCAGAACTAGTCACATGATAAGACTTAATGCAGTCTTAGACCTGAACAACTCTTGACTTACCACAAGAAGGCTTGGCAGGCAGGGTATGGACAGAAGCCAGGACCCTATCTCTCTTCAGGGGTTAGAGAGGAGGGTAGCATATTCCTCAAGGACACAGAAACCACCATATGGCTTCCCTCACTATGTAGCCAGGAGTGGCTGTGGGGAAGAAAGTTTTGAAAAAATTGCATTAAGTAAACAGGCAGGGGGAAGGTAAAGAGAAGTAGGGAGGACAAAGTAAAAGAAAGAATAAAATAAGCTAAAGAGGACCAAAATCTTGCATACATTTCACTGAATTAGGACTGGGTATGGGGAGTTTGGTTAGTACTGGGCATGTGTGAAGCAGCAAGAATTCACTTCAGATTTGGATTCAGCCAATGTGGAGGGAGAGTGATTCAATTTGAAGATTTGAAAATTCAGCACTGCTTTTGAGATTTGGCCATAAACTAAACATGCAGCAGTCCTTACCACACTTGCTCCAGCTGGTCAGTCTGTTGTGGTGGGCAGAGGGGGAAGGGAAGGGATGTGGAAGAAGGAGGGATTGAGGCTGGGGCTGGGACTGGGACAAGGTGCCAAGCTGGGGCGGGAGGGGCATGGGACTTGGGGATGGGACAAGGGGCGGGGGGAGGGCCTGGGACCCGGGTGCGGCAGTGCTCAGAGTGATGACTATGCTTTGCTGCTGCTTGCCCCCTATCATGGGATGGAATCCTTAAAGGACAGCCATGATCTTCCAAGGCCCCTTACTCTGCCAAGTTGGCCCCATGGTCAAGCTCGATTCTCACCTGCCATGTCTTTGATGGAAAATATATAGTAGGGAGGCTGCCTTTATGTCCTCTTGGACACGGTTTGCTGTACTCTCTGACCCCATGGGCTCCCAGGCCCCTTGTGGGTCCCATTTTACAGTGGGTGTTTCAGGGCGCCCTAGCCTTACGGGTTGTATGCGTGGCTCCAATTGCCCCTTTACCATGCCCCAGTACTGGTGGTACTGACATTGCTTGGTCCAGGCCCTGTTATATTTTGGCCCCCTTGTCCTCCCTGGGCCCTCTTCAGCCCTGTCTCATTCGGCGTCTTTTTGCAGCCCTACCCGACTTGACACCTCAGTGGCGCTTGGGCTTGCCACAGCCCTGTTTCGCTCGGCACTTGTCTGGTACTTGGGCTTTCTTCAACCCTGCAAAGTGCTGTGCCCTCTCTGGCACCTGGGCTTTCTGTGGCCCTGCAAGGTGCTGCACCCCCTTTGGCACTGGGGTTGGTATGCCCCAAATGCTGCGTCCCCTCTGGCACTGGGGTCCCCATGCTGCCATGGGTCCCCTATAAGGCCTCCTCCATCCCCAAATAGCCTCACCAAACCACCAGTGTTATACAGCAATCAACAAAACACAAGCCCCTGGGCTGTAACATAAATTCAAGCCACTTGGTTATAACCTCAGACAAACCCTACGGGGGGAATGCTCTGTCTCTTAACAATATTGAAAGCTGCTCCTACAGACAGGCCTCTCCCTTTTGCTTGCTCTGGGAGAGCTCCTTCCCCCTTGGCTGTTGGCAGGAACTGCCCTTCCTGGGCCCGGTCTGGCGTCTATATGGGCCCAGAGCCTTGCCCCTTCCTGTCAGCTGACCATGTGCAGATGCAGGCTAATTTACGATCTGGCTTGTTGCCCTGGTAACCTGCACCTGGACTTCTGTCTCTCTCTGGGCCTCTTCCCAGGCAGCTTCTGCCCCTCTAGGAGCAGGGCACCTTTGTGCCCTGCGACATCCCCTTTCACTTGGAGTGAGCTGCATCTATATTGTGCCCCTTCCCCCTACCCCAGCTGGGCAAGTGGCAGCAGGGCATATCCCCCATTCCCAGTGCTTTCCACTGTGCCCATATTATGCCCCCCCACCCCAGTTGGGCAAACGGTGGCAGGGAAAAGCCCCACTCCCAGTGCTGAAGTGGGCATGACAGAACAGAAGCAGGGGCTATGCCCTGCTGCTGCTTGCCCAATGGGTTGGGGGGGTGGAATGTGTGCACAGCAACACTGGGAGCAGGGGCTATGTCCCCTTATGCCCAGAGCAAGTTGTGCCTGCATCAAGCCTCCCCACCCCACACAGCTGAGCAAGCAGCAGCAAGGTATAGCCCTAGCTCCCAGCACTGTCATGCCTACTTCTGCACTGGGAGTGGGGTCTATAACCTGCAACTGCTTGCCCAGCTGGGGTGGGATATGGGAGCAGGGACTATGCCCTTCTGCTGCTTGCTCCCTTCCATCCAGAGTGAGCTGCACCTAGTTTCATAGTTTCTAGGGTCGGAAGGGACCTGAGCAGATCATCTAGTCTGACCCCCTGCCATGGCAGGAAAGAATACTGGGGTCAAATGACCCCAGCAAGATGTTCATCTAACCTCCTCTTAAACACCCCCAGGGTAGGAGCCTGCACCACTTCTCTTGGAAGCTGGTTCCAGACCCTAGCCACCCTGACTGTGAAGTAGCACCTCCTGATATCTAACCTAAACCTACCCTATGCCAGCTTGTGAGCATTATTCCTGGTCACTCCTGGCGGTGCTCAGGGGAACAGTGATTCCCCCAATGCCTGCTGATCCCCCCTGACTAGCCAGGCATCACCCCTGCCCCTACACTGGCTGAGCAAGAAGCAGCAGGGCATAGCCCCCACTCCCAGTGCTGCCGTGCCCACATCAGCACTGGGAGCGGGGGCTATGCCCTGCTGCCACTTTCCCCGTATCCAGGGCAGGGGGAGGAAGCATGATGCATGTGTGGCTCACTCTGGGCAGAAGGGGGCAAGTGGTAGCAGGGTATAGCCTTTGCTCCCAGCACTGCTGCACCCACATCCTGTTCCCACCCACCCCACCTGGGCAAGCAGTGGCAGCATTTGCATCCTACACCCCCCACCATCCTGACTGGGCAAATGGTGGGCAATGCCCTGTTTCTGTTTGCTCACTTCTGCCCTGAGCAAGCCACAACCACATTGCAACCCCCCGGCTGGGCAAGTAGCAGCAGAGCATAGTCCCAGCTCTAAGTACTGCACCTGCATCCTGCCCCCCACTCCCCAAGTCCTGCGCCCCCCATCTGGGCAGCTTGTCCCAGCCCCAATCCCTCCCTTCCCAATGTTCCTTCCCTCCTCCCTCCACCCACCACAACAGATTTACCAGCTGGAGGCAGCTGTGTCCAACATAGGGAGTACTATGTTTAGTCTATGGCCGAGTCTCCAAAGTGGTGCTGAATCTTTTCTGAATTCATTTGGAGGCTTCTGATTCAGTTCAGACCTTTTAATTGGTCTCATGTTTTGATTCAGATTTGGAGATTCAGTTGCCAAATAGGGCCCAATCTCCTCCAAATCTAATTGGCTACTGAAGCTTTCACAGCCCTAATTAGTACTCACACCAGGGCAGAGCTGAGACCCAACAGTCTGACTACCTGGGTGGGTAAGGGAGTTTCTGGCAGAGCCATTTCAAATGAATAAACATTTAGTTCAAATGAATGCCATAAGGGAAGGGCAAGTTAACCCATGGTGCAGTGGCCAGCAGCAATGGGGAGATGCAAGATGGGTATGGAAGGAGGGACACAGTTACCCAACACTAAAAGCAAATTGTTTGAGCTCTTTAGCTGTTAATTAGATTTTTAACTCCTCACCACCGCCCCCCCCCGTGCACTGATGACCAGCTGGTAGTGTGCACAAGGGTGATACAGCAAGCAGCAAATTAGTGAGCAGCACCTGGATGTTGAGAGTGGTCAGGGTGTACTGAGTTAGGGGGGGAGTGATACTGGAGCAGCAACACCCCTCTGAAAAGTAGAGTTCAGGAGGATTGAAATTTTTCCCACAGAGCAAAGGGGCAGGAAGGGCTGGGAACTGTGCCTCCTGGGACTCTGGAGGAATTAAAACAATGTGTTTTATTTCCCCAGAGCAAACTAACAATACCTCAGAATGACCTAGGTAAAATGAATCAAAGATAACCCTCACCTGAGTTGGCATAATTTAAAAATGTTTACAGGGTACACAACACAGGTTGACACCCTTTAATTGGTGAATTACTCTGCTTTAAGTGATTTTATCATGGTTTAAAAGTAATCTGGAACACCACCATCAACTACAGATGCAGATTCCCATCCCTGCCTTGTCTTATTTTGTCTTCACAGTCTTTCCATTTTTGCATCATATTCAACAGGCAGAGTTGAAAGTACTTTCACTGCCACTATTCCATAGTCAAGTGGGAGAAGAAGTGGGATATTTCCATCTTTAAATAGAAAAAAAGTTTACTAAGAACTTTGAAAGAATAATCTGGACTCTGGATCTGAAATGAATGGTTGTATAGACCTCTACTATACCAACCTTCTCTTCAGTCTTCTTTTCTTCAGCTGAAAAGTCTTAGCTTATTTAGTCTCTCTTTAAATGGATGCCTCTCCATCCCTAGTTCTAGAATATCTTTTTGGAGATGGGGAGGACCAGAACTGCAGGAAATAGTCAAGGTGGTGGTATAATGAAATTCTCTGTTTTATTTTAAATTCTCTTCTTTACCATTCCTAACATTTGATTTGTCTTTTTGACAGCTGCAAAACAGAGGGCTGATGTTCCCACAGAACCACCCACTATAATAGTAAGATATCTTTCCTGATTAGAAACAATTAACACATCATAATGTGTGTGTTCAGGTTATTTATCTCCATAAGGAACATAAGTTTTCACTTATCAATGTTCAACCTCATCTACGATTTTGTTGCCCAATAACTCAATTTTATGAGACCCCTTCACAATTTTTCATATTCTGATCTGGTTTACTTCCTTGAATAATTTTGAAACAACTTCAGACTTTGACTCCTTACTATTCACCCCTTTCCCACATCATTTATTAATATGTTAAACAATGCAGGCTCACCACAGACCCAGTGATGGAGAGGAGGTAGTGGGGTTACTACTTACCTCCTTTCAGTTTGGGAACCAATAATTTATATCTATTGTTTCCTGACCTTTAGACAGTTGATGATCCATACATGGACCTCCTAATAATTTTGGCAACCATTTATCCTCTGGATCATGGTGTGTGTGTGTGTGTGTGTGTAAGAGGTCTAGTCAGATGCCTGATGAACAGGGATCCTGGTTTTCTCTGATTTAAAAAAATCCTTGATTTTTGGTTTAAAAGAAGGAACCCCAAATCCACATTTTTCCATGATTAAAATGAAACACATATAGTGGTGTTTCATTTTAATATAGACATGGAAAATTGAAACACCAATAATATATGCATATTGGTGTTTCATTTTAATCAAGGGAAAATGTGGCCAGGGTGGTTACTTTTTTAAACCATAAATTGGGGATTTTCTTTTAATCGGAGAAAACCAGGATCCCTACTGATGAATCTTCTTGTAGCTGACAAGCCCAAATTCAGATCAATTCAGCATGTTACAAGTTTCACGGATCCATATGTTGTCTGAGTTGGAGTCCAAGTTTGCAGCATGCTGCTTCGTTCTTTCTTCCTTTGCTTTCATCCTCTTGATCAAAGACACTTAATGTTGAGCTGCACCTAGTGCCCAATGTTTCCACCATATTGGATAGGATTCTTTGCCCCCCCGCCCCAAACTCTAGGGAATCATGTCTAGGGAAGGGAAGGGAAGTGGGGATTTGATAGCAGTCTTCAAGTACCTGAAGAGCTATTATAAAGAGGATGGGGATAGACAATAGTCCTTGGATATAGTAGACAGGGCTAGGAACAATGGCCTCAAGCTGCAGCCCAGGGCATTTAGGTTGGAGATCAGGAAGAATTTTCTGACTATGAGGGTGGTTAAACATTAGAACAGGCTACCAAGAGGCTACCAAGGCTGACAAAAAAAATCCCCAATTTTCAGTGTAAAAAAAGTAACCACAAATTCACATTTTTTCCATGTTTAAAATGAAAAACCAGTAATGTATGTGTGTGTGTGTGTGTACACACATTATAATCATGGAAAAATGTGGATTTTAGGTTATTTTTTTTCTAAACCAAAAATTGCTGTTTTCTTTTTAATCAGAGAAAACCAAGATCCCTGCTCATGAAGCACTTAGTTTAGCCTGTGGCTCAAGGGGCATCATTGCTGATTAAACTATCGTAGTCAAGGGGCTGTCTAACATGCCATTGAAATTTTCCAGAGATTGAGAGTCCACAACATCTCTTGGTAGCCTGTTCTAAAACCAGGAAAATCTGCTCGTGAGCGGGGATGTGAATTTTCTGTTCACCACAGAAAAATGTACATTTTCTCCTTTAACGGAGAAAAATGCTCCATGATTTTCTCCTTTTAAAGGAGAAAAATGCAGGAAACCACAAGTTTCCCCTTGCAGGCTGGCAGAGTTCCAGCCTGCAAAGGGTTTCTTGGGGCTGGGGAGGAGCAAGATGCAGGGGAAGCCATGTGCATGTGTGTGCACGCATGTACATGTGGCCAGCAGTAGGGCCAGGCAATGGTGGACAGCATCTCCCCTAACTGCCTTCAGGTAATTGAGGTCAGGAGGAGGGTTGAGGGCCCCATAGTGAGGGATGGAGTAGTGCAAGGTTTGTGGCTGGGGCTGGGGGCATTACCCAGCTGGGGTGGTGCCCAGGAACCAGGGCAAGACAGGAATGCATGCCATGGGGCATCCAGGGAGCAGGGCAGAGCTATGAACAGCTGATCTGGGAGGGAATGATGGGGGATGGGCTTCCTACCACTGCATGCAATCCCAGGGATGGGGGCAAGAGTTCACATGCCCCCAAGTTTTGTGCTTGGGGCAGGGCTGGATATGGGCTGCCCACTGGATGTGATCTGCCCAGAGCTTGAGGCTCTGCTGTGGGGCTTTGTTTTATATTGTCATAGGTTCACAGGTTCATACATTTTATAAAGTATCACTTTTTGTGGTCCTTTTCTAATTGAACATGACACATAGTATAAATTGTGAGGATTCAATATATAACTACCACACTTCAAAGCCCAGTTGGTCTGTAACAGAATATTTTTCTTTTGCCCTAATTTCACAAACAAGCTCTCCAGCTAAGAATGATGGAAAAGAACATTGTATAATTCAGTTGATTTTCAATAGTTATGTTTGTAACTATGCATATATAATTGCCCCTCTATAATAAAAACATAAAAGACAGAGACCTTTTCACAAGTGAATATAACTTCAGTATAAACTGCCTATAAATAATAAAAGAGGCAAGGACAAGTTGTGGCATTATCTGAAAGATAAAAAGAAGAAAAACTATTGCTGATGTTTCACTATGTGCTGGCATTATAAAGAACAAAATGTAATGCACGGTGCCCACCATTTTCAATTATATACATCTTTTATGTAGCACACAGATTCCTGTTCATCATATTTCCTGACAGTCTGTGTTGAAAAAGAACAGAAATTCAGAACAGTGCTTGTCAGGGCTCGAAGCTTTAATCACTTCATGCATTATGTTTGTTTGTTTTCACAGACCAACAAAGTAACAGTAGATAATTGTGTTGCTCAGGAATGGTATTGAAAATTCAGAGCCATCCCTTCAGTTGATGTAAATCTGTGTAGCTCCACTGAAGTCATGCTAATTTGTAGCAGCCAAAGATCTAATCCTTTGTATTCAGTTGTTGGAAATGTTATAAAATACACCTATATATATAAATATATGCATTTAAATAACTTTATGATGCAAACAAATTCAAACTAAAAATACAGTAAGGAAATACCAAACTACCTCCTTCCCCTAGCACCACCTTTTTGAGGAGGAAAGCTGACATGAAGTCTTGCTGTGGTATGTTTTCAGGACAAAATACATTTAAACATACTTCTCACTTTCTTATGTAGGATTTAATTAACTCTGAGGCTAGGGGCAGACATTCAAAAAGCTGGAGTCTGAATAGATTGAATCTTTGCAGGTTAGTTTAACCTGCTTAGATTGAACCAATTTCCAAGGGAATAGACATTCAGGAAATGCAGGCACATGCCTGCAGTGGTTCAAGCCAAAAGCTGGGGTATGCTAGAGCATGTCCTTGGCTGCAGGGAAGCTGTGCTGGAAGGTATAGCTACCCCCAGCAATAGCCTCAAGCAAACTGGCCAGTGAAGGGATTTAATTTCCCCCTTTCTCTCCCATTGGCACAGACCTGAACTGGAAATTACCTGGTGCTCCTCCCTCACTGATGCAGTGCTGGGGGTGCAGCCAGAGGTTGGCTGGCATGGTCCACTGAGGCAGAAGGGGAAGGGAGGGGGTTTGTTTCTCCTTCTGCTCCCTCTGTCCCTGAGGGGCTGCAGCCAGGGTCTGTTTACCCCAACTGCTACCTCTGCCAATTTCTCCCTGCATGGAGTGACCAGCAGGATAAGCTCCCTCCATGCCCCCTCTGCCAGACATGGGAGGAAGGAAATAACCTTTTTCTCCATCCTTTAACCTAAGTGGGTCCTGCCAGCCAGCCTCTAACTGTGCCCCTGCATCCTTGCCACTGGAGTGGCAAGGGGGCCGGGTCTGTGATGGGGGTAGCAGCCCCTCTCAAGCTGTCCCAGGAGCAGAAGCCTCTTCCCATTGGGGGGAGGGCTGTGCTGCAGGCAGGGGTGGCACAGGGCTAGATGGGGTGGCCAGAGCTGTTGCAGACTGCAAAGGTGAATGCTTTCACTTTGCAGCTTCTGCCCAGTGCATGGAGCTCTGGCTCCAGCTCTGACTGTTTTCCACCCAACCCTGGCCCTGCTCATTGTGGGCAGAAAACATCTGAATATCAAACCAGAGGTCCAGGCACTTTGCAGAAGCCATGGGGCTAAAGCTTTCACCCACCCATCCTCCCAGAGGTGCATGGTGGGGCAAGAGCAGGAGCCAAAGCTGGAGAAGAGGGGAACAGAGCAGTCCTGCCAAGCCGAGCCACCATGCACCTTCCCCTCACCTAGAACAGCTCCTCCCCCTCTCCATCCCCACCCTTCCCAGTGCTGAAGGAGGTAGGGTGGGTTGCTTCATCCCAGAGGATGGAGCTGTGGCTCCAGGTCTGGATGCCTTTTTCTGCCCACCTGACATAATGAATAGCATATGCAGGGAGGGTGGGGTGCGGGACAGGTGGAAAGCAGCTGCAGCTGGAGCCAGATCTCCATGCTCTGGGCAGATGCCACTGAGATAAAGCTATCCTCCCCCTCCCCCCTCAGCACTCAGAGTGGTGCAGAAAGGATGCGGGGGGGGGATTAGCTGATGGAGGTGAGGGGAAGCTGCATGCTGGCTGGGCCCAGCAGGGCACTTCTCCTCCCCTCACCTCCAGCCGTGGCTCCTACCCTGCTGTGCAATGTCACTCCACGTGGGTGGAAGCTTTAGCCCAGTGGCTTCTGCCCAGTGTCTGGAATTCTGGCTCTAGTTCCGCCCACTCTACCCACCCAGCATGTTGAGCACCCCTGGGGGGGAGGGCAGGTGGAAAGCAGCCAGATGTGGAGCCACAGCTCCATGCACTGGGAAGAAGCCATAGGGATAAAGTTTCCATCTGTCCACCCAGAGCTGTGTGGATGTCACAGTGGCAGTTGGAGGCATGGGAGGCAGAAGATCCCTGCCAGCCCTGGCCAGTGCATTGCCTGTGTTGCGGCTCCAGCCAGTGGGTGGTGCACAGGGAAGGGTGCTGGGAGGACTGGGAGTCCCCATGGTGGGTGGTTGCTGGGCTCTGGGCCTGCTGGCACCTCCAAGCAGGCCCAGGCAACCCACTGCCTGCCCCCCACAACCCAAGCCAAGGACCTAGCCCCCATGGTCCAGCCTGGACCAGCTCCTGTGTGTCCACCCTCAGCAGCCCCTGTGGGCTGACCCAGATCAGCCCCAGCCACACAGCTGCAGGCAAGGCAGGAAGATGGTGGTGCCATGACAGCCGGCTCTGACCATGCCCCCACCCCTGCCACTGGAGTGGGTAGGGGTTTGAATGCCTGATGGGCTGCTACACCCTGGCCAGGCAGACCTCAGCTGTGGTCCCCTGGTGGGAGGTGGGGAAAAACACCCTCCCCTGTTCCCTTTGCCTCAGGAGGCAATGCTGGCTGCTGGCTGCCATCTGGCCAGGCCCCTGCCCCCAGCTAGAGAACAGAGGGGTGGAGCCAGTCCTGCTCTCTGGAGTAGAGAGAACAGCGCATTCTAGGGCTGCAAAGCATGCTGTGATACTGGGAGCTCTGGTTTAACTTAAACCAGGAAAAGGTCTGGGACAGAAAGTGCATAAGCTAGTTTGACACAAATTAGTTATATATAACTGTATATAAAGTTCTCTGTCTTTCTCTATATATATAGTGTGTTCTGTTTCATTTTAATCACAGAAGAACATGGACTTTGGTTTACTTTTTTAAATCTGAAAATTCTGGATTTTTTTATCAGAGAAAACTAGTATCCCTGGGCAAGGCTAAAACTGTGCCACAGCATGGTTTAAAAGATAATATTCCAAAAATACTGGTTTTGTTTTTTTTAAAATAACATAAGTACCTGAAACAAGCAAGAGATATTCATTCTTGACCTAAAATTCCCTTTTGTCTTTTTAAAAATAATATAACTGTTGAAAGCAATGCCCTTAAATAATATCTGTGCACCTAAACAATGTTTATAATATTTATATTTGCTGTAAATTCTATTTTAAAGATCACTAACTTTGACTTCATGACTAGGTGAATGTTAGCAATGTGTCAAATGATCTCCATATAGCTAGTCTGCAATCAAATCAGAAATATTATAATGAACTTTGAAACTTTAGGTAAACAGTGACCATAGGTACAATGTTTCCCTTGTATTTACACCTTTTCATTCATAAAGATAAAAGGAGTAACAAAAGAAGTAAATTAATCCATTCTTAAAATATAGATAATTGGTATATTTCCATCATGTGCACATTTTCTTAAGAAGATAATTTGAGTATCATAGTCTATGTGTAGCCTTTTTTCAATGGATAGGGTTTATGATGTTAAAAATGAAAAGCATACAAAGTTCTTTGAAAAGGACAGTTAACAGTTCCTATTTCTATTCTACAGTCAGTTTCTCTGATAATGATTGTGAATTATAATTACCATATTTTCTCACGTACCTTTTCACCTCTAATCAGGCCCCATAAAATTAAAGTGTTTGTATTTGGTGGGGAAGCTGATTTTCTGGCCAGGGATAGAAACATCCTACTTTGATTCCTGTTGCACAGTGCAGCAGCTTTAGTATTACTATTCAGACAGCTAAGTCAATGGTTCATTGTTCTTTATTACAAGAGTGTTAACAATCATTTCACCTTTTCTATTGGTCTTGATGTCCCACTAATCAGATTAAGCCTTCTTAGAGAATTGTTGCTGTCTGATAGTTTGTCTGGGCCCTTTCTCCTATTTCACAGTTCTTTAGCTCTTTTCAGAATGATCCACCCATGGAGATCAGTTTTCAGCAGCAGTTTATGTTTTAGTTAAGCAGGCAATGGAAGTCCTGTCAGCTGTAGATTAGGCTCCACCCCAGCCCTTGGAAAACATAACTATGTTTTCTTTTTTTCTTATCCCTTTCAAAAAACAAGGTACATATTATAGACAGGGTGCTTGCATGCAGGAGATTATGGTATTAGAAAATATGGTGCTATATTTATACACTGTGAAAATTAATAATGCTCAGTGGCACTGTCATTTTACACTTCTCTTGGGTATATTTTAATCTAGGATTTTTTACTACAAATATAGTATTAGCCATATTTTGTCCTGATGTATAACCACAAGCCACTTAAGTCAATAAATTGCCTGTTGTGTAAATCAAGGCAGAATTTGTTTCTGTATTTAAAAAAGAAAAGAAAGAAAAACAAGGCAAGTTACTGCCAGATCCATGTATTTTCATATTGAAAGAAATACAAAGGAGTATCAAAGAATAAAAAAAATTATGGTTGGAAGGGTTCTCAGGAGGTCATGTATCTCCTCAAAGCAGGACCATCCCCAGCTTTATCATCCCAGGCAAGGCTTTGTCTCCTTGGGTCTTAAAAACTTCTAAAGATACAAAATCCACAACCTCTCTGGGTATCCTGTTACAGTGTTTTTCTGTAGGGAGAAAGTTTTTCCTAATATCCAACCTACACTTCCCTGCCTACAACACGAGACCTTTGCTCCTTGTTCTGCCATCTGCCACCACTGAGAAGAGAAGCAGACTGTAGATCCATCCTGTATTGAATTACCCTTTAGGTAGTTGAAGGCCACTATTAAAATCACCCCTCAATATTCTCTTCTCCAGACTAAATAAGATCAGTTCCCTCAACCTTTCCTCATAAGTCATGTGCCCCAGTCCCCTAACCATTGCTGTTGCCCTCTGCTGGACTCTCTTTAGTTTTTCCACATAATTTCTGTACTGAGGGCCCAAACCTGGACCCAGTACTCTAGATGTGACCTTGCCAGTGGTGAATAGACAGGAAGAATCAGTTCCCTCAATCTGCTGTCAACGCTTTTACTAATGCAGCCTAGTATGCTGCTAGCCTTTCTCACACAAGGACAAACTGTTGGCTCTAATTAAACTTATTGTCCATTGTAACCACCAAGTCCTTTTCTGCATAGCTGTTGCTTAGCCAGCCAGTCCCCAGTCTGTACATATGCATGGGATTGTTTCATGCTAAGTACAAGACTGCACTTGTCCTTAATGAACTTCATGAGATTTTTTTTTGGTCTAACCCTCCACTTTGTTGAGGTCACTCTGAATCCTAACCCTACCTTCAAGTGCATCTACTACTCTCCCCAGCTTGGTGTCTTCTGCAAACTTGCAGAGGGTGCACTCCATCCTTTTTCCATATCCTTGATGAAGATATTAAACAAAACCAGCCCCAGGACCAACCTTTGGGGCACTCCACTTAAAACCTGCTGCCAACTAGACATTGAGCCATTAATTACTACCTTGGAAGCCTGATGCTCCAGCCAGTTTTGTATCGCCCCCTACAGTCCATTCTTCCATCCCATACTTCCTTATCTTGCCTGTGAGAATGTTGTGGGAGACCATATCAAAAACCTTGCTAAAATCAAGGTATGCCACAGCCACTGGTCTCCCCTCATCTGTAGAGCCAGTCATCTTATCATAGAAGGCAGTCAGGTTGGTCAGGTATGACTTGCCCTGGTGAATCCATGCTGACTGTTCCTAATTATTTTCTTCTCCTCCAAGAAATTTATTCCTTGAGGATCTGCTCCATGATTTTTCCAAGGACTGAGATGAGAGTGACTGGTCTGTAGTTCCTAAGTTCCTCATTCTTCCTTTTCTTAAAATGGGCACTATATTTGCCCTTTCCCAATTGTCCAGGATCTATCATGACCACCACATGTTTCTAAAGATAATGACCATCAGTTGTGCAATTACATTGATCAAGTCCCTCGGCACCTCTGGGTGCATTATATCTGGTGCCCTGGACTTGTACACATCCAACTTTTCTAAATGAGTCCCTAATCTGTTCTTTCACCACTGTCAGCTGCTCAACTCCTCCACAGACTGGACTGCCAGATCTAGTAGTCTGGTAGCTGACCTTGCTTGTGAAGACTGAGGTAAAACAGGCATTGTGTACTTCAGCCTTTTTTGCATCATCGGTCACTAGGTTGCCTCCCCCATTCAGTAAGGGACCTACACTTTACATTTTTCTCTTGTCATATTATTACCTAAGGGGCTAGGAGGGATTATAATTACGCCAAAAGCAAGTTTGATATCTCTGATTGTTCTGTCTATTTAATAAATTATAATCAGGACTACTGAAAAAGAATTATGCTCCTGTTAGAAGTATCCCATGCCTGGCTGTGCAACCTCCCAGAGATTCCTGGTTATATCCTTTTTGAGCCAATAGCAAACAGGAAACCTAATCAATGTTCATTAAAGTAATTCAGAATCCTTCCCTTTAATGAGAACATTATACAGTCTATAGATTTCAACATGCATACACTTTTAAATTATTTCAAATTGTGATTACTTAATTTTTTATTTTTCTGCAGCGTAAGTTCACCACACTAAAGGCTAAATAAGGAGCAAAACATGTTTGCATTTCACTTTCTATAAGCTCAGCAATAATATACCCCTTCTTATGACACCAATTGCATGTTTCTTATCTCACTCTAGCAACAGTACATCTAATTCAATGAATGGTATGGAAATATTCCATTAGTTCAACTCTATACTGTATAGTATACATTACTTAATCTGCACCTCAACAAATCAATAAAATGTATGCTATGTTGCCATGTATGTAGTACTTGCAACAGCAAAATCTCTGCATTGCTTGAGTAGATCGGGAGCCAGGAGCAGCGGGGAGAGGAGGGATCCAGGCACACATGTGTCCTGCATGCACATATGACCCCTTACCAGACCCAAGGCAGAGGTGGGCACAGCAGCAGTGGAGCCAGCAGTGGGGGCAGCAGCAGCTGATCCCCCTAAGGTAAGTGGGCAGAGAGACTGAACGCAGCTGAGCCAGATCTGGAGGGGAAGCCCCCCGGATCCCTCTTAGCTGAGGCACTAGGTAGCCGTGCTGCATGAACAGAGCATGCAAACAGGGGGAGGGCTAGGGAGGACTGTCCCCCCAAGCTAGGGAGCACCCCCAGGGGTTAACCTTTGGGGAGAAGGCTCCAGAGGCACTGGATCCCCCCCCAGCAGGGAGCGTAAGTAATGAGACTGTTGGCAGGCACTTCTGGGAAGACTGGAGCACCTGATTGGCTGATTGGGGCAGCGGCAGTAAATTCAAACCATGGCCTTTAAAAGCCGCTGTTTGACGTAGCTCCCAGCACTCTGGAGCCAGGAGCAGTGGCGAGAGGAGGGATCCAGGCGCACATGTGTCCTGCATGCATGTGTGCCCCCTTACCAGACCCGAGGCGGAGGCAGATGCAGCAGCAGCACAGCCAGCAATGGGGGCAGCAGCAGCAGCTGATCCCCGCAAGGTAAGTAGGCAGAGGGACCTAACGCAGCTGAGCTGGATTCAGAGGGGAAGCCCCCTGGATCTCTCTTAGCTGAGCTGGTAGGGAACCATGCTCCTGAGCAGCGCCACGCAAACAGAGCGTGCCAGCGTTTTTGTTGACGTTCTCACTGGTGGGCGAACAGGAAGGGCCAGGAGGGAAACTCCTACTAGGGCTGGGTGAAGGCACTGCACTTAGCTAAAAACAAGCAGCAACTCCTATGAAGGAGTTGATGCAGAGTGCTGCCAGGGCCCCTGCCTGCGGGGAGTAGCCTACCTGGGGCTTGTCTGAGGCCTCCACCCAAACAGAGCCTATGGGGTCTGCAGGGGTTGTCCAGCAAGGCCCAGGGGGGCAGGGATTGGGAACCCCCCACACCTGTCCTGCAGGTGACCACCTTAGGGCCATGGAGGTGCAGGTGAGGGAGCTCCAGGAGAAGGTTAGTAGACTGAGGGGAATCAGGGAGGTGAAGGAAAAAATTGACGGCTATTTCCTTTCCCTGCAAGGCCACTCACCCAAGGAAGAAGCACCTCAGGAAGTGCCCTCCACTTCAGAGTGGCAGATGGTCACCTCCAGAACCTGGGCTGCTCATAACACAGCAGTACCAGTTCCTCCAGTGCAGCTGGAGAACAGGTAAGAGGTCCTGGCAACACTGGCGGAGTTCAAGGAGAGGAGGCAACTCCACACTCTCCACGCCCCAAAAAGGCCAAAGGAGCTAAGCAGTCTCGGAGGAGAAAGCACTGAGTGATCATCATAGGTGACTCCATCCTGAGAGGTACAGAGGGCCCCATCTGTCACCAGGACCCCACGAGGTCTACTGCCTACCCGGAGCAAAGATTCATGACGTGACGGGGATGATCCAGGCCATGATCCAGCCCACTGATTACTACCCCATGGTCCTAATCCAGGTGGGTACTAATGATGTGGCCAGGAAAAGCCCTGATCAACTGATGGTGGACTACGATGCTCTGGGGAGTGTGCTGAAGGAGATAGGTGCACAGGTGCTATTCTCTTCTGTTCTACCAGTGAGTGGAAGTGGAAGACGGAACGAGATGTGCATTGCAGAGACCAATTGGTGGTTTCAGGAATGGTGTCTTGAGGTGGGCTTTAGCTTCCTTGACAACGACCCGCACGCTATGACGAGAGACATGCTCAGATGGGATGGACTTCACCTTTCCCTTAAAGGTAAGTGTGTGTTCTCTTCTAGGTTGGCAGATCTCCTCTGGCGGACTTTAAACTAGGCTTGTCAGGGGAAGGGGAAGATGAGGGAGGAGGAAGCCTTGGACTGCTAAACCAAGCAGCACTCACAAGTACAGCCCAGCCTAGACCGATGAGCAGAACATATACCCAGGTAAGCAAAAGGGGCCAGGACAATGCTGAGATTAGGAGGCCAGTACACACATCCACAGGAGGCCTCAAATGCCTCTACACAAACGCTCATATTATGGGAAAAAAGAAGGAGGAACTTACCCTCCTGCTAGCTGACACCAACGCAGACATAGTGGGGCTCACTGAAATGTGATGGGACCCAACGCATGACTGGTCAGTGAATATCAAGGGCTGTACAAGGAGGGACAGGAGAAAGAGGAAAGCTAGGGGTGTGGTGCTGTACATTATGGAGGAATACACATCCTCATCATGTAGCACAGAGTCAGAGGAGGGGCACACTGAAGTTCTCTGGGTTAGAATACAAAATAGTCGGGGAAGCACTGAGGTCCCAGAGGGAAGGGGACTCAGGTGTCCAAGAAGAGTGGTTGCTCCTTAAGGACAAGGCTTGACAATCACATTTCCTGCCATGGCAGGGGGTTGGACTTGATGATCTGCTCAGGTCCCTTCCAACCCTACTAACTATGAAACTATAATATGCATCGGAAATCCAATAACAGCAAGTTAGAGACTCAAGTCAATATATCTTAATGATGTAGTGCTTTTCAGGGATACTCTATTGTGCATTTTCACTTGTTTCAATTTCTTCTTTACAAGAAAAGCAGGTGCACTCTGGTTACGTTTGCTGAGATAGAGATTTAAAAACCACACCAGCAACAAACACACTCAAAAAAACAGGAAATAAAAAGTATTATACTTCTTTTAGGATATCTGAAGGTGTCTTGTGATTGTAGAAAACATATATGTTCCATATCAACCTTAGTGTCCCTAACAAAAATTGAAAATATAATCTTCTCTGAGTAAAGTGATCTTTTATGCAATCCCTTAGTTCTCCTAAGAACACTCGATTAGAAATTTCACTTCTTATGAATTGCCAACACATTTTTTTAATGTTTTAAAGGATCATTGTGTTATTGGACTCACTGAAACTGCTGTAAAAAATAAAATGCAGTCAGTTTCCTGTTTCCCTTTCAGGAAACAAGCTTACATCAGAAACAGAAATGTACTGATATGAGGTATTTTAAATAGATTCTATTAATGTGCAAAAGGAACAGTTAATAGCTCTGTTTGAAACAGATGCTATGCATTACTTGCCCACGGCACCATGAAAATTTTGTTACACAGTGCATCTCTTATTTAAAGGGCTATTTATTGTTCTGATCAGCTAAGCAGGCAGTACAATCTATCTGAAATTTACATTTTACTAGACCTGGTTTCTTCCAAGCAAATGTAAAAAGAATCTTCCCTGAACAGAAACTGGCAGTAGGTATTTCATTACTTATATATGCTGTGCTAAATGGAATGGAAAAGGGAGCAAAAGGGGAATGGAATATCTGTTAAAAACCTCTCTCCTTGTAACTTTCTTTGAACCATAAGCCATTGTTTCCAGCATAAAACTTCTGAATAGCCCCACTACCCTGTGAATTGGCTTATAAGTATTTCTAAATGAGAATATCATCATTAAAACTTGTTTATTGGTGGTATCAGTGTTTCAGAAGGGTAGCCTCCTTTTTTTCTAAACAGATGGGAGGGCAGTACAAACAAAACTTCTCCTTCAGTCTGGACAAGGGCCACAGGACACCCTCCATTCTAGATCAGCAACAGCCTCATTAAGCCATATGCTATGTGACTAGCTCTCCTCCTCCTGGCCCCCCATATATTCCACAGACCCCTCCCTCATGGCCAGCCATGAATACAATTTCAAAATGATTGCCAGAAAAGAGTCTGAGTAATGGAGTCCTGTGTGAGGAAGTGAAAGACTCAGATTCTAACCAGGCATTCAGCTACCTGGGGCAAAAGTTGTGAGCTTTTGCTAATTTTGTTGTTTCCAGTCTGTGCAACTACATAGTCATTCATATGCACCCAGACATAAAATATCTTTAGGTACTAAAATGCCCCTTATATGGCCACAAAATGGCCCTTAGATAGGCAGAAAAAAATAGATTGTCACTCTTAGTGTATTTAAAAAAGCAAGCATAACCTTCAGTAGCTTATTCAGCAATTTTAATATAATATGAATTTTAATATGTATTCTAGCCACTCAGTTTACAAGTCACTGAGAAAGAAATTAGCACATTAAGAAGATGGTAAATTAACGTCAGCATCAGTTACTAAAAGTTCAGATGGTCTAAAAATAATTTAAATCAAAATTATGTCAGACTTCAGAAGCCATTGATGTCATGTAGTATAATGACCAAGAAATCAGCAGTTTTATCAACAAGTCACAAAAACGTTATTTGCACCATCTGCTTAGCATGCATTTAGACAGTCTGAGATGGAACTGTCAGTCCAGCAAAATGTAGACAGGGGACACATGACAGTGACTTACCCATGCTCCATTATTGTTATAGTTGTATTAGAGATACAAATAGAAGCACTCTTATCAAGCAAAATAATTTTCATAGGGTGGCAAATACTATTTTTTCTCTGTTTTCATAGTTTCATAGTTTCATGGTTTCTAGGGTTGGAAGGGACCCGAGCAGATCATCTAGTCCGACCCCCTGCCACGGCAGAAAAGAGTACTGGGGTCAAACGACCCCAGCAAGATGTGCATCTAACCTCCTCTTAAACACCCCCAGGGTAGGAGCCTGCACCACTTCTCTTGGAAGCTGGTTCCAGACCCTAGCCGCCCTGACGGTGAATTAGCGCCTCCTGATATCTAACCTAAACCTACCCTCTGCCAGCTTGTGACCGTTATTCCTGGTCACTCCTGGCTGTTTTTCCTGTGTGTAAATAATTTCAGATTGTGTATGAATGACTAAGCATAGGAATATAAAATATCTGGGGGAAAAAAGAGAGCTATCAACAAACTATATGAAATACAGTACAAAGATCATACTTACTGGACCTCAGTTCACATGAAAAGAAATAGAGTAAGCAATATTGGAGTAACCCTGATATTTTTGGGCACCACAATACATTTAGAAATATCAGAGCTTATGTTACTTCAATCTAGATGACAATAATCGTCAAAAAGACAACAGTGGAAGCAAAATTAATTTGGTATCTGTTGTTGACATTTGGCCAATATTATTGCAATCAAGAAGTCCCTAAAACTACATCAGTGTGCTTGTCTGCTAACCTAACGATTGCTAAAATGATTATTTTGCAATACATAAAATATCAGAAATTAACATATATACTTTTAAAAAAACATAGTTTTGATTGTAGGTTTTGTAGTCTCCTAACCACTTTTCTTGGACCTATATACCCTTTATAGACTACAAAACTAAGATTTTTGCATCATTGTTGAACAGCCAACGGTATACCTGTAACATGTCAAAATGCCCATGAGTGAAATGTTTTCAATTCTGTGCGTCTTATATTAATAGCCTACAAAATGGCCAAAACAAAATTCTTCAGTACTTCATTAATAGAAACAATTTTAGTACCTCTGGTTCTTAATAAATTCACTTTCAGAAAAATATATTGAGACCCCCCCCTCCACCCCAAAATATCATGATTATACAACTGTTAACTTTTATTGATGAAAATGTACTTATACTAGGACAAGTCATGTTAATACATGTTCACTGGTCTAATGCTATTTATTTCTAGTTTTATGCTGTTCCTAACCTTTTCAATAGTATGTGTGATTGTAGATATTTTTGTAGAAATTATATTTAAAAAATGGTCCTGTTTAAACCAGCTTCCTGTTTAAAGATAAGTTTTACAAAGGACTGGGGAAAATCATGAGACCGCTGGTTAGCACCCAGGCAGTAGATGTTACTTATCCCATAATAGAAAGTAGGGTTGTGCAAAGCATCTGTCGCTGATTTGATTCGGAGGAGTTTCAGACAGATTTAGTGTCTGAAACTCCAAATGTGAATTGACTCAGGAGACCCATTAATCTCTCCAAATTGAATTGGAAGCCTCTGAATTGATTCAGAGAGATTTGATGATTCAGCCATAGACACAGCTTTATATGTTTTTTCTGTGTACTTTGAGGTACCTGGCATGGCTTGTGAATGCTGAGATGGTGGGGCAGATGAAGTGTCTCATAGGAGCATGGGGGGGAAGGGTCTCCTGTGTGCTCATTGGTGGACCCACTTTTGGGTCTGCCATGGAGCATGTAGGTGACTTCCCCCATCCCCCAGATCAGTGACTGGTGCCTCCTGGGTTTGGGAGGGTACCCAAGATCCCCCCATAGCTGATCGCCAAGCCAAAGGGGCTCCAGGGGTCCCATCCTTACTCAGCGGCAAACCCTGAAGTGGACTGGAAATACGTTTACTCCCATGGGGTGTGTCATCTGCCCCACCATTTCAGTGTTCATGAGCCATGCCTGGTACTTTGAGGTACATAGAAAAAACATATAAAGCTATGTCTATGGCCAAATTGCTGATTCTCCATATCAGAATCAAATCTTCAGGTTCAGATTTGGCTGAATCAAATCAGGACTGTGAACTGAATCAGGAAATTGAATCACTATTTCCTGAATCAGGCAAAATCTGAATCGAATACTGCCTGCTTCACACACCCTTAATAGAAAGTCTCTTCTTAAAGATGATCTTGGTATAGTTTGTTTGTTTATCCTAAGCATTAATACTGCCCTTTCATCTTGGTGCTAATATGGATACATATAAAAATAAGTCAAGCAAATCCAGGGAATTTCAAAATAAAAAGGAAAGGACAGAAAGTTAGACAATACATGAAGACATAACAAGTCCTTGTTTAAAATAAGTAGATTCATAATGATTGGCACTTTTAAATGTTGAGCCACACTTACTTCAAGGAATAAGCTACACTAAAGCTGTGTTTCAATTAACATTTTCTCTCTTTTATTTTGTTTGGCTTTTGTTTGTTTTTTGCTTTATTTTTATATATTTTCTTTGAAAGGTAAAATAGAATGAACTTGATGCTATTAACTTTGTATGTCTGTGGCTTATATCCTACTATAACAGTTATGTCATTAAATTTAATAGATCCACATATATTTCAAGGTGAACTCTAAATCTGTCTAACTAGATATTTCTAACTGTTGTGACACTAGCCACACACTTATTCAAAAAAATCTTATTTAATTAGTGAATGCTGTGAATATTTCTGATATAACAACAAATTGTTCCTTGTATGGTAATATTTATTGTCGTATTATGATTTTTTAAAATGTGTGACTACATGCACTAAAATTTAATAGTTTAGAAAAAGAAGTTTCTGGCGAAAAAGCATGTGTGCATTTTAGGACTGAAGTTAGAGCCAAGGAAATATAGAAGTAGTACATGTAAACACATTAATAATATTTAATTGTCATCTATTTACATATATTTAAGGCAAAATATGGTAGTGAATCATGGGGCACTCTTTATAGGTAAAATTAAATACAGTATTTAAACCAGAGGTTCCCAGCTCTGACAGATTGCATACCACCAGTTTAAAATGATACAGCCTTTACTACTAGCATTTTTTTCATACACATAGGTAACACAGACTTTGTATTAAAACAACATCAAAACCTTTAGTAATCATAAAACATTGTTTTATCAGTTATCAAACAATTGATAAATTAGAAAAAAGACAGTGTAAACTTACCCATCCAGAGAAGCTTTTGGGGGTGTCTTTAGTGGGTGGGCTAAGCTTGCTTGACAGAGCACAGTATTCAGATGACTGGTGGGGGAGGGGCTGTGGGTATGTGTGTGTGGGGTTTGGAGCCCAGGGTGGGGGGGGTCCCTATATGCTTTGGCAGGATGCAAAGTACTGGGGCCAGGAGTGAGGGCCTGGTGGGGACTGTGTCTTGGGAGTGACAGACAGACACAGACAGACAGACAGACACACAGGTACAGAGACACATAGAAAGACACAGGCACAGATGCACACATGCACAGACACACACAGTGCCCATCTGGTAAGTCTGTGGTAGGGGAGGGATGGGAGAGAGTAGGAAGGGGTGGGGGGAACATTAAGACCTCCACTGTGAGGAAGGGAATGGGACAGAGCAGGAGTTTGGGTGAATGGGGCACTGGAGCCTGGATGGGGCATGGGATGGAGCCACAGGATGTTCTTCCGGGGGCACTGTAGAGGGTGTGGCTCCCCACCATTGTGCGCACTCCCAGGGGAGGCTTGCGGGGCATGTGCCTCCCAGATTTGTGTGTGGGGTGGGGGCAGGCTGCCTGGTGTGTGTTTGGCTCTGTGCCCTGCTGCCACTGCCTCTGGAACCACGTGCAACACCACGTACCTTCTGCATGCTGACTGCTGCATCCCCCACCTGCCCAATGATGAAAGCCACATGGTATCACATATGGCTTCAGAGGCAGTGGGGCACAGAGCCGAGTTCATAGCAGGAACCCTACCTCTGCCCCACACACATATCTGGGGGACATGTGCCCCCCCATGCCTCTGCCCGGTAACAGCAGTGAAATCTAAGTGTGCACTGCAGCATAGCGAATTAACCACCCATAATGTGCCATGCTGTAGTACTTCCAAAAGGAATTCCTAAAGCATGGTGCCATAGTAACATTGTCATATGGCAATGTGTAGATGCACCCTAAATGGATTTAGACACCTAAGTATGATTCTTTTCCAATTTTTTAAGTCTTGAAAATCCATGAAAATATTAATTTACCTTTATACTGAGTCACAAAAAATTAGTCAGGAGGAAGAGAATCCATGCATTTTCTATTGCTGGTTTTTGGGACTCTAGGAGGATAGAACAAAAACACAGGGAACACTTAAGGACCTAAGCCCCCTTTTGCACCCTAATGTGTCAAAAATAATATTAATCCAGCTCCACAGAAGGACTTAATGACTAAAATGAGATTTATCTAGACTGAGGTGCTTAGGCACAACATTTAGATCCTCCAAATCTTTACTCATATGTAACTTACTTTTAGACATGTAGGTTTTCACATTAACATTCCCTACATGTCTAAAATTCTGCTTCTGGGCATTTCCAGAACTACGTCAGTCTTGACAATGCTGAGCAGCTTGGTGCTTAGCTCATTTCTAAGCACTGCTGGGATTCACTAACAGAAGTAACATCTGAAAGATTTCAAATGCCTTTGAAACACTTCAAAGGACCATCTGTAAAAATACACATGTCCTTTGAAACATCCCAAAAAGCAGTTGATGCACTTCAAAATAGTACCTCTTGAAATAAGGTAGTATTCTGAAGCATTTCACTTGTTACATATGCACAGGAAAAGGGGACAAGTAGGACCTCCAGAATCCCATAGTCCTCCACTCTCCCCTCCTACAGTGGAGCAAGGGAGAACAGGCTGAACAGTCTGGCAGGCTGACTGACAGCCTTCCAAGCTGTCCAGACATCAGGTTTTGTTCCAGGTCCAAGCTGCTTCAGGATTGTGGTCAATGCTGGGTCCCTTTCAGGACCTTATACCTGCATCTCAAATTGCAACCCCGCACCTAGTTTTTCTTCTAGTACTGTTTTCTTTATTCCTTTTCTTCCTTTCCTTGGAGGCAGATGAGGAGTGATGCTGGCAGTCCACTATTCCCCTGTGGTGGGAGGAGACAGGGTGGATTATAGTAGCATAGCAGAGTAACCACCCATAATGTGCCATGCTTTACTACTTCCAAAAGGTCAACACAGGTCAATGAGGTCTTAAATGAAGCCCCCAAATGGATAACCATGCCACAGTGATTTTGAAATACTTTATTCAGGGCTTGCCACAGGAGCTGAATATATACCCCATGGCTGAAACTTTTCTCAACCTGTTACACATGGAAACATTTCAAAAGTTATTTCTGTTTAATCCATAAGCAGAAGCTTCCCTTGAGAGGTATAGTGTGCTTATTCAGTGCCCATGGATGGGTGAGAGGGGATGTAGGTTTAGTTAAAGTGGATTGTCTTACCTCCTCTGGTTTTCTGCACAAGGCAGAAAGAGGCTATTGCTACTACTTCTGCTGCTGCTATTGCCGCTGTACCTGACACTGCTATAGCAATAGCAGCAGTGGCAGCAGTAGCATTTACCTTCCCTGTACAGGTAACTCCCTCATAGTCTGTACTTAGGGATGCTGTCCTGCTTGCCCCTGCTAGTTATGCTGTAATGCACTACACCTGTTTACCTGGTAAGCCTATTCAGAAAGAGCCTATCAGTGTGGGCCCTACCTAAAAAATAACATAAAAAACAATCCCCTTTAAAACAACTGTTGACTGATTATTATCTCATCCAAGAACTCCTTTCCCTTCTCTGCCTCATAGAATACAAGCACACATCTTTACTTCATATGAAAGTTCCCTGACTACCATGGGATGACAAAAAACACCATTCATTTTCCTTGCTCCATGGACTGTTTTACATTAAATCAATTACTGGTATAATGCAAAAACAGTCCTGGGGAGCAAAGATCAGAACCCAGAATTAAGTTATAAATTCATGTTCCCTCTAATGCCTGTTTATGTCCCAATGAATCTTGGATTCCTTCTATCTCCTACTTCCTGCAGGAAAGTTCTATATAGTATGCTATTATATGACAGAGAATCACCACCACACATTTAAAAGAAAAGAATGAGTCTTTCTAATTTCTTTAAAAAAAGAAAGAATATAGGTGATCACTTTTGGGGGATAGTTTTAGAACATGCATTGATGCTCTCCCTACCAAATGTAAGTAAATATGAGGGTAAGGACCTTGTTATACTTTGCCCTGTAAGCGATACAAATGTTATTTGGAGTGGCATAATTTTGAGCTGCATAACTGGCACTTAAAGGTGTTAATATGCTGACAATCTATGGGTTAAGAGTTCCCAGAACTGCCAAAATTAACATGTAACAAGGCTCTAATCAACTCTCCATCCACATAGGTTCATTTGTAAATCTTGTGCTTTGAATGAAATCCAAAAAAAGATTGGCTTTTCTTTCTTTCTTTTTTGTTTTATTAGTAGCCTATCCATTATGAGCTGTAATTCAAGTAATAACCTGTGTCCACTTAAAAGCCAAAGCCTAGAATGATATACTGAGCATAAGACCTTCCATTTCAGCTCTTAAAAAATGAAGAGGACTTTATTTTTTCTTTCTTTTTTTGTTTAATTAAGAAGGTACAGTTGATGTCCTTCTTTTTATATGAGAATCTAGGGGCATCACTAGCTATTGAGCATGGGAGTTAGGGGGACAGCCTCTGAATCAGAACTTTCTAGACCTTAAATGTTGGAGGCTTCAAATGAGAGAGGAACAGTGGGAAAAACCCTGGTCATAGAACTGTAGAATCGTAGAAAATTGGGTTGGGAAGTAATCTCAGTATGTCATCTAGTCGAACCCCCTGCTTGAAGAAGAACATCCAATTAGATCATCCAAGCCAAAGCTTTGTTTAGTTAGGTCTTAAAAACCTCCAAAGATGGAGATTCCACAACTCTTTGGGTAACCTATTCCAGTGTTATACTCCCCTCCAAGTGAGAGAGTTTTTCTGATATCTAACCTGGAATTTGCTTGGTGAAACTTAAGACCATTGCTCCTTGTTCATACCCAGTTGACTCCCCTGTTACTGGCACAAGGTGCCTGAGGGAGGCAACAATTGGGTTCATTGCCCGGTGTGCGTCACGCCAATTACCACACAGGGGGGAGAAGCAGACAGAGTTTATTTGAGCTCAAGTAAAAGGCACAGGGAGACTGTATTGTCTCAAATCCTGTGCTCCTAGCCCTGCAACAGTGTATTTTTATACCCTGGTCAATTTTCTGCAGTAGTTTTCCACTAGTTGGCCCCCCTCTTCCTCCCCTTTCCCTCCTCCCTTCTCTTTCCGAGCGGTGCCCTTGCATTCCACAGATAACAGTCTTAGCTCGCCTGTTTTCCAGAAGGACAGGAGATTACAGGCGCCAAAGAAAAGGTTACAAAGGTTGGGCAGGGGGGGCCCTGGCTTGCCTGGGCCCTGAGCAGAGGGGCTTCATCGACACTCGTGGTCTTCCATCCCTCTGAGTTACCTAGGGTTATGCCCAGTGACACCAACATCCCTTTTCAGCAGTCGTTTTCTGCCACTATGTGACACAGTCCTATTTGAAACTCATATTGGTAGCATGGACTGTCTTCTCATAGGGTAAGTTAAACCCCACTGTTAATAGAGGGGGTGACTGGATATGTGACAACTGAATGTGTGGGACAAATAAAAAGAAAAACAGGGAAAAGAGGGAAGGTCATAGGTTCAAATCAAGTGTACCAATGGGGACGCCAAACAGAGTACATCAGTGGCCACTGGATCCTGGACCCCATCCTGGGCCTAGCAGTTGCATCCATGCCCCCACTGCCTGGCCACTGTCCATGGCCCTGCAGGGCCCCTGAGTCCCCCCTGCCACCCCACAGAAAGCCCTCTCCTGGGCCTGGAAGGAGGTCCTCCAGTGCCTGCTGGAGCCCCTGGCCTGGTCTCCACCTCAGACTTGCTGCCACCCATCTGGGCTTGACCCCCCTGCTCTCCCCTGTGCCATATGCTTCATGGAGATGCTGGCTCTGCAGTGGGGCAGCCGGAGGGGGAGTTGCCAACCTTCAGGGAATGCTATCTCAGGTGCCCACAGTGTGAGGGTGCCCCCTGAAGGAGTCACCACAGCTGCCAGAACCACTGAAGAATGGCCCCGAGGCTGGGGTGCTGGGCACCTGCCCCTGGGCTCTGCCCTCTATGCCCTCCCCACCCCACAGCCCCCCACTCTGGGACAGAAAAGCAGAGATGTGAATAGTTTTGACATTGTAAAATGGGTTATTGTTGGTGGGTGAAGAGGGTGGTGGAGGAGCTCTGTTTGTTGGGGACAGAGGTGGCTCTTTTTATTGAGGAGAAAGAGGGAGGGATGCAGGGGATGTTGTGAAGGAATTAAAACTTTTTTTTTTCAAACATGTGCCTGGTCTTAGGGTTGTATGGGGTGTGTAGGCAGTGAGGCAAGTGGGCTGGAGAGGGGAATGCAGGAGGAGGGGGTCAGCCAGTGTTTCCCACACTTGGTGCCCTGGCCCCTGCTGGGTGTGTGGCTCTCCTGGGGCTTAGTTTGGGGGTGGTTTCTGAGGACAGCAGGGCCAGTATAAAGACAAGCATAAGTGCAGGGCATTGGTCATCACTAGCAGGGGCAGGGATGGAGCATAGGGCACTGGGCATTACTGGCACCAAAAGTGCCGCGCTGCCATGTGCCCAAAAGTGCCCACAAAATCTAAAGTTCTTACCATATTTTGGGATGTAGCACAAGTCCTGTTTGATGTATTCTATATTCTGGCCCTTCTTCTGATTCATTGCATATTCTAACACAATTCAGTCGATTATGACTGACTTAACCACTGCACGTGGACTCCACCTGCTCTCTGTTTCTACTAGTTTTAAAACCAACAAATCAGAATTTGATCCGTTTTCTCTTACAATTCAGGTTGGCTACTTTTTTTCCTTTTTTCCCCCCTGTGTAGGCACTAGTATAATTGCAAATAGTTGTTTATTTAGCATAGTGGCAGCCCATATCAATAGGAACTAGCATATGTGTGCATTTGTCCATTTGGTAGTAATTATTCATTAATACTCTATCAAATGATTTTTTCAGCCATAATAGCTGAAAGAAATTTACACTGAAGGATTGCCATTACTGTGGAGGCAATATACCAGAATTCCTGTCATGTTACTTCTGATTTACAGAAGTGAAATACACTGAAGCTATTGATGCAAAATCAGTTCAAGTGAGAGGACATCCAATACTTTTATTACAGTTCTAAATATTCTAATGTTTATCTTTAATTTTCTTTACAGGAAAGAAACAAACCTTCAAAATGGGAAGCCAAATAGTGGCACAGCTGTTCCTCCTCATGTGCTTATAGAGCAACAGCTGCTGAGTTTGTAAATGAATATTTACAGACTAGTTCTCAATCACTTACTTACATGAATAGTCCTTCAATGGTCTTACCAAAGTCATGTGACCACTTCCATGACTATGGATTTTCAGGTTTGTCATTTTAAAAAAACCTCACTGTTTTGTCCTATTCATCCCACTAGTAGTGAACATAGCCTCAGAAGAATTTTTAGGCAATAGCAAATCGGATTAAATACATGTTCTGTTTTAATATAAATTCTGTGTCTAGGAATTTCTGTGAAGCTCAAGAGTATTAGGTGGAAAACTCCAGTTGAAAGGTTTACATATGGAAAGTGTTGTTACATACAGAAGGCACATCTATACATGTGCTTTAATGCACAGTAGCCTATGTTACTGCATATTAAAGTGCTGCGTAAGAAAATGTGCAAATACGCTAATGCACAGTAAAACAGACTACTGCTCATTAACTGTCACTAGAAAAGTGTTCACTTTCACTACTGTGTATTAGGGTAGCCTAATGTACATTTATTTAGTACCTAACACTACAGGTTCTAAATGTAATGCACATTTAGAAAAGTGCATTAATGCATGTGTACACACTTCCAGAGGTGAACAACATATTTAAGCCCATGTATAGAACTTGGATTCTTACATACATATCTAGGGACCAAAATAAAATTGATTTTCATAGTAACCTGGGGCCCACACAATCTTCTGAAATCCATGTGACTTCTCAGTAAAAAAAAATTGGACACTTATTTTAAATTTCCACAGAGAAAAAAATGGCTTCACTCTTCAACAATGAAATTTGAATTTGTATTCCTTTTTTTAAAAGGACAGTTAGCTTAGCAACTTTTAATAGGATTACTTGTTATATTTACATGTAAACAGTAGAAACAAGATGAGTTATATATTTCTTTTATCTTAGAAGATTATAAAATGAAGTAACAATTACATTAAAAAGATTTATTATTGACCATGAACACGAGTGGTGTTGGTAAAGAAGATATTTTATCAAGGCAGGCATTTGACTTTTAAAAGCAGTGAACTTACAAAGATCAAATTAAACTGCATGTTGGTTTTACTGATTTTATGGGTTTATTTGGATGTTGACATAGTTTTACATATGTATGAGTTCAGCATTAAGTTAAGCCATCTTAGAAGAACACTTGAAATGCAAATCAAAATGTAACCACACAAATGGCTGTTTACCTCACATTATTATTAAAACCAAGTGTCCCTGCTATTAGCATGTGTCATTCTCAGATTTTTTCCACTTCAATTATAGATGTCTCACAGACAGGGAAGACAGATGACTGTCATTCCTTGTCAATAGAATAATAATATAAGATTTACATAACTATGTATACATTTATTGTACAATCCTTATATATTAATACTATGGTTTTCAAATAGCTTTCTTGTACTTTCTGAACAATGAGAGATTAAAATGCCTACCGAGGCTGAAGGTAGTTAAGCGTTGAGTTTAACTCCAAGATGAGGTTTACAATTGAGCACAAGTAATTCTGTCTTACACATGAATATAAATCTAAGTGGAAGGAAGGAAAGTTAGATTCCCCCAAAATGTTGAAATAATATTAGTATTATATAAAATAAGCTCAATTATACTAACCCACAGCTAATAGCTTCTTTCAAAGTTAATGTTGAATGTTCTGGCTGTCTTAATATTTTCTGTTAATATGGTGAATGAGTGCTAAATGCTGACCATAAAGGAAACATTAAATAAAACAAGATGAGGTCTTTTCAGCTACCTCTTCCTGGATCTCATTCCATATGGTTCCTCTATTTCTTCTACTCCTGTTTCTTTTTCCTTTTCCTATCTTTCTTTTAGGTTTTCATTTTAATACAGGCAAGGTTAGGGCATTTAAAGCTCACTCCTAACCTGGAGAATGAAAGCAGTTTCAAAACACCTTTACATCCATCTAGTCCTAAGCAAATCTTGCTGTCTTTCTTGTTTTTTTAATATTCACCAGGGCTCCTCTAAATTATCCTCAGTTGCTCCCAACCTGAGACAATTCTCCCAGAGCCACGAATCAAAGAACTTATTTCTTGTGAATAGTCTCCCACTAAATACGAATGATTAAGCAGGGATCCTGGCTTTTTCTGATTTTAAAAAAATTCTCAGTTTTTGGTTAAAAGAAAGTAACCCCAAAACCACATTTTCCCATGAATAAAATGAAACACCTCTCTCTCTAGATGTATGTTAGGGTTGTGCAAAGCTTTGGTATCCAATTTAATTTGAAGGAGATTCAGCCTGATTCGATGACCAAATCTCTGAATCCGAATCAAATTGGGAGACTCATTAAAAGGTCTGAGTCAAATTGGAAGCCTCTGAATCAATTCAGAGAGATTTGGAAAGATTTGAAGATTTGGAAGGTTTGCAGCAAACATGAACTGAGAAGGGGGAGGGAATAGGGTGATCTTCCATATATGGAAAAAGCTAAGGTGGCGGGGGAGAGTGCTCTGATATTGACATCTGTAGCTGGCCAATGACTGTGATCTATCTCTGAGTTCCCTTCCAATCACAGTGCTCTAAGGGAGGGACACAGAAACAACATATAAGTCAGGATTCTCACCCTCAACCCAGAAGTGTGTGTGTGTGTGGGGGGGGGGGAGGTTAGTGTAGTGTGGGATCATTTTGAGGTGGCAGATGATCCCAGGTATGCTACCTGCCACCATTGCCAAAGGTAGATAAGCCAGGGCAAGGATGTGAAACACTTCACTACCACGGTGAGGCTGCTGCATCTCAGGAGGTACCTAAAGTGTAACTTCTCCCTAAATTCAAATCTTGTAATCTTGAACCACTTCCTGTGTGCAGCTATTCTACTGCCTATCTTCAGAGGTTTCTATACTCCAGAGGTGCCACAGTTTGTGGCCTTAAACTTCTTTAGAAGCCCCTAAGTTTTATTTGTATACATGCAGTTATATCTGAACAACTCTTATATGATATCTAAGCCTTATCAGAATCTGAAAACTAGTCATTCCTCTGACTAATGTCCCTGAGAAGTTTGACCCAGTAGATATATGTATAAAGTACCTATACACAATGACAGGACTGTACCACTTTAAAAAAAAAAGGAAATACCTTGATTTCTTTACTATGAATGCAAGAGAACATAAGCTCTTGGTATTCCTTTAATATAAGAACCAAAGGTTTAGAGTACTAACTCAGGAAGTAGAAAAACTTGATCTAGTTATTCTTCCAGTGTGGTCTACCCATTTTATCCAATTGCTGTAAATACAAAATGTAGAAACACCATTTGGGAGAAGAAACAGAAGATAGGATAACTTCCTTTTCAGAGCAGTTGTTATTCTCACCCAAACAACCAATTCAGTTTGTGAGATTTTTCCTTGAACAACATTTTAGGAACTTCAACACAATTAAAGAACTACCAAGAGAGAATAGAACTGCCACATACATTACATGACAGTAGTGGGTCTCTTCTAAGCATGCTCAGAATGACAAATATACTTTTATCCTCCTCAATGGCAAAAAAACCCTTTCTTATGAGGCTACATTGAGATGTATAAAAAACATCTAGACACCTTTTGATGAAATAGGATATAGTTGATCCTATCTACCTCAGTTTCCATAGTGAGAATGAATTATACCATTTCTACTAGTTAGGCTAGTTGTTTTGGCTATAAACATTACAATCGATCATTTTAACACATTATAAAATAATTTCTTGAAAACTGTTTTTTTTCAGTAAAAGGGGTGTGATGGGGAAAGCTAACCTGTAGGAATTGGAAAAGTTTTTCATAGATTGAAAAGTCAGGTATATATTTTTTTCTTTTAATTATTTTCACAAATATATATACACATTTACACACACACACATAATAGCTGTGAAAGCACAGGTTCATTTGATTTTTTAAATATTATTTTTATGATACAAAATTATAATTTTCTTTTCATAAGGGAAATAGGAAAGCAAAGAAGTAATCAATTGATGAAATTAGAAAAAAGTCTTGTTATTATTTTTGTCTGATATTATACCAAAATAACACTACAACTCCTGACCAAAAATGCTGATGTTTCTAATTGGATTGTTAATTAAAGCACTAGATAGAGAAGAAAATGAGTCCTTCAATTTTTCCATAGATCTATTCATTATTATACTTTCATTTACTGCCAAAAATACAATGGTTCTTTTGGAAGTGGGAAAAGAAGTGGGGGTGGGAGAGAGGTAATTAGGTTTTATTTATTTATTTTAGTTTGATGTCTAGTGTTGCATCAGTGAAACAGAACAATTCCTGGTAACTTAAAAAACAAAACAAAGAAAATGTATAATTAAAAAATATCAGTGCAATAGTTTACAGATTCCCATTCTGGTTAAAAAAAATAGGGGGCAGTGGTGTCGACACCTACACAGTCAATGGGTCACTAACTGGCTGGAGGGCCACACTCAGAGCGTGGTGGTGGACAGGTCTTATTTGACCTGGAGGAAGGTGGGGAGTGGGGTTCCACAGGGCTTGGTCCTTGGGCCCGCAGTGTTCAACACCTTCATCAGCAACTTGGATGAGGGAGTAAAAAGCACCCTGTTCAAATATGCAGATGACACACTAAGATGTGGGGGAAGTGGGCATGCTAGAAGGGAGGAATAGGCTGCAATCAGACCTAGACAAGTTACAAGGGTGCAGGGATGAGAATAGGATGAGTTTCAACACTGACAAGTGCAAGGTACTGCACATTGGGGGGAAGAAACAGCAGCATACCTACAGGTTGGGGAACTCCCTTCTCATCAATACAGAGGCAGAAAAGAATCTTGGAGTCATTATTGATGCCAAAATGAATATGGGCTGACAGTGTGGGGAGGCAGTCAGGAAAGCCAACCGTACCTTGTCAGGCATGCACAGATGCATCTCAAGCAGGTTCAAGGAGGTGATACTCCTCCTCTATGTGACACTGGTCAGGCTGCAGTTGGAGTACTGCATCCAGTTCTGGGTGGCACACTTCAGGAAAGATGTGGACAACACAGAGATGGTCCAGGGGAGGGCCACTCACATGATCAGGAAGCAGCAAGGCAGGCCCTATGAGAAGAGGCTAAGGGACCTGAACCTGTTCAGCTTCCATAAGAGAAGGCTGAGAGGGGATCTAGTGGCCATTTACAAACTAGTCAGAGGGAACCAGCAGGCATTGGGGGAGTTCCTGTTGTGGCTAGAAATAATGGTCACAAGCTGGCAGACAGTAGATTCAGGCTGACATCAGGAGGCACTATTTCACTGTCAGGTTGGCTAGGATCTGGAACCAACTTCCAAGAGAAGTGGTGCAAGCTCCTACCCTGGGGGTCTTTAAGAGGAGGCTAGATGAACACCTTGCTGGGGTCGTTTGACCCCAGTACTCTTTCCTGCCATGGCAGGGAGTTGGACTTGGCGATCTGCTCAGGTCCCTTCCGACCCTACCAACTATGAAACTATGGAATGTTAGCCTTATTAAAAATGCACGGATACTAAAATTAAGAATCATTGTCATTATGATCGAAAAAGATATTATCAAACTTACAAAGTTGCTGTCAGCTGGAGTTCACTCAAAATAAAATGTTGTATTTTGCAGAGGCTGGGGTATTTTGGTAGGGGAAAAAAATCCCTAAAACAAAATACTAAACTTGCACTTAGTTACTCTAATAAACAGGGATCCTGGTTTTCTCTGATTAAAAATAATTCCTAATTTTTTTGGATTAAAAAAGTAACCCAAAATCCTCATTTTTCCACCATTAATATGAAACACCATTAATATATTAAATTATATAATAATATATATTTAGTGGTATTTCATTATAATCACAGAAAAAATGTGGATTTGTGGTTACTATTTAAATTTAAAAACTTGGGATTTTTCTTTTTTAGCAGAGAAATCTAGGATCCCTGCTAATGAAAGATATCTCATTTGCCCAAAAAATCTTGTCTGCCTATGTTCTTAGACCAATATGGCTACAACCAATACCCCTAAACTTGGATTTTGAAACTTTACATTGGATCAGGACTTGAATAGTAGATTCAGACAACAGTTATAGATAAAAGTTACTAATTATTACTGAAGTCCATTACACACAAAATCCATTAGGAAAGAAAATTTGTGGTATTCTTCTGGAAGTTTTTTAAGCTTTAAAAAGCATTGTAATCTTAGTTCCTTCTTACAAAGCAATATGTACCAGCTTTGAGTAGAGAAAAATGCAAAACTTTTGCATATGCAGCCATATGATGTCCCATGAAAATCAGCATACTCTAGGAAGCAGGGGAGGGGAGAGGGGGAAGCAACAGTCTTAGCATTGTTTCTTCCCTAAAGAAACACTACCAAGTAGCTTAGGATCAACATTTATTTTGTGAGAGTTCAGAAAAGTCTTATGTGGCCTATTCTACTGAAACTAGTTGAACTACTACGCAGATAAGGTTTTAAAAACCTTGCAATGTTAAACTTTGGATAGTGTTGTAAGTCACCTTTAAACCATTCTAGAAGCACTTAAAATGGAAGCATCCATTCATTAAAGGGTGTTAAACTGAGCTAAGTACCTTCTAAGCATCTTAAAGTTATGCCACTTTAAGGAAGGGTTATCTTTGAGCTGTTCTACCTAGCTCAGTATTGTTAGTCTGTTCCATGGAGATAAAATAACTATCTTGCAGTCATCCAGCACCCCAGTATCCATGGCTCTCAATCCCTTTACCCATGACAAAATTTCCACAATCCCTAGCTCTACTGCCTAAGAGGTAGTACTGACCCCAGTCAACACTCCCACCCATCTTCAGTGGATATGACCCCAGGTGATATGGCATCACTCTGCTGGCTCCAGTGACCCCAGGAGACCTATTTCAGTTCCCTAGGCTAGGGCTAGCCATGCGACTCTCCCCTCAGAAACCTAAGACTTTTTGCCCACATCCAGGCAGCACACCCGGAAAGGAAAATTTGAGAGGGGGTGTTGCATCCCTCCCCTGACTCCTATTTTCCTGCAAGGGGGGTGGGAAGAAAGGAAGCCTAGTATGGCAACAGTATGGAGCCCAGGGAGGCATGTTTTTTCCAGGATTTATGCTTTTAGCACAGTTAACTGCACTTGAAACAGAGCCACTGAATGGTGAGAGCATAAAGCCTAGGGAGGTATGTTTTCTTGTTCTCCATGCTTTTGCCATGCTTCAACTTTGGGATTTCAATCCAAGAGCAGAGATAGAGTCCTAGACCCTGGCCATGACTCTGCTACCTCTAGTGGCAAGATGTGCAATCTAAAAATGGCATTAACCTGCAACTGCTGTGATACTGTTCTAACTTTAACACTGTCTAACATTCCACAATTTTAAAATGGGTTTAAAAGTAACCTGTAATCACACCATTGCTGTTCAGCTGATTCCAAATAAATCAATTATGTGTACCGTAAAGACAATACTTGGAAAATTACATAATTATCACTATAATTGAAAATAGTAGAAATTCTGGACTCAGTATAGACAGTGGAATTCTGACACATTGCAACCTACCAGACACCTGACTCCCCAGGTACCTCTCCACTTTTACCTGTACATCCCCCTCCCCCTTCCCTCCCTCACCCCAGCCTGTCCCTCACCCCCCTGACATCTCCATTTCCATTTTCACTGACTGGCTTTCTTGTCTGCATATCATGGCAGGCCAGCCTATGGCTTCTTTATTAGTTCTTCCATCCAGGACTAGCATGCACACAGACCAAATACAAGTGCTTCCTCATCCTGACAAAGGGTTTTTCAACGCGAAAGCTTGCTAAGATATATTTCTCTAACTATTCATTTGGTCTACTAAAAGACACCAGACTGACCCAAAGGACCTTGGGTGCCAGTGCCATGTCCTTAAACCAACTCCCCTAGCACGTGTCCCTGGTCAGCTGACCAGAAGGATGCAAGGCCCCAGTCACATCTAAGTCCCAGAGCTGGGGCTAGCAGGGACAGTTCTCTGGAAGCTGCTGGAGAAGAAGCTCCTGCAGGGGAGGAAAGAACAGTTTGGCTGCCTGAGATGCTGCTGGTGCTACTGTGCTAGTGTTCACTAAATTATTTTATACTTGTTATTTAAAATGCTGGACCGAGCTGAGGTTGTACGGGAGGAGGAGACCTTACTGAGGCACACTACCATGTCATGTAGATGCCCCAGTGCCAGTGAGGGAGAACCTTAACACCTTTTTTTTTTTTTTTGCACTGGTCCTGGAAGCACTGCAATACCAGGTCAATGCATGGAGTGGACGGAGCACGCTCCGGTTCCACCAACCAATACCAAAAAGAATTTGCTCAACATGAGCAGAATGCGGGGAGAGGCTGCAGGATTGATCATGGTGTCTCCCCTGCCAGGTAAGTATTAACACACACAGTGTCACCTAGTCATGTCATGAGTTTTGCCTGTCAGCAGCCTGAAGTGCAGAGTCCCAGAAGCCATAATCCCCTTTACCTATCTCCCTGAAAGCTGGCAGGCTTCATGGCTGTAGCAGGGCCTAGCAGGCCTGCAGTTTTCGCCCCACTGTGCCCTAACATAGTCACACAATCACCTATGTCATGAGTTTTGCCTGTCAGTAGCCTGAGGTGCAGTTTCCCAGAAACCCCTGCACCTATCTCCTTGAAAGCTAGCGGGCTTCTCGACCTCAGCAGGGCTACCATGCCTGCAATTGTCAGCCTGCTGCACATTAACACACATACAGTCACCCATGTCATGAGTTTTGCTTGTCAGCAGCTTGAGGTACAGTTTCCAAGAAAGCCCTGCACCTATCTCCTTGAAAATTGGCAGGTGTAGTGGATTCAACAGGGGCTAGATTGCCTGCAGTTTTCACCCTGCTGTCGCTTAACACACATGTGTGACATGAGTTTAGATTGTCAGCAGCCTGAGATGCAATTTCCCTGCACCTATCCTTGAAACTTGTCAGGCTTCATGCCCTCAGAAGGGGCTACCATCTCTGGAAGCTTCATCCAAATCAGCCAAAAAATGCCAAAATTATATGTATTTCAGTAATTCCCCATTATACTCTAGGGCCGTATTTCTGAATCTCTCCAAATCAGCGCCAAATCTTCTGAAGCTGTTTTGGTCAAATCAATTCAGAACAGCAATGTAAATCTCTGAACTGAATTGTTGGCTGCTGAATCAGCTGAATCTGAATCCAAATCGAATACTTCCCTATTCGTACAGGTCTATTTACTAATATGAAAATGAGGATGCAAAAAAGCAGCACAGAAGATGACATTCCTCTTTCAGTTGAATTTGAAAAAAAAAGACAGGTAAATCAAAGAAAGAATACTTAGGGGAAAAAAATCACTGGAATTCTCACATTAACATATTTGAGGACTAATTCAGAAAGCTTTAGACATACATGTAATCTAATTGCAGGGATTAGTCACATGATTTAATGTGTTGCTGATTCAAGCCCTGAATTCATCCCTTATGGATCTTGTCCCATAATACTATATATTTTAGCACTTTTACCTCTAAAAAATAAATGTGTTATCCTATAACATGTAAATGTGATTTTCAGCACTTGTGCACAATTTATAATTCTATTACCTGTTCAGTGTTGATGTGTAAGTGTCCATATGGCTACTGCACATGGTCGATAGCCTATGTAGTAACTACTTACCCATACATATTTATATGAAAAAAAATAAAGAAGGAATAAGAACCATCCACATTTTATCTTTACTGGCTGAGTGGCAAAGCTGTTGCCAAGGACATTTGAGATCCAGGTTCTAGGCACCCTTCATTCAAGTGAGTTTTGAGCCTCTGTCTCTTTTTGATTTTTCAGCACACTGTTCTAACCACACCACAGCTTAGGCATTACCTAAACTACAACTCTTCTGTGAAGTCAAAGAGAGACAGTTTTAAACTTTACCTACAGGGCAGGTAGACCAAAAATCGATTTCCAGTTTTAGGAGAAAATTCCCTAATCACTCATCTAAAATATGGGAAGGTTCAACTTCCTCTCTGGTATCTAATGCACGCTAATCATATTTTTTTCCAGGCATAATTTTGTGATGTATGCCTCTCAGTTCTTCACAGTTTGCAATTCTATTTCATATACATGCCCCAACACAGTTGTGTGGATGTTTATATGTCCACACTATACAAGTAATAGAACTGTGTATAACTGTCAGAAACTACACTGATGCAGCTAAATAACTATGATTTAGATGCAAAAAAGTAATAGAAATTGATCCAAAATGTCTCAATTTTAGTAAATGAAAATCAGCTAAATCAAAAGTTTTCTCAATAATGTTCCAGTTTTATTCTTACATTTTAAAGTTATGTTCCCTGTTATGTTAGTCAAGTTTGTACTTCTTATAGCTTAGTTATGTATTTTTGTACTCACAGATAAACCTTAAACCTGTATCAGTATATTTTATCATTATTACTGTAAAAAAAAAGCTTGAGTGGATTTTCCAGGAAAATACTCAGAGCAGGCCAATTCTACTTTTCTGTCTCCTTAAATGATGTGAGTAACAGTAAAGATGTTGGACATACAGATCTCATTACACATAAAATATTGTAGTCAGTAGTAATTAACGGAGAATGCCATGAGCACTGAATGAAATTTGCAATTAAAACAACTGTGGATCAAACATGAGACATAAAAAGAGGCACATTCACATATCAGATAGAGTTTCTTGGTATTACCTTGACAAACCAAGCACTGAAAAATGTATTCTTTTTTTTTGGGGGGGGGGGGGTTGAAAAACGCTATCCATAATATATGTCCAACAATTTAATTTCTGAATGACTAAAATAATCATAGAGTTGGAGTTGTGTTCTAACTCAGATGGTTCAGGGAATATGCAATATATATATAAAACAGGCACAGCACAGCTAAGAATAAAAAGAGCCTACTCGTCTGTGAAATAGGAGGAGAGAGACATGTCCAGGAATAGATAACAGACAAAATATCAGAAGAAAGGACAACCTGATTATTGAAGTCAATGGTTGTGTTCAGTCTTTTCTTAGTGACTTTGCTAACTTACTATTTTTGTTCTTAGGCTCACCTTTTGAAGTTGTTTTGTAAATTTACTTTGAAAACGAGCATAGTGAAAGCTGAAAGTGAGTGACTGTTTGGAGAAAAATGTTCACCTACGAGCCTCTGTCCTCAATCCTTTCCTGTGTTTGTTCATTCTGGGAAAGTCTATACAAGATGCTTAATTGCACATCAATGCAAAGTAAATGTGCATGTCTACATAAGAGCAGGCTTACTGTGCAGTAAAACGTCCTGATCATGAGTGAATTTGCTAAGTGCAAATGCAGGTAGCAAATTTACGTGTGACTAGTTATTGCACAGTAATGCACATGTAGACATGACACAGAAACAAATTTGCTCCCAGGTCAGCCCTGTCACTAGGGAGCTGGCCTCAGACTAGCCCCAGGGCTCCAGGCTGGGATCCTCTCTTGCCCCAAGTCTAAGCTTCCTCTATGACAGCCCCTGCCTCAGGTCTTTAAAAGCCTGCAGGCATTTTGAGCCCTGGGGAACACCAGCAGTCTGTCTGAAGCCAATCCAGGCCCCTGTGTCCCCCTGGGAAGGCTGTAGGCTAGCTTCCACAGCCTGCCTGCACCCCAGAACTGCTAACTGGCACCGCAGTGCTGCACACCTGCCAGACCCATGCTTTCCGGGCCTATAAGATGCTCTTGGATGCTTCAGGCTGCTGCAGGCTCCAGTCAGGCCTGCCAGCTCCCAGGCCCACTTGCAGGCAGCTTCTAGCTGCTGAGGCCAGCTCCACCTGCCCATAGGCCACCCCCAGCAGCCTGCACTGAGCCTGCATGTGGTGCAGGGCATTGCATCTGCTGCACAGCTTCCATTCCCATGCTGGGACACTAAGCTGGGTGCTGCAAGCAGCTTCCCAGGCCTGGCAGCACAGGGAGAGACATGTAAAGGCCCAGAGAACCAGCATGGGACCCATGATGATGTCCTCACCGACTTCCATACCCACATCTGTGCCCACCACCTGGGGCCCCAAGTGGTTACAGGGTGGGACTGGCAACCTCATGGCACTGTGGGATAAGCCAGAGGTGCACCAGAAGTTTCAGTGGGGTGGGCACTCCAATGGTCAAGTTTATGAGGGGCTGTCACACTAGACGTGGGAGCATAGGTACAACTGGCAGGACCGACAGTACAGCATAAAGTTCAAGGCCCTACAGGTACAGTGTGTGGCCATCACTAAGCACAACTGTCAGTCAGGAGTGCCTATAAGTCCATTCCCTTTATGGGGCAACTGATGGACATCCTCACACCCCAGGACCCAGGCCACAGATATACTATCTACAGCCCCTGACCCAGACTGGAACCCATGCTGACATGTCACTTGGGGAGGGCACTTCAGGTGTCCACCAGCCCTTCTTACTGAGCTCCCTGGCTACACCCTCCACCAGCAGCTCAGGGAGCCCAGGCCAGCACCTGCCATGTCATCTCTGAAGCCCATCCCCCACCATGAGGCACAGCCAGGCATGACGCTGCTGGCTGTCACCAGGTCCAGTTCCTCTATGGGGAGCCAGGCCCCCCACTGGGAGCCCACCCACCATGTGCACCACCTTAGGACACCACACAGAGCTGCACACCATCACTGACAGCCATGACCATGCAGAGCTGCCAGCCACATGAGCCCTGGTCACATGGTAATTCTCATACTGCCCCTGTCCCTGCCCCCATTTCCTCCCAAACTGCCCACACTCCCTGGCCCCAGCTCCTCCTCCTATTGTCTTGGAGCCCCATGCCCCCAAAGCCTGGACACCATGGACTAGGCAGAAGTGCTGCAGAGTGGTTGACCTGCAGAAGGAGGAGCAGGCAGCAGGGTCTGGAGCTGAAGCAGCAGGTGCTGCTAGAAGCCTGGCCTGTTCAGCCTTGGGAATAGGGAGGAGGAAGCAGGGTACCTTTGACCTGCCAGCCCCAGGGAGTAAGTGCAGATAGAGGTTCAGCCAGCAGCTGCCTGAACTTGCCCCCTTGACTTACCATGGTCCCTGTAGATCCATGCATGTCTGACCTCTGATCTGAGGCGAGTTAGTGGAAGGTTCCTGGTACAGAGCATCTTACCTGAGAAATGTTGAAAATTCACATAATCAACTTCTTTCCCATGGCTCTACAAGGCCCGCAGCTGCATGCTCCAGAGAAGCTGCACTTGGCAGTCAAGATGCAGCATCAGGGTCACTGCTGCCCACCGCCAAGGTCCTGCAGATGTGCTGGACAGGACGCTCCTCCTGGACTGCTTGGTCACAGTGTTGGAGGACTGGCTGGCGGATACTCAGGCATGGTGTACTCAGGAAGACATGACCTGCAAGGACAGGTGGACAGTGGGTGGAGGATTGGACATGTGGGACTGGTGTGAGGAGGTATGGGTCTGAGTATACTGGAAGTTCTAGGTGCAGCTTCTGGCCCTGGAGTGTGAGCAGGAGCAGAATGCCATCCTGGCCCAGGCAGTGCAGGCCATAGATGATGACTGCTGGGTGTTGGACACTATTCTGTTGGACACTGATAAGTCATCACCAGGGATCCTGGTTTTCTCTGATTATTAAAAAAAAAATCCTCAATCTTTAGATTTAAAAAAAGTATCCTCAAACCCAGATTTCTCCACACACACATACTAGTGGCATCTCATTTTGATTGTAGATAAATGTGGATTTGGGGCTACTTTTTTAATCCAAAGATTGGGATTTTTTTTTTTATCAGAGAAAACCAGGATCCAAAGGTAATGAGCTCAGACCATAAAATTAGATGCAGCTGGTCCCAGTCAAGAGGCCAAGGCCCCAGGAGAGTTGGGCAACCACCAGTGGGGGCCAGGGCACCAGGTGTGAGAGGCACTGGCTGAACACTTCCTCATGCATTTCCCACTGTAGTCCACTGGCACCACAGCCCCTGGACCCTCCATCCACCCCCCACCACGCTCACTGCAGACATGTCTCAAAAGAACAAGTGTTTATTCCTCTTACATCTCTCTCTCTCTATATATATATATAGAGTGGTGTTTTGTTTTGATCATGCAAAATTGTGGATTTTGGGTTACTTTTTTAATTTGAAAATTGGGGGTTGTTGGGTTTGTTTGTTTTTTTTAAACAGAGAAAACCAGGATCGTGGTCATCACCTGAACAGATAACACCCTCAGCAAGCCCAGAGTTGTACTTAGATCCTAACTGGCCCAAGTAAGACATTCAGAGAAGCCAGTCCCCAAATGCCATAGGCATCAGGCCTCATCCACTCCAGCCCTTAAAATGCAGATTCAGTCTGCAGTCTCCTTTCTAGGCAAAGGCAAAAGTTCCTGCTCCTGACCTTCTGTGTGTTTCTTTAATGGCTTTCTGGTCCTGCCTCCTGGCTTTGACTCTGGTTTCTTATTCTGGTAAGACCCATGGCATTCCCTGATTCTGGTTCTCTGCCTTTGATACTAACTTGACCTTAAGCTATGGGTTACGGCTTCTCATCCTGGTTAACACTTCTGTTCACCTTGTCTTTGCCAGTGGCAATTTGACCCTGTTTTCTTCTGACTTTGGCTGTAGCTCCCAACTCCAATTTTGATACCAGACCATTCTGTAATCCCCTGCTGTCTGAAGAATAGATCTGGACTGCACCCATGATCGGGTTTATACCAGGCCCAGGGAAGAGTGACACTAGAGAAGTCCAATACCTAATCACTGATATCCAGGGTTTAGCTGCAACTTTACTCTAACCCAAGATGGTCAGAGATTAATTTAAAGCAAAACACAGTCCAAAGTAAAAAAATGGTAAAAGCTTACATAAATCCATATACAAAGATTTTACATGAGGTTTTCACCCATTTTAAGTCACTCATATACTGGCAGACTGATATAAAGCAGCCCAGGTATGATTGTGAATCTGGTCAATTTATCTATTTGTTTTCAGTACATCCACTGTAGTTATTTTGATGGCAAAGAGAATTACTTCCTTTGAATGTACAATTCCAGTTTGTGTATACAATTACAACAATTGTATGTACTAACGAAGGTATGCTTCAGGAGAGGCATATGACTACTTATACATTTGGGCAAGGACATCTAAATAAAATAATTCTAAAATATAACATCTTCTAAAATAATTCTAGGCCCATATTTGGATGATAAAAGCCAACAAGACACAAGCCAACAAAATTAAATTTATGTTATCCTGACTTTGTGTGTAAACAGATTTTTTTTTACCTTTGACTTTTGTTTAAATGAAAGTTAAGACAAGATGTGAATTACGTGATGAGAATCTGTAAAATTTTGTATCTTTCAGCTCTAGCCAAGCATAGTCATATACTCCCAGAAGGCATGTTGAATGACCACTTGTCACAAAAATATTATCAGCATCTTTTCAATATCAAATTATGGTAAAACACTGTGACAACTCCAAGTTTTCAAATACAAGTTGTTTTAACAAGAAAAAAAAAAAGAAAAAATAAACTGTTAGAAAGACTTAACATATTTCACAGACATTAGGGCTGGAAAGGACCTTGGAAGATTATTGAGTATAGCCCCCCACCCGAAGGGCAGGAAGTCAGCTGGGGTCATAGGATCCCAGCAAGAGAAGCATCCAATGTACTCTTGAAAGTGTTCAATGTAGGTGCTTGAACCACCTCTGATGGCAGGCTGTTCTAGACACTGGGGGCTCAGACAGTAAAGAAATTCTTCCTTATGTCCAGCCTGAAATGGTTTTGCAGTAGTTTATAACCATTCAGCTTCATCATCCCTTGGGGCACTCTGGTGGGCAACGTTCCCCCAGGTACTGGTGGTCACCCCTGATAAACTTCTAGGTAGCCATCAGATCACCCCTGAGCCTACGCTTTTCCAGGATAAAGAGCCCCATGGCTCTCAGCCTGTCATCATAAGATCTGTTTTCCTGACCTCTGATCATGAATGTGGCTCTCCTCTGGACTCCCTCAAGATTCTCCACATCCTTTTTGAATTGTGGAGCCCAAAACTGGACGCAGTACTCCAGCTGTGGCCTCATCAAAGCCGAGTACAAGCTGAGAATGACGTCCCGGGATTTGCTTGAGAAGCATCTATGGATGCAAGCCAGCATTTTGGTCGCTTTACTAGCCGCAGCATCACATTGCAGGCTCATGTTCATCTTGCGGTCAATGATGACCCCCAAGTCTCTTTCTTCCGTACTGATAGCCAGCGTAGCACTGCCGAGCCTATAAGGATGCTGCAGGTTTTTCCTACCAAGGTAGAGAACCTTGCATTTTTCAGTGTTAAACACCATCAGAGTCTCATCCTCCCATTTTATGAGCCTGTCCAGGTGAGTCCTCCTGCCTTCTGGTGTGGATGCTTTGCCCCAAAGTTTGGTGTCATTGGCAAACTTGGCCAGTCCGCTTCTGACTCCAATGTCCACATCATTAATGATGATGTTGAACAATATGGGTCCAAGGACAGAACCTTGGGGGACCCCACTGGTCACAGAACACCATGACGAATGACTTCTGTTAATTACCACCCTCTGGGTCTGACCATGGAGCCAATTCCCCAGCCAGCAGATCATAATGAACCCAAGGCCACAGTTGGCTAGTTTCACCAAGAGGTGATCATGGGATACCAGATTGAAGGTTTTTATGAAGGCAAGATATATGACATTAATCTCTTCTCCCTTGTCCAGGTGATAGGTAACCTGGTCATAGAAGGTAATGAGATTGGTCAAGCAAGACCTACCCACAACAAAGCCATGCTGGCTATCCCTCAGGATGTTGGCCTCGGCCAGTCCATTAAGGATGGCCTCTTTAATAAACTTTTCTAAGACCTTCCCTGGGATAGAAGTCAGGCTATAGTTAGCTGGATCCACTTTCGTCCCTTTCTTGAAGATAGGCACCACATTGGCCTTCTTCCAGTCTTTGGACACTACATCAGAGAGCCAGGAATTTTCAAAGATCCGTGCCAGGGGCTGAGCTATGATGCTAGCCAGCTCCTTGAGTACCCTAGGGTGTAGATTGTCAGGGCCGGCTGACTTGAATGTATCCAGCCTCTCAAGGTGTTCCTTCATGAGGTCAGCATTGATGGAGGGCAGGGGATCTCCCTCACCCAGACCTCCCTATCCCATAGTGGGCAGAGGCATCCCATGGGACTGATGAAAGACCAACGCAAAGTACCCATTTAATAGGTTGGCTTTTTCCTGGGTGTCAGCTGTCAGTTGTCCCATCTGGTTTAGCAGGGGTCCAATGTTGCCCTTGCTTTTTCTCTGGCTTCCCACATATCTGAAAAAGGACTTTTTATTGTTGTTGATGCTTGAAACTAGTTGGAGTTCTTGGGTTGCAGCCTTGGGTTTCCTGTTTCACTCCCTGCAAGACTGGACCAGTGCAGAATAATCTTCCTTGGAGATGAATTCCATCCTCCATCCTTTGTAGGCTTTCCTTTTAGCCTCAGGAGGGCTGCTAGATCTCTGGAGAGCCAGGGGGCTGCTGTGCCCTCTTGCTGCCTTTCTTTCAAGATGTAGTAGAATTAGCTTGTGCATTGACGATCTCTTCCTTGAGGAGCAACGACTCTTCCTGAACTCCCCTCCCCTGGGGTCGTGGTCCCTTAGGGCCTCACTGACAAGCCTCCTGAGCTTGTCAAAGTTGGCTATCCTGAAGTCAAGGACTACTGTGTTGCTGACTGACTTACCAGCTTTACAGCAGATGATGATATTTGATATTTGAAAGAGCTTCCCAAATAGCTACTACATTACACAAGGAAGTTTGGGGGAAAACGTATGTGAAAGGCCCAAATTTTACAGTTAATATTTTGAGCAAAAGAATGTAGCATTTTTTTATTAGGGTCTCACCACTTAAAACCAATAGAGGTTTCCCCAGTTTGTATGTGAAAAGGACTGAGCACTAAAAATTAAAATGTTCTAGGTAGATCTGGTAATATTTTTGTTCTCGTATACACACAAAGGGTGCTATTCTATTCTTTCCTGACTATTTTTGGTTCACCTACATGGTATTATTTGTATGAATGCTTATTTCAAATGCATAAGACTGTAGCAGAGATTGGACATGTGCATGGGGAGCTTCCTGAATTTTTGCCCCCAGTAGCTGAATGTCTAGTGCACTTGTCTGGGAAGCCTGAGATCAAGTTTCTGGGCCTTATCTCACCCAGAGGGAGTTTGAATTTGAGTTTCTGACTTCCTAGCATGGTGCTTCAACTGCCCCACAGTCCAAAGACTTGTCTGGTTATCCTTTTGAAGTGAACCCACTGCCCCTTGCATTTAATAGTCAGTGGAAAAATGGAGAGCAGTACAGGGAAGAAGTTTCTGCCCCATATTAATCATTAGGGATCCTTGTTTTCTCTGACTAATATGTGTTTCATTTTAGTCATGGAAAAATGTGGATGTGGGGTTACTTTTTTTTTTTAACCAAAAATTGTTTTGGTTTTCTTTTAAATCAGAGAAAACCAGGGCCCTTGTTAATCAGGAAAGAGGCAGCAGGCATGTCAGTCTCCTGGCTTGTTGTTTTCTTACCAGCCACATACATTTCCTACCTACCTCACAAGAAGGCCAGTTTCAAAGAAAGTAGGCTGAAAGCAGTGGCTAGTACCTGACTTCTGATGTAGTGGTTGAAATACTTTACTGGAAACTCAGAAAAGCCTTGGTTCAAATCCCATCTAGGCAAAGTGCCTAGACCTGTCTTTCCAGTTTTCCAGGAACATGCTTAAGCCATTCAGCTACTGGGTAAAAAGCACAGGAAGACACATTTCCTCTGTTCCTAAGCCTAAGCTCTTTTAGTCATGTGTGTCCCCAAGTGTACCTACAATATTATTGGGCACACAGTGGTGATGCATAGAGAGTACACAGGGGTGCACTTGTACCCCCTGTCAACCAGTGTTCCTCATTTAGGCAATTGGCGGGGGGGCTTGCAGGAGTGCCGGTGCCCCCCCCCCGTGAACACTGAATGAAGTGCTAGATGAAGTGGCTGTGGTGCTCTTGGAAGTGGCTGTGTTCATTTCTGGGAACTCCTTGGCCACTTTCAGGTGAGTTGCGATTGGCTGCGAGATTGGCCACAGGGGGACCCCCTCCCTGGTCAGCGAGATTGGTTGTGGGGACCCCCCCAGTCATTGACTGGTCACTTGGGGGGGGCATGCCCCCCCAACTCAGATGGCACCAGTTGCCTATGTGGGCACATATTTGCCCAGTAGCATACTGTGCATGCCTAGTCTGTCTGTCTAGGTAGTTATCTATGTGTGCAGATGTATGCGGCCTGGAATAGAATTTTAACCTGCACTCATGTGCCAAAAAATGGCACATAGATGACCAAATGTGGTCGCTTTGAAGATCAAGAAGTGAAGAGAAGGCCCTGAAAGTTTTAAATGATGCATTTCTATACTACCTTTTTATATGACCCATTGTATGATGGTACAAGTGGCACAGCAGTAACTAGGCCTGCTAATTTAATAGGAAACATTACCAATTTAAAATGCAAATTATTAGCTTTCATTTTCATGGAATTTGTGTCAAATTATGGAATTATCATATTCCATCTACTCAGCTTTGCGCTGCTGCTATCAAATACTTATTGCAAATGTGGAAAACATAATCCCACTTATGGTAGTGATTGACAATGGTACATTTAAAGTATTTTAAAAACTTTTTCTTAATTTTAGCAACTATTGGATTTTTTTTTGCTTTCTGTGAGGAATTGAATTTGCAAGTAAATAATTGGATCTTCTGAATAACTCCAATTGAGCTATTTGGAATAAATAAAATTTATAAAATTATCTTGTTTTTAATGTTCCTAGTTTTGTAAACAATAGTGTGGTAGTCAGTCACTAAATGCTGAACTATGTTTTTGCAGATTTGGATATGAATTTCTTGGGTGTCATCATGACAAAATAATGATTCTTGAACTAGAAGTACAATGGATAATAAGCAGATAAATATGTAATGAACAAAACCCTCCAGTTTTATATTGGTTTACTAATACTGTCTCAATCAGATTCTGAAAACTTAGTAATACTAATCATCAGTACAAATTAGCAACTTCCTCTGTGAGTAGTCTCATTTACATCATTAAGAATGTCTCCATGAGGAGGAATGTGTATTTTCCCAGGGACAAACACCAGTGGCACAATATGTGCTGCTGCTTCTTGTCCCTGGGGAACTCCTATGCATGCACATTTGCATATGGACCATTGCCCTGGGTGGAGTAGGGAAGGCTGAAGTCAGCACCTGGATTGGCCCCAGAAGCCTTACCTGAGGTTCTCCAGGGCCTACAGCCATGGCAATCCCAAAGTAGGGAGCCTGGTCAGCAGCTGAAGTGTTACTGCAGCTGGTCAGGCTCCAGTTTCAAGTGGTGAATGCTGCCATCATGTACACAGCTCTGTTTTTTTTTAGGTCGAGGTCAAAACCCAAATTAGCAGCATGGGAAACACCTACGTGTGTGGTGCAAGTAGTGTGCAGCGTGTACATACACTCATCCATATGTACCCAGTGAGTTTCCTATTTAAATTATCAGCTTCTCAAAAATAATGGATATTAAAATGTGGCTTTCTCCTTACTTGTTTTTTTTTAATTAGGAAAAAAAATCTAGAGTTTTGTCAATTCTATAGACAGGTATATCTCCTAAAGGCTTGGGAATCAGGCCATTTTGGGTCACATATATCCTTATTCTGTTCTTAAGAATGTATTGAGAGCAGAAGGAGATAATCATGAATTTATATTAAATCAACATATTCACAAATGCTGTGCTTTGAGAAAAAGCTACAGTAATTCAATCAGAAAGACACTTTTAAAATAGGATCATATATCTACTACCTAACAACACAGTATAACTATTTAATTTTATTTAATTTTTAACATTTATTAAATCTTTAATTTGAGGTGATTTTTATGAATCTCTGTTTCAGTCTCAGTCCTATACTCACATATATAAGTATTAGTAGAATTGGGAAAACATTTACAGTATTGTTTGCAGCTCTAGGGAGATGGAGATCAAAAAAATCAAAAGAAAAAATTGCATGCTCTAAGAAAAATCAGATAAGGAAAAGCCTAGTCCCATCTTACACATTTACTTAAATACAGTTATAGAGTATAATAGCAAAAATGTGTATTATAAATCAATTCTGATCTATTTTAGGCATTTGAAGTCTCTAAAACCATCTATCACAATAGTAACTTCTTTCCTGTGTTATATATGTATCCTTCACTGAATTAAAAAAAAGAGAGAGAGAGAAGTTATTGATAAAATAATCAGTTGTTGTGAAGAAAAAACGATCAGACCCATTAAAAAAAGTAAATCCCTGTCTTTAGCTTCTAGGAATAAACACCAAGAAAATGCATTTGTTTTATCCTCTATGCTAGGATATAATATACTATAACATTAAAAATTATTCACAATACGCTGATATTTCTATACCATAGTTTTCTGTTGAAAATTTGCTAATCAGTGTTTTAAAAAAACCTCATGTAGTAGAACTTTAATAAAATGTCATTATCCGAAACTCAAGTTAATTTCCGTCAGTCACATAAGGAAAAAAGCACATGAGACTTTTCTGAACAACTATACATGTTTATGACATAATATAAAACATCTAAGCAGAATCTACAAACAATGTTCTCCTAGGGTAAAATTCTGTCACTGCAGAACTAAGACTAGAAAACATTTCTGTCTTACTCAAATCCTATTTTTAGAATGAAATGCTGCCTATAGCCTTATTTTGGTGATATTCTTTAGTTCACAGTAAGCTAATTCTTGTGGACATACACTTACACTCAATACACAGATTTAATGGGAATCAGAATATCCCTAGTTATCCACAACTATGGACTGGTTTGCAGAATCAAGACCACGTTCTGTCCTCAAACAGACAGATCTCCCATTTACTTCACTGACAAGCAGGTGCATCTACATGAGACACTACATTTCTGTAGCAGTGATAGGTGGAAGGAAAAGGCCAGAGTACATCCTTTTGGAACAGCTGCCTGAGATAGCTTATGTGCAGTAGAGTATTTGGTGACGGGGAGCTTTTATTTTTTTTTAAGTATAGGGGACCTAAACTGCCTAAATTGGTGTTCTGCACTACCCAAAAATAGGCATACTTTACTATTTGGTTTGACATGTCTACATTCAATGGATGAGGCATCAGCAATCATTGGGACTGGGATTTGAGAATTAGAGAAGATTGTTCCTGTCTGTCTCAGATTTGCTATCTGATTTAAAGGGAAACCCTTAAACCAACATTTTCCAACCTGTATGGATGTAGTTAGAGTCTTAAATTAATGGATAAAATACCTATATAAGTAGTCTGAACTTCACAGGTGTTGGACACACAAAGCAGTCATAGATTCAAATTAAAAAAAATAATTACCACTGAACAAAAAAGGCCAAATTCTATATCACCGTAACATGTGGGTGCTACTTATACATCCAAATATAGCTATAAAGGAGCCATTTTTGGTAGGTATGCATATTTTGTAATGCATTTTCACCTATATAGCTCTGTTCCTCATACACATTCCTGTTTGAACATAACCAGAAATACCCACTCTGGCCATGGGGTCTAGTGATGGAATAAAATTACCCACATAGGGGTGTACCTAAATGTAAGTACCAGAAAGTGTGACCATAGAAAAAAATGTGAGTAGCAAATATGTGATGTCAAAAGAGGAAGATGATCCTCTCGCTGGACAGTAGTTATATTGAATCTGGATCACTGAGCAGCTGAGAGGGGAAGATGTGTTGAGTTAGGAGAAATACATGCCAAAACAAATGTGGCTCAGTGACATCTGACACTGTCCTGGAAAGCAGGGTTCTGCCCCCTATGCTGAAATGGCTTTCCTGAAACCAGAGTACAATATAAAATGAACAAAGAGCAGTAGTGCATCCATTCCAGGTCAATGTTCATTTCATTTATCCACGATCACTCTGCTTTGCTCCTAGTTCCTGATATTTTCCCTCATGGGCTTCCCAGCTGTAAAGCTGCAAAATAATTGCTGGGGAGTGCTCTGAACAATGCCTAGTCTATGGCTTGGTGATTAGAGCACTTTGCTGGGAAGTGAGAAGTATAGGTGCAAACCCCTTCCAGTGAGGGAGGCCTAGAACCTGAGCCTGTGTAAGGCTCATAGACATTAAACTTTTGGACTAAAAGGTGAGATGGACATCCTCCTTCCCCTAACTCAGTTGCTACTTATTTTCTTAAACTACCTTTTTAAAGAGAATTTGTAGTTAAATGCCTACTCTGGCAATTATTTTCCATCAATACTGCACACATGGACATTGTGAAGCTTTCTGAGCATGACGAAAAACTAAAACTGGGGGCAGCAAATTCCTCAGCTAATGCAATGTTAAGGTTGTCCTATGAAAATAAGAACTGCCAAAGCTAATGTTCCAGGAACAATGTTAATGCATGTTCACCAAGGTTCTGCTGACGCTTACTGAATATTTCCACTGAACCATGCTGTTTAACTAGCATTGAGTAACATTTTCCAATTTAATTGTTATAAAACACGTGAAAACAAATAGGCCTCTAGATATTGTGTGACATTTGATCTGACTCATCATGCCACTTAGATTGCCATTCCCATCTGAAATAATCCACTGGCTAAGAAACATAGGACTGCAATAGCACTGAATAACAGGAGTGAACTCATGCCCTCCAGTTCCCAATGCATAACTCACACATATCTGAAAGGCCTCTTCTAGTCAGATAAAAAGCACTGAATCATTTCTTCAAGTGTCATGTCTGCAAGCATTACTAAGGGTGTAAACACTGACAATTCTACCCTTATTCATCTTTTCCAGATAGATACTGAAGCTAAAAAGAAAAGAAAACATATGCACATGCAGGCGAATGCACGTGCACACACATAAAAAAATGACCACAAGGAACTGGTTCTTCTCATTCCCAGTCATTATTAATCAACAGTTGGTACATGTAAGACTTAATGTTTATCTTCATAGATTTTTATTTTACTCATGGCAGAATATTTCCTTTTTCTATATCTTCTTTATATACAGCGGCAACTGAGTAATGAACACCTGCTAACAGCAACATTAGCAACCTCTGTCAGGGTTTTTTGACCCATTACCAGAACATTTAAGTTAGGTCTGCTTGATCATAAAATTATAAAAAAGTAGGTTTGGAAGTGACCTCTAAAGGTTATCTAGTCCAACATCCTGCCTGAAGCAGGATTATCCCTATCTAAACCATCCCATTCAAATCTTTATCTGACCTTTTACTAAAACTGCAACTCAACCGTGTCACACAATTACAAGACATAACATCTTAACCTGCCACAGGTAAAGCAGGGAGACAACAGTAGTTAGTTTTCTGCTGCTACAAAAGTTGTTAAAATGAACTGAAGAGAGCCAAGGAAGAGGTTTATCCCTCTTCTTCATGGCAGCCCTTCAGATATTTGAACACTGTTATCATATTACTTATTAAGCATCTGATATGATCAACAAATGAAATTCAACGATTTTATGCATTTTTGCCTTTCAAGTGTACAGATCTTGGCCTGAAATTATGTGATTGCACATATAACATTATAATTTTCTCCCCTCCTTTCATTCTTCTCAATGAACTTGATTGTGTTGAGAAAGTTTTCTTTAAAAAAATGGGGTGATTTTCCATGATTAAAATGGAACTATATCTGTTTCTATATCTCTATCTCTATGTATAGATACATATGTATGTATTTATGTATATATATAGATAGATATGTAGAAATATAGATCTAGATATATATGGATATAGATATAGATATTATATATGTATGCATTTATTGGTGTTTCATTTTAAGCATAGAAAAATGTAGAGTTTGGGTTATTTTTATTTAATCAAAAATTTTGGGAATTTTTTATTGGACAAAACCAGGATCTCTCCTACACAGTGCCAACTGTCCAGTGCGTGACATGTGTACATGTCCAGTGTTGATGTATTCAGCTCCAGTCCACTAAACTTCAAGAGGTTGGAAAGCAATCCAACATAGGAAATATCTGAACATTAAAAAATATATATTTTTTGGGGGGGGGGAGGAGACAACAAACAGTTAGATTAAAACAAAACAACAAAAGCAAAGCTTTTGCTTTTTTGTGAGACAGAGCTTTCACATTGCTGCCTTCACACTTTCAGGTCAATAGTCTTTTCTAGGGTTAGGGGCACATTCTGGCCATACCTCAAGGAGGAAGAAGTAAGATGGCATCTTTCATTACTAACACTACTTGGTAATGTTGGACAAATTTGAAATCAGACAGTTAATTTTCAAATAATTTCAACAAACCAAAGGGGCATCTGATTTTGGTTAAACGGAAACAGTAATCTGGCAAAATCTACAATTTTTTTTCCTCTTGAGGAGGAACAGAACTAATCTGCCACTAAGATGTCTATGTGTAAAAATCTATGGAATTTAAATCATTGAAGAGAATCCTACTTTATTCTATGCAACAGTCATCAAGACTATAGGATATCTAGGTTTCTTATGAATCTTCATTTTAGCCTACTGTGCATGCTCAGAAATGATTTCTTCCAAGGCAAAGCTGGTCAACTACATTTATGCTCTGTTCCCATAATTAGAGAAGAGGAGAAGGTCCACCCACCTTTTAAGTCAGAAATGTGGTTAAAATACTTGTCCAGGAAGGTTTCTAAGCCCTTTTTATTAAGAAAGGATTTGAATCCATATCTTCTACTTCCCTGTAAAATGCCCTAACCACCATGTATCCTCAGGGAAGGCTTAGGATATCCTCCATACCTTTTGTAAGATGTGGGGAACTAGGCAGTCAAGAGCAGAAGAAATATGGGATGAAAGAGTTCTGACCTCTGTTCCCTGCTGTTTCTGAATTTTAGCAAATTAATCTCTTATAAAGAAGTACAGTACAGACAACTGTGGTTGTTCACATCATCCATACAATTTTAGATTTCATAACCCCCCCCCCCCAAATCTTTCTCAAAATAGGAAATTAGAATTAAATTGATACATGGAGAGGTTACTGGCACTATATGTTCCTTCATGATGACTAGATGAACTGTGGCACTTTTAAGATGGAAGTTGTGACTCTCTAAAGCACATATTTATTATTTGCAACAGTAAGGGAAAATATTCCACTAGCTTTCAACACTTTCCTAGCTAGTGATTGGCTTACAGCATTTCATGACAGTTTTTTTTCCCACCTTGCAAATGTTTAATTCTCATCACTCTGGCCATGTCCAGACGAGTGTAGCAGGGCAGTAGGTGGTGCCGTGAATCTGTGATACCACATACTGCACATTCAGCTATCCTGCACAATGCAAGGCAACAGCATGGGGGGTTCCTGGACCCCAGGATATCCCGGGGTCAAAAGAACCTGCACAAAAAAATGTGGAGCAGCTCACATAAGGACAGCACACACGGCCCAAAACCTGAGCCTGGTTGGCCAGAGCCACTCTCTGGCTGTCAGCCAGGCTCCAAGTGGCTGCTGCCACTCCAGGAGGTGTCCAGGACCCCAGGTAAGGCTGCTGGAGTCAGCCCAATGCTGGCCCTAGCCTCCCCTACCCCTCCAAGGGTAACCTGCCACACGCCAGAGGGAGTGTGGCACACATGTTCCCCATGGACAAGTAGCAGTGGCACAAGGTGTGCCACTGCTTCTTGTCCCCAGGGAAAAAAATGTCTATGCTCATGTAGATGTGGCCTCTTATTTTATGTTTAATGTCAGAAAAATTCTTATTAGATGCAGCTGACTTTTTCTGACAGCTCTTCACAAAGGGTGGAGCTTGCTTCAATCTATGAATCTTGCAATGAAGGCTGAATTAGCCAGGTCAATGATGCAGAATAGCTCCTCATCTTCTCTGGCTGAACTGCCCCCAGAGAGATCTAATTATATGAACACTTATTATTCGTAAATGTAGCCTTATGTATGTAGCTCACTGTGTGCTATGATTATTCGTCCTAATTTAATGCTTGTGATTGAGATTATATGAGGGAATTATTTTTAATCATAGTTCAAATCCTAATATAATATAGTTTTACCTCTGCAAAGCATGTTGAAAATTCTAAATAAAAAGCTTGTATATTTTAAAAATTCCATGAAACTGTAATAATTACAAACTGATATTTTTATTGTTCCTATGCATCAGCTCTGAAAATTCTATCACTTTTCTTCTCCTTCCCACCTATTTATTACTGCCATAGAAAAATGCTGAGAACATGATGAGGCTTACAGTTTCAAAGGACAGTTAAATCCACTAAATTGCACTAGAAATAGAGAAGGCAGAAGGTGATCAAACAAGAAAACACAGAATTCATTAAGGCTTGCAGAAAAGCAAAAATAACACCAGTGAAGTCAACCTTAGTCAAAGAGGTTAAGGGAAATAAGAGGCACTTTTACAGCTAAAACATAAAGGAGCATAGTGGTAAAGAGAAATCAAGGACACAACTAAATGAGGAAAGAAAGAAACTCAAGAATTATTTTAATATAATTGATCTTTATTAATTCAGTATTTAGTAAGAAAAAATGAAGGAAGGGGCATGGATACACAGCTAGAGGAACAGAACTGCATGCATAAGAAAAAACAAAACCTGGATAAGTGTATTAATTTGTTTTGTTTTTTGGATTAAAAACTACACAGGAGAGACCCTGAGAAAAATAGTTAATAGCTTGGTGGTCATAATTGTTATCTGAGTGGTGGGAGAGCAAGATTCAATTAATTAATCAGGTGTAACAGCTTACTTTAAGTTGTATGATCACAGACCAAGAGTGCTGAGAACTACTCAGGGACCCTGATATAAGTAACTGAGGGTGGGGGGAGGGGCAGGCAGGATTTGGGAAGCTATCAGGTCTATGCGGGGGGCGGGATCTGTAGAGGGGAACTTGGGTCTGTGGGTGGGGAGTTTCTGGCTGTGGGTGGAGTGGTTGGGAAACTCAAAATTGCCTGTCAGGGTTGGGGGAGGGGTAGGAAGAGTACAGCTCTGGGACTGGAGTGTGTTGTTGGACTTTCCCAGCCCCAGGGCTATTCTTCAAACCTGTGCAGGCATTCAATGAATTAGGTTAACTTAGGGGTTTTCAACCTTTTTGGATCAGTGTACCCGCAGTGGTCAGATGTGGAGCAGTGTAACCCCAGTGGCTGGATGCGGCATAGGTGCTGCCTGCCTGCCTGGATATGGAACAGGAGAGGTAGGGGTGTGGGGGTGGTGTGTGGCTGAATGAGGAGCAGGGTGGGGGACTGGCAAGCAGCTGGATGTGGAGTGGTGGCAGGAGCTGCGTTCGAGCTTCCCCCGCTCCCTGCTTCCAGTTAGGTGGGTGGCACCTGTGCAGCAGTATGGGATGATGTTTGGTGATACTTAGGTTGGGAACACCATTTTTAGCTTGATTTAAGACCCTGAAACTTCTGCACAGATGGACATTAAGAGCACCTACATATGAACAGCAGGGCTGCTCTGATGCATTGGAATTACAGTGCATTGAAGCAGACTCAATTAATTTAATTAATTGAGTCTGTTGGAGCATGGTAATTACTGTGCTCCAGCAGATTCCAATGTTCTGTGTATCAGCGTCTCTGCACTGAAAAGTGGCAGTGCAGGTATGCTGGTACGTGAGATGCTCTGGGCACTTTAATTAGAGTGGCTCTTGAAGCCACTCTAATTAAAGTCCCCCCTCCCCTTGCATTCCCAGAGCATGTGTATAAATATTCTTAGATTTACCTAACCCTAGTTAGGTTGATCTAAATATAATGTCTGTACATATCCTTTGAGCTGTTTTGCTTTGTATATATTTAGTGGGTTGGGGGGAGGAGACAAGACAGAGAAATTAAAAAGAAACAAATTATATGATCTAATGCAGCAGTTCCCAATCTGTGGTATGGGTGCCACCAGTGGTATGCAGACGGCCTGTTGGTTGAATTAACAGATTTATTATAATTATTTTATATGACAAAAATTTGCTGGTGGTACTTAAGGTTGTATCATTTTAAATTGGTGGTGTGCAATCTGTCATAGTTTAGAAACCAGGATCAAAAACAAAGAAAAACAAAAGAAAACAAAATCCCTCTGTGTTAGAGCTGGCATCAAACCTCATTGCCAAATTTTGCAGTCCAACTTTCTCATATATAGGAACATGTTTTCTCTCCCTGCTTCAAATAATCAAATCTTTCAAATTATGCAACTAATAGGGATGGTTGTCGTACACTTTATAGTACTAGTTCTTTCCCATTACATTGTTCAACAGTGCACTGGATTAGAGTGGCACTCCATGGGTGCATCCCCACAAGCACACACCTGTAGGGAAGGTGATATATAAAAGTCTTTGATCAGCTTTATCACAACCTTTATTTAGCCACCTTGTACCTGTATACTATGATGCAATCTTTAATTTGAGAAACACCTACTATTTATTCCTATAGGGTGAAATTACATAGGCAGTTAATGTGATGAAATAAACTCTACCACATTTCACTCTGTAGTCAGCTACTCCTGGGCACAGTGTTTACATATGCACCTGGGATTGCAGCAGTTGGAGTCAGGGTGGAGGACCTCTGAGCTGGCAGAGATCCCAGGAAGTCATCCCAGGAACTGGGAAGGGGGCAGAGGGAAGGATCTGGCTGGGACACAAGAGTGTTACAGTGTGGGGATAACCAGCAGGGGCCAGTGCCGGTCACAGTCTGCACATGTGTTTGATTGCATGCAAGTACCCTGCCATAGCACTAGAGGGAAGAAACACTGGGTCCTTGTCATCAGGGATTCCATCCTAAGGGGAATGGAGGGTCCCATCTACTGACCTGACCCCATGGCATGCTAGGCTTGCTACATGCCCGGGGCTCAGATCCATGATATCACAGAGAGGATCCCAGCCTACATTCTACCCTTGGACCAGTACCCTATGGTCCTTATCCTTATTGGAACAAATGACATGGTCGGGGCAACCCAGGCTGCATCATCAAGGACTTCGAGGCCTTAGGGGCCAAGCTTAAGGAGATGGGGGTGTATTCTGCTCTATTCTCCCAGTAAGTAGACATGGATGGTGACAGGAGATCTGCATCCATGAGGGTTAACCAGTGGCTATGGAACTGGTATGGCCAGGCAGGCCTGAGGTTCCTGGACAATGACCCATACTTTCACACAGGTACATGCTTGGGAGGGATGGGCTACATCTCTCCCCTAAAGGCAAGTATGTCTTTTCTTCCAGGTTGGCTGATCTTGTAAGGCTTGCTTGAAAATAGCTTCACTGGGGGATGGGTGCACAGGAGGACATCTCCCAACCAAGATGGGTGACAAGCATAAGAAGAACCCAGGTAAGTGATGAGTGTCTGGATAGTCCTAAGAATCAGGGGGTGGTGCATACAAGGCCTTAAATGCGTCTACACTAATGCTTGTAGCATGGGAAATAAGCAGGAGGAACTCACCCTTTGGATAGCTAGTACAAACCCAGACATAGCAGGGCTCACAGAAACGTGGTGGGATTCATCCCATGACTGGGCAGTAAACATTAGGGGCTACAAATTATACAGGCGGGATAGAATGGGGAGAAAAAGTGGGGGTGTGGCACTCTACGTCAAAGAGCAATACATGTACTCAACTAACAGGATTGGATCAAAGAAGGGATAGGCTGAAGTGCTCTGGGTCAGAATACAGGGGGATCTTGGGGAAAGGGGCTTAACAGTGAGGGTCTACCACAGAACAACCAACCAAGGGGAACAGCTGGCCCATGAATTCTTGGGCCAGCTTGTGGAGGCACTTAAGGCAAGAGATGTAGTCATAATGAGTGATCTAAATTACCTGGACATCTGTTGGGATGAGCAGTCAGCTAGGTTGCACCACTCACAAAAGTTCCTTGCTGAGATACAGGACCTCCACTTAACCCAGGAGGTGCACAGTCCCACCAGGGGGAATGCCTTACTGGACCTGGTTCTGGCCACAGTCAATGACCTGGTGAGGGGACTCCAGGTTCTTGACGACCTTGGTGATAGTGATCATCACCTACTGGAATTCACCATACAGTACAAGATGTCAAGGGCCTGCAAGCCCTTGACTTCAAAAGGGCCAACTTCAAGAAGTTGAGGAGATTGGCAGGAGAGGTACTGGAGTCCTGGAGAGTTGGGGAAATGGGTGTCCAACATGAGTGATCGTTCCTTAAGGAGACTATCCTCCAAGCCCAAGGGGTGACAGTCCCAATGAGAATCAAAGGGGGAAAGAGTGCTAAACCCCACCCCCCCTGGTTCACCAAAGGCATCCAGGAATGCTTGAAAGTCAAAAAGGAGGTGTACACCCAGTGGAAGGGAGGGGCTATCACCAAAGAGGAGTATACCTCCATTGCTCGGGCTTGTAGGGGGATTGTTAGGAAAGCTAAAGCAGATACAGAATTAGGGATAGCATCAAGGGCAAAAAAAGCCTTTTTTTAAATACATGGGGAGTATGAAGAAAGCACCAGGTAACCTGGGGCCCCTGAGAGATATGCTTGGCAATCTGGTGGTTGCACCAAAAGAAAAGGCTAATCTTTTTAACAATTTCTTTGCCTCCATTTTTTTGTGCAGGGACCAGGAGTCCTGCACTGAGATTCAGGATGGACTCAGGAGAGACTCTGACAGGCCTAGGCACAGGAAGGACTGAGTTAGGGAATTTCTTGAGGGGCTGGGTGTGTTCAAATCAGCAGGTCTAGATGCTCTCCACCCCAGGGTGCTGAGGGAATTGGCAGGGGTTATTGAGGGGCCCCTGGCACAGATTTACAAGCACTCATGGTGCTCTGGCCCGGTGCCAGATGACTGGAAGAGGGCCATTGTGGTCCCCATTTTCAAAAAAGGGAGGAGGGAGGACCTGGGCACCTATAGGTCCATTAGTCTTACTTCAGTCCTGGGGAAGCTCTTTGAGAACATTATCCAGGAGCACATCTGGGAAGGACCAGCAGGGGGGACGATGCTTAGGGGCAACCAGCATGGGTTTATTAGGGGCAGGTCCTGTCAGACCAACCTAACTGCCTTCTACGATCAGGTCACAAAGTCTTTGGACACAGGTGTCACAGAAACTGTCATCTTCCTGGACTTAAAGAAGGCCTTTGACACTGTTTCCCACCACAATCTTTAAAAAAATCTAGGTGACTATGGCATTGATGCCTACACAGTCAGATGGGTTGCAAATTGGCTGCGGGGCTGCACCCAGAGAGTGGTGGTGCATAGGTCATATTTAACCTGGAGGGATGTGGGCAGTGGGGTCCCCCAGGGCTTTTTCCTTGGCCCCTCACTGTTTAATCTCTTTATTAGTGACTTGGATGAGGGAGTGAAAAGCACCCTGTTCAAATCTGCTGATGACACCAAGATCTGGGGCGCAGTGGGCACTCTAGAAGGAAGGGACAGGATACAGCTAGACCTGGACAGGTTACAGGGGTGGGTGAATGAGAATAGGATGGGATTCAATGCTGACAAGTGCAGGGTACTGCACTTGGGCAGTAAGAACCAGCAGCATGCCTATAGGCTGGGGAACTCCCTTCTCAAAAGCACTGTGGCAGAAAGAGATTTTGGAGTCATTATTAATTCCGAAATGAACATGGGCTACCAATGTGAGGACACGGTCAGTTAAGCCAATCACACCTTGTCATGCATCCACAGATGCATCACAAGCAGGGCCAAGGAGGTGATCCTCCCCCTCTATGCAACACTGGTCAGGCCACAATTGGAGTACTGCATCCAGTTCTGGGTGCTGCACTTTAGGAGAGATGTGGGCAGCATTGAGAGGGTCTAGAGGAGGGCCAATCACATGATCGGGGGACAGCAGGGCAGACCGTATGAGGAAAGGCTACGGGACCTGAACCTGTTCAGTCTTCACAAGAGAAGGTTGAGAGAGGCCATCTTCAAACTTACCAGGGGGGACCAGCGGGGAACTGGAGAGACCTTGTTCACCTAAGCACCTCCCAGAGTAACAAGGAACAAGGGCCATAAGTTATTTGAGAGTAGGTTCAGGCTGGACATTAGAAGACACTATTTCAGTCAGAGCAGCTAGGATCTTGAACCAACTTCCAAGGGAAGTGGTGCTGGCTCCTACCTTGGGGGTCTTTAAGAGGAGGCTTGACAATTACCAAGCTGGAGTCATACGAGCCCAGTGTTCTCTCCCGCCCCCACATTTATGAATCTATGAATCTATAATATAGTACTGCTCCAATAGTTCTATCTTACGGCAGACTTAATTTACTGTACTCCTATACTCCCATACCCCTATACCTAATGTGTAGACTGTGATGCTTTACTGCAAAGCTAATTAACAAAGATCCTGGTTTTCAGGTTTAAAAAAAAAACAGCCCAAAATCCACATTTCTTTCATGATTAAAATTAAACACCACAAATACAATATTCGGCCTAATATATTATGCTGAATCTCTGAATCAGATTAAGCCTAATCATTTTGGAACAGTGATTTGAATCATTGAATTGAATCATTGTCCCCCGATTCAGTCAAATCCAAAGTGAATACTAGCTAATTCACACAGGCCTAGTGTGTGTGTGTGCGCGTGCGTGTGCGTGTATGTGTATATATTTATACATGCATAGATAGATAAATAGATAGATAGATATATTGTTTTAAGATTTTTCTGTGATTAAAATGAAATGCCACTAATATATATTATATTAGGCTCTGGAGCGGTGAGAGACGCGCGGGTGAAGCCTGCTGCGCCCCCGCTCCCCCGAAGCCCCCCAGACACCCCCTGAGCAGCCGCGGAGCCCCCTGCCGACCCCCAGCACAGCCGGAGGTAAGCGGGCTCATGGTGGGAAGGGGTTAACTCCTCGCTCCCTGGGAGGAGGCCGCTGCCTGGTGCCAGGCCGGGTCAAGCCCCCGGCCAGGCCCATACTTGGCCCAGCCCCCCAGGGAGTGACAAGAGAAAGAGTGGGGTACTCACCAGTCCCCCTCTTGTAGGACAGGGCCCCCCAAATCCTGGGCAGGGACCCCCTGGTATGAGAAACCAGCTTTCCCCAACGGCAGGCCCACTGCGCATGCACGCAGCTTAAAAGGGCCCACCAAACAGGGGGAAAAAAAAAAAAGACTCAGTTAGGCTCCGGAGTGGTGAGAGATGCACAAATGAAGCCCGCTGCACCCCCGCTCCCCCGAAGCCCCCCAAACACCCCCTCAGCAGCCGCGGAGCCCCCTGCCAGCCCCCAGCACAGCCGGAGGTAAGCGGGCTCGTGGTGGGAAGGGGTTAACTCCTCGCTCCCTGGGAGGAGGCTGCTGCCTGGTGCTGGGCTGGGTCAAGCCCCCACCCAGGCCCTTACTTGGCCCAGCCCCGCAGGGAGCCCCCACGACCGGAGCCGCGCGAACAGGCTGCGTAAACAGGCGCTCGAGTGAGCGCACAGTTGACACAGGGGAGGGCGCGGGAGGGCACAAGAACCTGCCTGTGACCCCCCAGAGTAGTCAGCCCCAGCCGTAGCCAACCTACCAGAGGCATGACATGGATGGGCACGCGCCACACCCCGAGGGTCCCCTCGGGCTCTGCAGCCCCCCCATTGGGCACTTCAGAGACGGCCACCCAGACAGAGCCCATGGTTCCAGGCTCCACACAGACGGAGCCCCTGGCTCTTGGCTGCGGGGGCTGCCTGTCCCTTTTTCAGGCTCTGGGGCCCGGGAGCATGGCCACCTCCCCTTGCGGGGTCTGCTCCCTACTGGGGTCTCTGGTGTGCCAGCTGGAGGAGCTCCAGGCCACAGTCCAGAGACTGCGTGCCATCAGGGACTGCAAGCATGAGATAGACTCCTACTGCCAGGCCCTTCTCCCCCGGGAGATGCAGGGGAGAGCACCGTCTCCCTCCACGACTAAGGAGAACTCTGGGACCTCCCGCTGTGCCCAGTCAGGGGCATGGAGAAGGTGGTCAAGGGCCCCAAGACCCGCCGCACCAAGGCCCCTCCCTCGCCGGAACTTAGCAACAGCTTCGCACCTCTTGCAGCCCCAGCAGAGACTGCTCAGTTGCCGGCTCCTGCAGGCAAGCCAGGGTCAACTGCAGCTACTGCCCCCGCTCTCCCCAAGTCAAAGCGAAAGGTGTTTGTTGTGGGAGACTCCAACCTTCGGGGCACTGAGGGGGCAATCTGTCGCCCTGACCCCTTAGCCAGGGAAGTCTGCTGCTTCCCAGGGGCCTGCATGTGAGACATTGCGGAGAGGATCTCGCAGCTCCTCCGGACCACAGACCACTACCCCATGCTCCTTATTCATGTGGGCACCAATGACATGGCTCAGAGCACCCCCAGCCAGGTCATGAGGCACTACAGGGAGTTGGGAGCGGGGCTTAGGGGTCTGGGAGCTCAGGTGGTGTTTTCGTTGATCCTCCCAGTCTCGGGCAATGGGCTGAGGAGGGAGAGGAGGATCCACGCAGTGAACCAAAGACTGAGGAGCTGGTGTCATCGGGAAGGCGTTGGTTTCCATGACCACAGCCCGCTCTTTGGCTAGAGAGACAGCGAGCTGCTGGGAAGAGATGGCTTCCAGCTCTCTCCCCTGGGGAGGAGGCTCTTCTCAGCCAGGCTGGCTGACCTGCTTCACCGGGCTTTAAACTAAGCCTGCTGGGGGATGGGGGGACTACTGCCACTGCTGGCCTGCTGAGCGACCCTTGCAAAGCCAGCAGACCAAGGCACTTAAGGGAGCCCACCCCTGCCCCAGCCCTGGCACAATCTGTGGGCAAGGCAAGAGCCCCTAAGGGCACACTTGCCTGCCTGTACACTAATGCCAGGAGCTTGTCCTCCTGCTCAGTGCAAACAATTATGATGTCATTGGGATAACGGAGACCTGGTGGGACTTCACCCATGACTGGACCACGGGTATAGAGGGCTATACCCTGTACAGGAGGGATCGTGTTGACAAAAGGGGCGGGGGTGTAGCTCTCTGTGAAGGAAAGCTACATGTCCCTGCAAGCTGATGTTGGCGACCGGCATGGACAGCTAGAGACCATCTGGGTAAAAATTCGTGGGAAAAACAGCACAGGGGACACAACGATGGGAGTCTACTACAGACCTCCCACTCAAAGTCCTGAGCTTGACCAGGAGTTTGCCCGGGAACTGACTGAGGCTGCTTACTCCGGGACCTTGGTTGTCATGGGTGACTTCAATTACCCGGACATCTCGTGGGAAGATCACTCAGCAAAATCCGAGCAGTCGCAAAGCTTTCCCCCATGCGTGGATGACCTCTATCTGACTCAAGAAGTCTATGGGCCAATGAGAGGCAAAGCGCTGCTCGACCTGGTACTGGCTACGGGGGACGACCTAATCGGCGACCTAGTGATCTATGGGAAGCTGGGTGACAGCGACCACGAGCTGATCACCTTTACCATTCACAGTAAAGCTGGCAAGTCAGTCAGCAACACAGAAGTCTTTGACTTCAGAAAAGCCGACTTTGACAAGCTCAAGAGGCTTGTCGGTCAGGCCCTCAGCGACTGTGACCCCAGGGAGATGGGAGTTCAAGAAGAGTGGTTGCTTCTCAAGGAAGCGATCCTCAATGCACAAGCTAAATCTATTCCAACATGGAGGAAAGGCAGCAAGAAGGCACAGCAGCCCTTCTGGCTCTCTAGGGACCTAGCGGACCTCCTCCAGCTAAAAAGGAAAACCTACAAAGGATGGAGGACGGGATTCATCTCCAAGGAGGATTATTCTGCACTGGTCCGGTCCCGCAGGGAGGAAACCAGGAAAGCCAAGACTGCAACTGAACTCCAACTAGCTTCAAGCATCAAGGACAACAAAAAGTCCTTTTTCGGATATGTTGGGAGCCGGAGGAAAAGCAAGGGCAATGTTGGACCCCTGCTAAACCAGATGTGGCAACTGACAACTGACGCCCAGGAAAAAGCCAACCTATTAAATAGGTACTTTGCATCAGTCTTTCATCAGTCCCATGGGATGCCCATGCCTGCTATGGGACAAGGAGATCCGGGTGATGGGGATCCCCTACCCTCCATAAATGCTGACCTCGTGAAGGAACACCTTGAGAAGCTGGATACCTTCAAGTCAGCCGGCCCTGACAAACTGCACGCCAGGGTACTCAAAGAGCTGGCGAGCGTCATAGCCCAGCCCCTGGCACGGATCTTTGAAAACTCCTGGCACTCTGGTGTAGTGCCCGAAGACTGGAATGTGGTGCCGATCTTCAAGAAAGTGAGGAGAGTGGATCCGGCTAACTACAGGCCCATTAGCCTGACTTCTATCCTGGGGAAGATCTTAGAAAAGTTTATTAAGGAGGCCATCCTTGATGGACCGGCCCAGGTTAACATCCTAAGGGATAGCCAGCACGGGTTTGTTGCAGGTAGGTCTTGTTTGACCAATCCCATTTCCTTCTATGACCAGGTGACCTATCACCTGGACAAGGGAGAAGAGATTGATGTCATATATCTTAACTTCAAAAAAGCCTTTGATCTGGTATCCCAAGATCACCTCTTGGCCAAACTGGCCAGTTGTGGCCTTGGCTCCACCACGATCCACTGGCTGGGAAACTGGCTCCGTGGTCGGACCCAGAGGGTTGTAATTGATGACAGTCACTCATTGTGGTGCCCTGTGACCAGTGGGGTCCCTCAAGGCTCTGTCCTGGGACCCATCCTGTTCAACATCTTCATTAATGATGTGGACTTTGGAGTCAGGAGTGGACTGGCCAAGTTCGCTGATGACACCAAACTTTGGGGCAAAGCATCCATGCCAGAAGATAGGCGGATGATCCAGGCTGACCTGGACAAGCTCAGCAAATGGGCAGACGAGAACCTCATGGTGTTTAAGACCGAAAAATGCAAGGTTCTCCACCTTGGGAGGAAAAACCTGCAGCATCCTTATAGGCTCGGCAGTGCTACGTTGCTTAGCACTACAGAAGAAAAAGACTTGGGGGTCATCATTGACCACAAAATGAACATGAGCCTCCAATGCGATGCTGCAGCTAGTAAAGCAACCAAAATGCTGGCGTGCATCCATAGATGCTTCTTGAGCAAATCCCAGGACGTCATTCTCCCCTTGTACTCGGCCTTGGTGAGGCCACAGCTGGAGTACTGCGTCCAGTTTTGGGCTCCACAATTCAAAAAGGATGTGGAGAAGCTTGAGGGAGTCCAGAGGAGAGCCACGTGCATGATCTGAGGTCAGGAAAACAGATCTTACGATGACAGGCTGAGAGCCATGGGACTCTTTAGCCTGGAAAAGCGTAGGCTCAGGGGTGATCTGATGGTCACCTATAAGTCTATCGGGGTGACCACCAGGATCTGGGGGAATGTTTGTTCACCAGAGTGCCCCAAGGGATGACGAGGTCGAACAGTCACAAACTCTTGCAAAACTGTTTCAGGCTGGACATAAGGAAGAATTTCTTTACTGTCCGAGCCCCCAAGGTCTGGAACAGTCTGCCAGCGGAGGTGGTTCAAGCACCTACATTGAACACCTTCAAGAGTACATTGGATGCTTATCTTCCTGGGATCCTATGACCCCAGCTGACTTCCTGCCCTTTGGGCAGGGGGCTTGACTCGATGATCTCCCGAGGTCACTTCCAGCCCTAATGTCTATGAAATCTATGAAATATTATCTATCTATCTATCTATCTATCTATATGGTAAAGGAACATAGCTTTACCAAAGTGATGTCACATCTTGGTATGTTAAAGTAAACAAAACTCTGGTTTGCATCTTGTACTCAGCCTTGGTGAGGCCACAGCTAGAGTACTGCATCCAGTTCTGGGCTCCAGAATTCAAGAAGGATGTGGAGAAGCTTGAGACAGTCCAGAGGAGAGCCACGCGCATGATCAAAGGGCAAGAGCACAGAACTTATGAATGGAAGTTGAGAGCCATAGGACTCTTCAGACTGGAAAAGCGCAGGCTCAGGGGTGAGCTGGTGGCAGCCTATAAGTACGTAAGGGGTGTGCATAAGGATCTGGGGGAATGTCTGTTCACCAAAGCGCTCCAAGAGATGACAAGGTCCAACAGTCACAAACTCCTTCAAGATGGTTTTAGGCTGTACGTAAAGAAAAACTTCTTTACTGTCTGAGCCCCCAAGGCCTGGAATAGATTCCCTCCAAGGGTGGTACAAACACCTACTCTGGACTTTTTAAGAAATGTTTGGATGCTTATCTTGCTAGGATTCTTTGACTCTAGCTGACTTCCTGCCCCTGGGGGCAGGACTCAATTATCTTCTGTGGTCCCTTGTATCCCTAATGTCTATGAAATCTATGAAATATTGTCTTAAGATTTTTCCATGATTAAAATGAAGCACCATATATATATATATATATACATATAAAACATATCTTTTTCCATGATTAAAATGAAACACCATACATACACGTTTCATTTTAGTCACAGAAAATGTGGATTGTGTATGTGGATTGTGTATGTGGATGGGGCTTTTAATTTTTTTTTAAAAAGTTTTTTTTTTTTTATCAGAGTAAACCAAGATCTCTGCTAATTAGTCTATTTCACACTAAAAAGTACATATAGATGCACCCACTGGGTGCCTCCCTATAAGCATGTACCTCCACCTATGCCCCACACTGCTAATTTGCAGCACAGCGGGGGCGGGGGGTGGTTGACACTGGGAGATCCTAGTGTTAAGAAAAATGACACTAAAAATGTGCTGTGGCGCACATGGCAGCAGTGTGCGCTGCCAAAAACCAGAGCTTGGCCAGCCACAGCAACACTTTGGTTGCCTGACAGGCTCTGAGCAGCTAGCTTGGTGCCATTGCTGCCCTGAGAGTCTCCCAAGACACCATTTAAGTCTTCTGGAACCAGAACAGATGCTGACCCCGTCCTTCCATAACCCACCTCGGTCCCTTTGCAGTGCATTAGAGCACACATGCGGGGGCATGCTTGGGGACACCACACAAATATGTACCACTGCTACTTTCCCACAGGAAATGTGCACCCTGTATATGTGCACTCATGGGGATGCACCTGTAGAACGCTAGTCTAATACAGTGTGCTGTTGAACAGTGTAATGGGAAAGAATTAGTACTATAAAGTGAATGACAACCATCCCTATATGTTGCATAATTTGAAAGATTTGGTCATTTGAAGCAGGGAGCGAAAAGATGGCCCTATATATCAGAAAGCTGAACAGCCAAACTTGGTAATGAGATTTGATGCCTGTTCTACCACAGAGGGTTTTTTGGTTGATGGGGGGGGGGGTTGGGGGGTTTTTTTTATGCTCGTAATGCATTTAAATAATTGATTATCATTTAAAGCATTGAAGTTGGCCATTAAATAAGTTTCTTATTATCTTGTTATGCAGAATGAAAAAGTGGACCAAATATGCAGGAATTCTGAGCATTTATTATTTCAAAGTAAATAGGAGCTAAGAGCAGTAAACATAAAATGCTAAAAGTCTAGAAAGAAAAACACTATCAGGCATTAACTGTTTTAAATTGCTCATCCAAATTTAGTAGAGGTGTTTCATTCTTTTGGCATTAATCTCTCTGGATTTCAGTCACCAACTATAAAATAAGGATAATAGTATTGCAGGGGAGGTGTGAAGACAAATTTATTAAAGTTTGTGAAGCACATCAAATATGGTGAGCACACAGTGGAGCCAGCCAAAAGGAAATTATTAGTTTTTTATTTGGTACAAGGTTTTGATGATGTGTGCTAAATAAGTCCTGACAAAACTTGTTAAATAATGATGATAAAACAAATATTGAGCACCTTCCCATTCCCACTCCCATACATAGTAAAGCTTGCTCTTCTTTTGGCCCAGTATAACTTTACCTCTTGGCTGCCCAGTGGGTTAAATTCACCGGAGGGGTGGAAGTGTCTATGTGCTTCAAATTTTGAGATACCAGGTTCAAAACCAGTCTGAGTGAGGTGATTTGGAACCTGGGCAAGTACTCTAGTCTATTGAGCTGGAAGGGTTTATTGTTTTCCTCCTGTGTTTTTCAATTTATACAGAACTATGTATAAATTCTCAGGAGGTGGGCTCTAAAATCCATGTAAGTGGGCTGAAATCTCACATAGGTGGCTAATTTAATTATGTAAGTGCTGCTTATCCATCTAAAGATGGATCCCCAGGATCCCCAGCTTGGGTACCCCAAAGTACTAATCATCAGGGATCCTGGTTTTCTCTGATTAAAAAAAAATTGGATTAAAAAAAGTAACCCAAAATCCACATTTCTTTCTTTCTTTTCTTTCTTTCTATCTATCTATCTACCTATCTATCTATCAGTGGTGATTAATTTTAATCACAGAAAAATTCAAATATTGGGTTACTTTTTTATATCCTAAAATTGGGAATTTTTTGTATCAGAGAAAACCAGGATCCTTCTCAATCAGTCAATGAGAACTATGTAAAGTCAGTGGAGCTCCATGTAGGTAGAGGAACTGTGGTAATTGGAGCCTAAATCAACAAACCTGATCAACAAAAAAAAGTGCATACATACACATACATATGGAAATACATAAACATCCTGACAACCCACTATTGACAGCTCAAGGAGCTTTATAGATTATCTCCCATATTTTTGCATGTCATGTGTCCAAACTATAGCTGTCAAACTGAATTTAATATATATTCTTTCTCTACGGATGGTCTTTAGACAGCTCTTAACATTAAGATGATTTTCTCATGTTTTATCCCAAATGCTTCACCAGTTTTGTCTTTTTCTCTTACAGAATATGCTGCTTGAAAAAAAATCGGTAATATAATAATTATAACAACAACAGCTGTTATCATCACCATCCCAACAACCCTAGCTACCAATCTGTGTGTACAAATAAAAATATTAAAGCTTACCTATATCTCTAGGACCAACAAAGATTTTTTAAAAGGTTCTTGGCAAATATAATATTCTAAATAAAGCTCACATCTTAAATACAGAGATTATTTTACGATTCAGTATGACAGATAAGCTGTTTCAGTATCAATTTTGTATCTGAAAGAACAGGGATCACTTAGTTTAAATGTAGCAAAGGACTTGCCACAGTGTAAAATGAAATTTAATCTAGCTTTAGTGTAATTACTTTTCTTTAATTAGCTTTCACAAGTGCTAACCCAGTTTGGAGTTCAATGTGATCAGGAGTCACATCAGGAGCACATCAGATTTACTCCATTCCCTAAGGTAACTTTTTGTCATCTTGGGTGCCTTAGAACATTAAATAAAATGTTAAATATCAATGTTATCCCTATTACTAGTATTACAGCTGACATCAAAGGTTACGTCGTTGACATTAACTTGAATGAATTTCATGCTTGAAAGAAGAATGATGTGATGCATTTTATATTACAGAATATATGTAGTTGTTATTGAGGTACCAACTGAGATAAAAGAGGAGTAAATAAAATAGAATAGCTCTTTGAACTCAGAGACAGTAAGTGCAACTAAAAATAATCATGGCCAGCAAAACTCACTTAAATAGTGAACGTGTGTATGAAACTACTGTAAAAAAAGATGTATGTAATGTATATGTATATTTAATTATATGAGTAAATTAGGAAGAAGTAGAACAATACCCTCTAACTTAGGCATAGCCAGAGGCCATGGGAACACCACACAATGTGCCAATATGTGGGCCCTCAGCTGCACACTGCATGGGTCAAAACTCTGCAGGGGCGTTCCCCTGGCATTTTCCCCATGTGCCATCAGTATGTGGTCCTCTACACATTCCACCAGCAGCATTCAGACTTCATCCCCCATTGGAAGCACATGGACCCCTTGGTCCTCACCTGCTGTGCTTAAAACCTGTAGACCACCAACTGGAAAGCTCTGAAATAGAAAAAAAAAGGCCCAAATTATAAGAACACATAGCACCTATGTTTAGAACTTTGTAGCTAAATGTTTGCATCAGTAATGTACTAGCCACACAGATATCGCTTTTAATGGACGAGAAAAATGATAAAGAGAACAAAGGATATAAGTCTAGAGAGCACAATGAAATATCTTGCAGCAATATACTGCAATATGCTGGCTCTGCACGTTAGTTCCAGTGGTGAAAGCAGTAAATCAGTTTAGTACAAATGGTGTTCACTTGCTTTCAGTCCTGGAGCTAGCATGCACATAGACATCTTGGATACCTCTCTGTGGTGCTACTGAGAACTGCATATACCAAAGTGTCTCTCCCAAAATGACAAAGAAATGCCTTGTTCCAATAGCTACTGAAATGAATGGGACTACTCATAAATACCTATCTGTTAAAATGGGGCCCAAATCAGCAGCAAAACTATGCTTTTGAAATAATGTGATTCATTGTTGTTTCTGTAGATTTTATTTTCACATCCTGCTCTCATCTACAATAAAAATGCAGCAGTGGACTGGTATCCAGTTAAAACATGGGAACCTTGAAACACAAATAAAGCCTAATCGAGTAGTTGAAAGAGAAATGAAATCATGGACCTTATGTTATGAAAATTGAAGTGCATTTACCTACCCCTGAGAATGAAATTTTCTATGCTCACTAAGGAGAGAAAAAACATACCAGAGTAGAAAAAAAACATTCACTACAGAACAAATCTATTCACAAATGATGGTTGTTGATCTGTATAAGAAGTGAAAAGAAAACACTGATGGGATCTCATAATGTTGCTGAATTTAAAAGAAAAATTATTAAATCTTATTTATGTAATTTTGCATTGTCACTTCGTTAGGGGCTATGACCAAAGGGAATTTTACTATGTTTTGGAGTATACAGTGGCTTGCTTTCTGAGAGGCACTGTGCACTTACAACTTATATGTACTAAGAAGATAGAACTGAAACAGGGATATAGCTTTTCCATGAATTCTAAGCAGTGCCCTGTTTGAGTCATTGATAATACTTTAACATTAATATAACTTTTTTTTCATACTTTTGAAGGGCAACATAATTGAAGGTTCATTATTTTTCTACAGGGACGTCACAATGTGAAGTGTTAAAGTAATGAAAATTGTGCCTTACGTTTTAACACTTAGCAATGGTTTCAGCTTATAACCATTTTACTGCCATATTAACACTACTGTATTGTTCATAGTGATTATTTAAATTAATTCGGAGTGCTGGAGACAATCTTTTGTTACTAACTACTGTATGACTAATTTGTCCCTGAGGTCCAGTGACATCCTTTTTATTCTTAAATAAGATAACAACTGTCCCTGAAAGGGGTGGGAAAAGCCATATCATGTTAAAAGCTGTGTATAACTCATGTACCATCTCACATTTTGCCTCAAGGTTTAGAGACCGCAAAGTACTGAGGACCTTACCCCCCACCAATATTCTATTTTGACTACACAGACAAATACCTCATTTCATCAAGGCAAATTCCCTGCACAAGGATATGTGCTAGGTCAAAGGGTCATAGGAAAGTAAGGCTGGAAGGGACCTCATAAATTCATCTAGTCCAGCCTCCTTGCTCAAGGCAGGATTATCTTTGATTCTACTGTCCCAGGCAATTACCTGTCTAACCTGCTCATGAAAATTTCCAAGGTTGGAGATTCTACAATTTCTCTTGGTAGCCCATTCCAATGCTTGACTGCCTTCATACTGAGAAAGTTCCTGCTAATCCCCAAACTTAATTTCCCCTCCTGCAGCTCCTAGGCCATTGCTCTTAGTCCTTTTCCCTACAGTCATAGAGATCCTCCCCCTCTATGCGGCACTGGTCACGCCGCAGTTGGAGTACTGCGTCCAGTTCTGGGTGCCACACTTCAAGAGGAATGTCAACAGCATGGAGAGGGTCCAGAGGAGGGCCACTCATATGATCAGGGGACAAAAGGGCAGGCCCTATGAGGAGAGTCTACGGGACCTGAATCTGTTCAGCCTCCAAAAGAGAAGGGTGAGGGGGGATCTTGTGGCCTGTTACAAACTAGTCAGGGGGGATCAGCAGGCATTGGGGGAGTCACTGTTCCCCCGTGCACCGCCAGGAGTGACCAGGAATAACGGTCACAAGTTGGCAGAGGGTAGGTTTAGGTTAGATATCAGGAGGCGCTACTTCACAGTCAGGGCGGCTAGGGTCTGGAACCAACTTCCAAGAGAAGTGGTGCAGGCTCCTACCCTGGGGGTGTTTAAGAGGAGGTTAGATGAACATCTTGCTGGGGTCGTTTGACCCCAGTACTCTTTCCTGCCATGGCAGGGGGTCAGACTAGATGATCTGCTCAGGTCCCTTCTGACCCTAGAAACTATGAAACTATGAAAAGCCTATCTTCATCCTCTCTCTAGTTGCACTCCACATACTTGAAGACCTATCAAATCCTCCCCTCAATCTTTTCTTTTTCATACTAAATAACCCTATTTTTTTCAGGCTTTCTTCGTAACTCATGCTTCTTATACCCTTAATCAGCTTTGTCAGTCTCTGCTCAACTGTTTCCTGAAGTGTGGGGCCCAAAACCAGATGTAGTACATCAGGTGAGGCCTCACCACTACTGAATAAAGTGGAAGAATCACTTTCCTCAATTTGCAAGTGACATTCCTGGTAATATTACCTAGTATGCTATGGGGTTTTTTGCAACAAGAACACATTAATGTTAATGGCTCTTGAACAGAATGCTTTGAGATGTTTCCTCTGCCATCATTAAACCCGGATGCCAAGTAAGGTATTGAAAAGGGGATAGACCATTTTAGAGAGATTTGGTTTAGTTCTTTCCCTGTATAGCATCTACTTCTGCCACTGTTGGAGATAGAATGCTGGGCTGGATGAACTGTCCCAGTAGGGAACTTCTTATGTTCTCCCCATAAGTACATTGGACAGCATCATGTACTGAGGTGATTATGATTTTACAGTTCCATGAAATACATTAGTTACAGAATATATTTTCTGAGCATAATTACTTCCCCATATTCCTTCTGACACACTGCATGCACCTGTGACCATTTACTTAGGGCCTCTTCAGAATTATATAACAAGCCAGGGAAAAGGTAGTTCAAGAAGATTTTAAGGTATTTATGTTTACTGTATACCCACACATGATATATTTTGCATTTTATAGAGGAGATTCGGACAAAATTTAAAAGTTGTGAAAAAGTCTGAAAAAACTGAGAGATTAATAAATAAAGTGGCCACAGGAAAAGTATTACATGAAAAGTACTTGCAGACACCACCCATAAATTCTTAAGTCAGTAAGTGGGAGTCAGTGCAGGGTTTCAATTCTATTGAACTTCAATGAAATTTCCACTTCAAGTATCAAAGTCCAAAGCATAGAAACAAATGTCATTCATCAATGTAAATTCATCCTTTGGGATGAAACTCCAACATCCCTTGCTTTGTCATTAAGATGCGTTGACTGATTCCTGAATGATATCATGAAGACTGAAATTTTATTCAGAGGGAGTTATAGCTTTAGGAGGGGATTTCAGGAAGATTTTGCTTGTTGTTCCTCAGGGCTCACAAATATCTAATTGAGAACTGTTTTAAAATATAGCCATTGTGGAAACATCACAAACTATTGAAACTTCATCATAATGTGAGAACAATGGCTGAAGCAGATGAATGTGCTGCTTATCATAATAGGATCAGAGAAGGGAACAAACCTACATACAGAGATTGCTCTGATCTTATCAGAGTCCCAGAACACTGCATTTTTAAAGAAGGCAACTTAATCACATAGGTCTATGGCTATGACATTTCAGAGATGCCATTCACTGCAATTCTAGATCTGTAATTTCCTTTTGCCTCCTGAAGGAATTCACAATGTTATAAACAGGGATCCTGGTTTTCTATGATAAAACCAAATCCACATTTTTTCCATTGCTTAAATGAAAGACTACTAATATATAGGTATATTGGTATGTATATAGTGGTTTTCATTTTAATTATGGAAAGATGTGGAGCTTGGGTTACATTTTTAAAACTGAAAATTGGGGATTTTTATCAGATAAACCAGGATCTCTGCAAATGAGATGTCAGGAAACATCCCTTTATACCATCTATATAGTTATTTCAGCAAACACACAAACACAATAAATATTTGTAGTGAGAATTCACTAGACACACACTTGTATCTTCTTAAGTTAAAAAGAAAAAAATATTTTTAAAACGTAAAATGATCAATGTTCTATAATTCCTTAAGTTTTTCTTAAAGCTGTGAATTGTAGGCTTAACTACACCATGTTAAATATGTTTGCATTCCATACCCTGAATTAAAATATTGTCTCACACTCCTAAGACTCTAGGTAAGTAGATTCTCATTCAATGCTAAGACAACAGGTTAACAACTACTTTTATAGTTTACATGAATTTTGAACCATTTGACCCATTTAAAGCCAAAGAAAAAGTGGAACATTCTCTGGAGGCTAAGCTCAGTTCTTCACTGCTTCAAACTCAGTTGTCCAACCCCCATTGTCAAACTGGATCTCCTTGCTAGCAGAAAAATGAACTAGACAAGAATAGTTTTCACATAAAACTTACTGGAAAATAAAACTTAGTATAAATGAGGAGGATTTTTTTTGTTTGTTTTTATAGATGGGAGTATATTATACAATTTAAATAACTGGTTCACTTCCCAACTTGTTCACTTCAGTTGGTTCATTCTTCATACATTTAATAGCTAGATGTGACATTTCCCAGAGTGTGAGCATTTGTACACAAGAAAGAGAAACAAGGCAAGCATTTTGAATTCATAAAGATATAAGCAAAAATGGAGCCAACTTTACCAGAATCGTAGACTTCCAATGCCTTGCTTGATACACTAGGGTCACTTGTACACACAATGGAGGTTTAATTCTCCCTAAATTGAAATGGTGGGTTTTTAATTAGTGGGCTTTTAATTGTAACGATATAAAACCCACTATTTTGATTTAGAGGTTCAGTGAGGGGTCCAGTCCTTTTTTTGTTTGTTTTTAAGCTTTATCTGCCGACAGCTGGGAGGTAAGCTTCCAGTAGGACCTGAGATGCTCAGAGCCAACACCCAGCCCACTAACACCCCACCCTCTGGGACCCTCCACAATTCAGACACTGCTGACAATTTGCCCTCCCAACCATAGGCAGGCTCTGTCAGAAAAAAACCCAAAGGATTGTGCCTCTCGCTGTTTTTTTTTTTTTTTTCTCAACAGAGCCTGCCCATGGTGGCGGGGAGGGGGCAGAGGTGGAGCTGCCAGTGGGCCAAGCAGTGCCTGATTGGGGGGGAGGGGGCAGTGCTTCCAGTGGCAAGGTGGCCCATTGCCAGGGAGTTCCAGGTGGTGGGAAGTCAGTGGGGATGGTGCTTGGGGCACTGGAAGCCTCTTGCCACTTCTTTTCTTCCCCATAGAGTCTGCCCACAGCTGGGGAGTGAGCTATTGGCAGGCCAAGCAGCCCCTGAACTGTGTGTGTGTGTGGGGGGGTGTCTCAGGGACGGATATATTGCTACAATTTGTTACATGAAAAAGAAATACATTGAGATGTGTTTTAGTCGCTACATAACAAAAATCATTTAATTCACAATACACCACCATACGTGTACAGTGTGACAAAAAGCACAATAAGCTGCTTCATATGTAAAGTGTGAAGCTAAAAAAGGGCAATTTAGTCTCATGTACAAGTGTCATGGGACACTACATTAAACAACACAGTGTTCCAGGTAAATCTAGGCAGATGGTCACCATAAATGTCTGTAGAATTTCAAAATGACATGGTCTTTTGAAACAGATGCTATTAAATGTCATAAAATATAATGCATGTTATCTGTACTTGTCACTGAATTATTTTAGAATGGTCATGTCAAGGAAAAGTGACACAAGGTCATGTACCTTTAACTCCTGTTTTTATAAGCCATTCTAAATAGTAGCATTATATTTTATCAGAACAGCAAGAAGAGAAACTTTAAATTTGCTACAAATTAAACTGAATATTTTTGGCAAGATATCTGACAGTATAAGTAGTAAGTCTGATTACTGGCTCACATAGCTCAAGATTCATGAACTTAACCTTTCCCTTAAAAAGAATACTTCATTGATGTTTTGGTTTCTCATTTGTCTAGTTTGCTGAATAATTCAGAGCTAAAGAGATTACACAATATGTAACTCTCTTGTGGTAAGACTGCTGCTGATAGAAATGTGCAGGTCCATGTTCAGACACTAATGAAAACATGATTGGGCCATTACAGTATCTGTTGAAGAACACCCTAAATAGGAGCACAGGGGTTTGGGATAAAAGACCTAAAGGGGAAGGTAGTCAAGATGTGATGTAGCAGGTAACTCACTTCAAAATATACAATGTATTTTCAGATTACAAGTCTTTAAATTGGGACCCAAAGTCAATTAATGGAATTTAAAACTACCCCACTGAATAACTCACTCCAGTTTGCATGGTCCTTAATTTTATTGATTAAAAATAATATATTGCTCATTATCAATCCAAATATTCAGAAACATACCTATGGAAAATGGATTCTAACTCCCTGATAATTAATAGGAAAAATAAAATAAATAAATGATGTTGAACCTAAATCTGTAGAGCTACCTCCATTGGTCCTTAGAGTCCAATACTGCAGGATAATTTTATAATTAATAATAATCACTGTGTAATTAATAATGACAATTTGATGTGCTTGCCTAATGGAATAGTATCTACCCTTTAATTCAGAAAAGAAATTAAGTCTTTGGTAAAATGTAACTGACTTTAATTATTGTGGCTGCGGGAGTGACTAAAGATAAGCAAAGAGGTGGGGGAAATAATTTGTGGGCGGGGGACAATAGTGGGGAGGAAACAAGGAAAGGAAGGAGAGAGGTGTGAGTCCATTCTAGTGTAAAGGTCATGCTAAATTACCAAGTTCTCTACTTAGCCCAAATTTCTAAATTTTTCATACTAAAGGTCTTGTTACTCATTGCACTTTGAGCTTAAATGTTAATCAGTGTTGGTGCTAGCTTGAGTTTGGAACAGTCACACCTTAAGGCAAAGAAATGTCTGATTGTCCCACACCTCTACAGCTGTGAATTGTTACTAAATGGCTGTCAAGCAGGTGTGTAACTAGAAGCTACACCTGCAAGTTGTCACTACAGGGCTGGTGAGCCAAGACAGACTTCTATCCCTGAAAGATGGATTGTAGAGAGGGGAGGGGTATATGAAGTTGGGAGGTGGAGAGTTAATGGGATGGGGGTGGGGTGGAAAGGAAATGGGGGTGGAGGAAGGGTGGTGAAATGAATGAAGACATCCACTGAAGGTGGATGATTAAGAAAAGTAAAAATAAATAAAGAAGAAGTAAATTAAAGAAGGTAACATATTTCAATAAATTGGGATGTGGAACTGGAGCACAGTGGGTGCTGCTAATGCTTCTTGGGATGGCTAGGAGATGGGAATGGTAAGGAAAGGTGCATTTCATGAAGATACTGTCCCTGCCCTGGGAAAGAAACCCCAGCTCATGGAGACTCCTTAACTTGTTTCACCTGACTTACTTTAGACTCAACTCCTGGACTCATCCATGCCACTAAATGGCATGTGCTCTGCAAACTGCTTGCATGGGGTTCACCCCTGGGGGTGGGAAGATTACATCACTAGGGGAAATAGAGGGAGTTGACCCAGTGTCAGAATCACCATGTACTATTCAGGGGAAGGGAAGTTTGTCCATACACAACAGGAAGGTGTGGAAGGGGACACTGCATTTTACAATGCTGGAGGACTGTAATTTGGGCAGCTCATCTCTGGGGAGTGGCCACACATTAATGCAACATAAACTAGGTAACAAGTTTCAGAGATAAACCTGACTTGGAATGGCATAACTTTAAACTGCCTAAAGTGTGCTTAAAACTAGTTTCAGATGCTAACATGTAGACAATCCAGGGTTTAAGAGCTCCAGAAGAAATCTAAAATTAATGTTTATCAAGGTCCTAATTCATTGTCTAATTACTTGATTAGGATCTTTGTACTTTTTTATATTATAACTATCCAAACTTTTCTGTTTTCTGCAGCCTGACAGGGGCTATTATCCCAGTAAGCAGTAGTCTGGGGAGGGTGGGAATCAAAAGAGATTACCCTATGCACTGTTACTCCTGTGTATAGGCACATAGCAGTTCAACCCTATATTAACTGTATCATCACAGGCCATGCAAACAGGGCACTTATCTGCCCAGTTTGCAAGTTAGCAAAGACTTTGCACAGGTGGGTGAGCGGGAGGGCTCGATGCTCTAGGGTAGGCAGTCCCAAGGTAGGTAGTTCCAGCCACAGTTGGCCCCCCAGCAGCATGCCATGGATGGGCACACACTGCAACCTGAGGGTCCCCTCCGGGTCTGCACTTCCCTCCACCCCAGGCTCCCCAGAGGGCTCTACCCAGATGGAGCCATTGGTTCTGGGCTTCACACAGACAGAGCCCCTGGCTCTCAGCTTCAGGGGCTGCCTGACACTTTTGCAGGCTCCAGAGTCTGGGAGCATGACCACCTCCCCTTGTGAGGTCTGCTCCCTTTTGGGGTCTCTGGTGTGCCAGCTGGAGGAGCTCCAAGCTGCAGTCTAAAGATTGCGTGCCATCAGGGACTGAGCAGGAGATTGACTCCTACTGCCAGGCCCTCATCCTCTGGGAGGTGGAGGGTAGACCATGGTCACCCTCCAGGATAAGGGAGGACACCAGGACTTCCCCTTCTGTCCAGCCATAGGGCTGGACTGAGGTAGTCAAGGGCTTCAAGGCCTGCTGCACCAAGATCCCCACCTGGGGATTTGCAACAGGTATGAACCTCTTGCAACCCCAGCAGAGCCTGCTAAGCTGCCAGCTCCCACAGGCAACACAGGCTCAGCTGTAGCTACTGCCCCCATTCTCCCTAAGACAAAACACAAAATGTTTGGTGTGGGAGACTGAGGGGGCAATCTCGGTCGTGGGGCCTGTTCAATTTCTTCATCAGCGATTTGGACGAGGGGGTGAATTGCAACCTGTTTAAATTCGCTGATGATACCAAAATTTGGGGCGAGGTGAGCGTGGTAGTAGGGAGGGAAAGACTGCAACGAGACCTGGATAGGTTACAGGAGTGGGCTGACATAAACAGGATGCATTTCAATACTGAACAGTTTATACTGTTTATACTCATAGGTGCCTATCTTTAAGAAGGGGAGAAAAGTGGATCCAGCAAACTACAGGCCCATCAGCCCCCACAGCCTGACCTCTATCCCGGGGAAGGTTTTAGAAAAAATTACCAAAGTTGCCATTCTTAATGGACTGGCTGATGGCAACATCCTGAGGGATAGCCAGCATGGGTTTGCTGTAGTTAGGTCATGCCTGACTAATCTTATTTCCTTTTATGACCAGGTAACCTATCATCTGGACAAGGGAGAGGAAAGTGATGTTGTATATCTCTTTAAACTTTAAAAAAGCATTCGATCTGGTATCCCATGATCACCTCTTGGCAAAATTGGCTCACTGCGGCCTTGACCCCATCACAATCCACTGGCTAAGGAATTGGCTCCATGATCAGACCCAGAGGATGGTGGTTGAAGGAAGTCAATCATCATGGTACCCTGTGACCAGTAGGGTCCCTCAAGGCTCTGTCCTTGGACCTATATTGTTCAACATCTTCATTAATGATATGGACATTAAAGTCAGAAACGGACTGACCAAGTTCGTTGATGATACCAAACTTTGGGATAGTGCATCCATACCTAGGACAGGGGGGCAATCCAGACTGTCCTTAACAGGCTGAAGATATGGGCAGATGATAACCCAATGGTGTTTAACACCGAAAAATGCAAGGTTCTCCACCTTGGGAGGAAAAACCTGCAGCATGCGTATAGGCTCAGCAGTGCTATGCTGGCTAGCACTATAGACGAAAGGGACTTCAGGGTCATGACTGACCACAAGATGAACACGAGCCTTCAGTGTGATGCTGGGGCTAGGAAAGCTAGCAAAATGCTGGATTGCATCCATAGATGCTTCTCAAGCGAATCCCAGGATGTCATTCTTCTGTTGTACTCAGCCTTGGTGAGGCCACATCTGGAGTACTGCATCCAGGTTTGGGCTCCACAATTCAAAAAGGATGTGGAGAAGCTTGGGATAGTCCAGAGAAGAGCCACACACATGATCAGAGGTCAGGAAAACAGACTTTATGATGAGAGGCTGAGCGCTATTGGACTCTTCAGCCTGGAAAAGTGCAGGCTCAGGGGTGATCTGACAGCCACTTATAAGTTTATCAGGGTGCTCACCAGGATCTGGGGGGAATGTTTGTTCACCAGAGCACCCCAAGGGATGATGAAGTCAAACAGTTATAAACTTCTGCAAGACCATTTCAGGCTGGACATAAGGAAGAACTTCTTTATTGTCCGAGTCCTCCAAGGTCTGAAATAGCTTGCCATCGGAGGTGATTCAAACACCTACTTTGAATGCCTTCAAGAGAAATTTGGATGTTTATCTTTCTGGGATCCTATGACCCCAGGTGACTTCCTGCCCCTGGGGTAGGGGGCTGCAATAAATGATCTTCTGAGATCCCTTCCAGCCCTAATGTCTAGAAAATCTATGAAATCACAGTGCCTGCAAACCTTTCTTATTTTTGCCCTTGCACCCATATGATACTTTTCTTGTCAGTTTATCCTTATCAAGAAGTGAAACACCTTTATTATTTATATTTAGTATCTTTTATGTTCAAACTTTGGGTCACATTGTACCTCTGCCCAAGTAAAGTGATTGTTTAATCTACTCTAAATATGCCCACAATAAATTATCAAAACACCAAAAAGAGAAATTAGATAAGCCTTATACTAACCCAAAGAGAGCTTTGCATAAAGAACTGATTGCTTGAAATGACCATGTCTTTAACCATTTTCATACCTATATAATTTCTATTTCCTATATAATTTGCAATTAATTTGGCAGAATTATGTATTTTAATACTTATCCCTGTGTGTTACTTCCTCAAAATAGGGAGAAAAGCTACAGCTAGTTAATATATAGCATAGTCAAATTAATATTTGACCTAAATACAAATATTACATACAACATGTAACCAAGCAGCATTTGTACTTCATAATAGCTGCCCCATTAAAATAAATGTTCTGATGTGTGCCTATAAAACAAGTGAAATTGGATCATTCACATATAAATCATTGGATCATGCCTCAGGTTCAAAACTACACCTTTACCTCCCTTTGAGAAAGTATAAAGTACCATTAAAAATGTGTTCTTGTGTTATTTCTAGACACAAATAGAGCCATGAACTTGACCTCAATTTTCCTCTGAAAATTCACATGGTTTACAGTAGGTCACTATCTGTTTCTTTACAGAGTTAGTGATAGTAGAACTACTGTACTTTTGTAAAAGGTTCTGATATCAAGCTATATCTGTCTGTGGCTGAAACTTCAATTCATTGATTCATACTTCAAGTTACAACATATTTTGGGTTTTTTTAGGTATAAGCTATCACAATGCAGTTTCTTTAAATGATGGCTAGAAAAAGGCTAGATCCTCAGTTAGTGCAGACTGGCAAAGCTCCATTGATTTCATGGGTTTTACTGAAGCTGTGCCAAATGACACCATCCAAGAATCTGATCATAAATATTATTTTATATTCTGCTTCAGTGAACAATACCTTTATTTTAGTAGAGTGTGTCAGGAAAAAAAAGTTTAAATAGAGTCACTTTCAGTCCTTTTGGATTTCTTGGATAATATGACATCAAATATAAAGAGGCCACATATATCTTGCACTGACTTAGGCATTTGAAACCTTCATAATCTGCTCACTGTTTTCATAGTTGCATATAAATTCAGCTTCACAGATTTTCTTGCATTCTGAAACCTGCCAAAAACAATGGCGCAACACACTTTTTTATATAATTATCACCTGCAGATAAGCAAGCATGTCATCCTGCATAATATTTCTCTCTCAAATGCTACCGTTGTCTTTTAAAAATCTTCTCAAACAGACATTTTCTCAAAACAATATGTGTATTAGGAATGATTACCAAACTTATCTGGCCTGCTGTATACAGCCTCGTGTTACTCATCCATGTGTGCCAGGAGTGACCCTGCGTAAATCAAAAGTAACTACAGGGCTCTGGGGGCAAGGGTGAAACAGACAGGGGCTCAAGTGGTGCTTTTTTCAATCCTTCCAATCAAAAGGAAGGGCCTAGGAAGGAGAAGACATATTTTGCAGATCAATGCATGGCTGTACAGATGATGTCACCAGAAGGGCTTTTGCTTCTTCAACCACGGGATGTAGGTCCATGAAGGATTTCTAAGAAGAGATGGGATCCATCTGATGAAAAGAAGGAAGAGCATCATCACAGACAGACTTCCTAACCTACTGAGGAGGGCTTTAAATTAGGCTTGCTGGGGGATGTAGATCAAAGCCCTTAGGTAAGTGGGGAAGTGGGGTCCTGAAGGAAGCACAAGCAGGAGGGAGCAACAGGGGAGGCCTTCTCATTCTTCCTGAGAAAGTAGAGCAATTGGCTAGTTACTTCAGGTGTCTGTACATGAATAAATATGTACAGGGGATAAAAGCAGAAAAAACTGGATTTTCTCACACAGTCACAGAATTATGATGTGATTGGAATAAAAGAGACATGGTATAGCTCTCATGACTGGAACACTGTCATGGATGAATATAAACTGTTAAGGAAGGACAGGCAGGGGAGAAGAGGAGTAGGAGTTCATCATTGTGTAGAAGAGCCATATGACTGCTCAGAGCTCCAGTATGAAACTGGAGATAGACCTGTTTGAAGTCTTTGGGTTAGTCAGAAGGGAGAGCAGCAAGGGAGATGTCATGGTGGGTGTCTGCTATAGACTACCAGGCAAGGAGGATGAAGTAAATGAGGTTTTCTTCAAACAGCTAGAGGAAGTTTTCTGATCAGAGGCCCTGGTTCTCATGGGGGACTTCAGTCACCCTGACATGTGCTGGGAGGGCAATGCAACAGTGCACAGGCAATCCAGGAAGTTTTTGGAGAGCACTGGGGACAACTTCCTGGTACAAGTGTTGGAGAAACCAATTAGGGGCCACCCTTTTCTTGATCTGCTGCTGAAAAACAGGGAAGAATTGATGGGGGATGTAGAAGTGGATGGCATCAAGGGCAGCAGTGGCCACAAGATGATTGAGTTCATGATCCTGAGGAAAGGATAAGGACCCTGAACTTTAGAAAAGCAGATTTTGACTCACTTAAGGAACTGAGGGACAGGGCCCCCGAGAGGCCTGTCTGATGGGAAAAGGAGTCCAGGATTGCTGGTTGCATCTGCCAGTCTTTCCTCTGCAATCCTCGAGGTCTCCTCCAGCACTGAATCAAACTCCTAATGGTGGGGGATGCTTTAGAGCCTCACCACCTCCTCCTGAAGCTCTTTTGCCTGCTCCCACCAGGTGACACTTTTCACATCACACACACTCCCCTATCTGGCTATCACTGGAAGGAACCTGAAAGATGCAGCCTCCATAGTGCAAACCAGGACCTGGGTGGAAGTTGCCACAGTGGGTGGCCCTCCCCAGACAGACACCTCTCAGGTACATGCAGAGAAAGAGCTAGCAGTTCTATTGGTTTTGCCATTGCAACATCCTCCCACTACCTCTCCAGGTCTCTTAAATCTACTATCCCTGTGGTCCTCCACTGCCCACTTCTTATCTGAATTTCCCTCTCTGGTGCAGGGAGACATGAACAGTCCCACAGTCCCAGGACAGAAGCCCCTTCTAGGCAGGCACTTCTGGCTGGATAGGGTGGGACTGGGTGGGCCTTGTCATGTCTGACAGGAGCCAGGGGAAGATAAATATTAATTTTCTAAACTTTTAGGGGCCCCATGGCCTGGATAGAGTGGGCTGGTGGGCCAGATCTGGCCCACATGCCGTATTTTGCCCATCCCTGGTTTTGACTATCCAAAATACATTGTAAACCCTCAATGTGGTCCTACTTCAATTACTGGCAGTAAGTGCATTATTCTGCTAGGACTCCTTTCATCCACTCCCATTACCACCCAAACTTTCCATGAACCCATCCATACATATTTATCACATATCTTCCCAACATACATAATTTTTTGCACATAATTTTCCAACCATTTCTCTCTCTGCCCCATCTCAACCATGCTCATGTACATTAAAAAAATTATTGTTCTTTCATTTGTTTTTTCTTCCCAAAAAAGTATCCCCTTAAGTTCTTCTCCCCTACTACCACATATGTCTTCAAAAAATCCTCAGAACTAGGGAAACTGGTTCTCTCTGATTAATTAAAATCCCCAATTTTTGGATTAAAAAAGTAACCCAAAAGCCACATTTTTTCATGATTAAAATAAAACACTAATGTGGCCCCTATCCCACTTATTTCCCTAAACAGGCAAATGATATCCAGTTCCCTTAGCTATTTCCCATTGCTCATGCAAGATGCCAGCAGAGGGATTTCTCCTCCATCCACTTAGAGTTCTTGGTTAACTTTGGACCATTAGTGTCTATAGAAGACTCCTTACTCATTTAGGTCTTCAAGCCTGGGACTTACAGTAATATGGCATTTAATTACATGTTATTCTGTAATTTAAGCCTCAATTACTTCGTTTGGCCTAAACAGAATCCCTCATAATGCCCCAAGATATTATGAAAGTACCTTTAGAAAACTAGTACAACTAGCAGAATGGTATAATAATACAATTTGAAAATAGTTTCTGTCCAGAAAATAAAAACTGCATTGAAATGTACATGTACCTTCAACTCTAATATTGGCATCTTTCCCCTTTTGAATGCTTTAGATTTTCATTCATTTATGTTTTTATTGTATTCTGTCTGTTTTTTTAAAGGGGAGGGAAGAAAAGGAGGGAGGAATATAGAGAAAGAAAATTCCAGGCTAGACAAGATTCACAGACTTTTAGAAGCTCGTGGAAAATAAGTCCTAAATTCACACTGTTTAGTTGTACATCTCACTGACTTAAGATCTTTAGCAGAAGATCAAATGGCAACTGTTACCCTTGTACTTCCCCAGAAACTTCCCTAATACTGCTAAAGTTATAAGCATTAATTCTGAGTTGGAAACTTGTATTCAAAAGCAACATCTTAATTTTACAGCTGTATATCCCACATTATCATTCTAGAACTTTTGTACATCTACCCCTTTTTCCATTAAGTTGTAGTAGTACCACTACTGTCCCATTTAAACATTATCATTCACTATAATTACAGTGAATCACAGTTACCTAGGAGATATCCCAATAAAAGAGTCATCCTGATACAGCTTCTACAGTGAAGCAGAGTACACTATAATAATACCTCACAATTACATTGCATTTTTCTTCCAAAAAATGTATCACAAATTATGTACAGATAACCTTAAAGAATAGTAACACCCTCTGAGTAAACAGAAAGCCACCAGAACACAGAACACTGGGTGAAAGTGATGTAGAAGATGAAATGAATATTATACCTACTTATAAATTACATCTTGTGTTCTTCAGCACCCACACAATCAACAAGCAACTCTATTTAAGACCATATGAAAAAAAGCTAAACAGACAAACAAACAAACAAACCCCCCCTTAGAAACTGATTCCTAAATTTGTTTCTGTGATTTGCCTCTGTGTTCTCCAAGGAAATGAAATCATTCAAACCTGATGTTCAAGATAATGAGCCATACTCTCCAGATGAGTTAAAAATCTTTATTTTGCTTGTTGTTTCTCTCTTTTCCCTATGAACTGCCTTTCCACTACTCCCCAGTTTCTTCCAATCTTAATGAGCTTTTATGCTCTAAGTAACTCTGGCATCCCTCTGTGAAAACAATGGGTCTTTGTTCTGCTTTGCCCAGTGCTATTTCTTTGTTTTATCAGTCTGTTTTCATAAACGTATTAATTATAATCTTTTCTAACCAATTTTAAGTTTTCAAATAAATGTCTTATATTAATTTCTATGTTTCCATAAAATACATATGGAATTATATTCATTGTACATATATTTCAGAAACTCATGTAGAGATCTGTATTACAAGACATATTTATTAATGTGGTGGGCTCACTAATCATTGCCCAGTGCGCAAAATCTCAGTTCTGAATGGTGAACTATTTCCACCAATCAGGGAACTCACGGGGAGGTGTTTGCCCTGCTCCTACCCAGGGCAAGGTGAAGAGTCTGCACCTGGTTGTGAACCAGCTCCTCCTTGCTCTGATTGGTCCATTTACAATCTGGGGTTGAGCCTCTGAAAAGGATAAAAGGACAGCATGCAGCAGCTGTGTTGAAGGATGAAGAAGAGAGGGTACAGGAAGAGCTGGTGTGAGCTGGCCAGCAGAGGCAGAGCCAGTGCCAACACCCTGAAGAGCCTGAAGAATCTTTCTCTGGATGGGAGCAGTGAGTGCCTGCATTCCCTGGCTCTGCCACTGAGAAGTGCAGTGAATGGTGCACCACTCGATGTATGAAGTGGGATCCTGGGAGCTGCACCGGGCAACTCAGGTCTGCAATTCCTGGTGTTCGGCCAGGCTGTCAGTGCATAGGTTGTTGCATGGAGCCAGACCCTGGGAGCTGCATGAGGCAGCTCAGGCAAGTGGCCAGGCTTTCCAGTGCACGGGTGGTGCATGGAGAGTGAGAGACCCTGGGAGATGATCTAGGTGGCTTGGGTCCCCAGCCCTGGCATGAGGCTGGGAACTTGGTATCACTGCATGGTGGGTCCCAGAGGTACCGGGGCCCCAGAGCCACACAAGGCAGTCCAAGCCCCCAAATCTGAGCAGAAGGCAAAGCCCCCAGGAGCACATGATGGTTCTTGGGGCTACTAGTGGGTGAGAAGCCCAGAAAGAGCCCTTTCACAGCACCCTGCCTACCCAACACTTTCCTTCCATTGGAGGAGGGAGCACTGACCCTGGTCCACCTGGGCTACATCGAAATGTAAATGAAAGATCATGAAAAATAGATTTCTGGGGGGAGGGGGTTAAAGGGCAAAGAGTTGGTGTGTTGTTAGTAAGGCCATGGACTTAAATTAACGTGAACTTGCATTCAAGAATGTAGGGACCGTAATAGCTAACTGCTGTTGTGGCTAGGGGCTGTATCTAAATGAGATGCTTTACTGCACAGTGGGCTAGTCTACTGCACAGTGAAGTGTCAATTTCTACAAGTGCAGGAGCTTACTGCACAGTAAATTTATTGTGCAATAGAGCCAAATAGCAGTAATTGCATATGTAACAGCAAAACCACTGAAAAGAATTAAGAGATACCCATCTTACTCAAATGTGATTACACCAGACTCTCTAACAGATATATAAATTAGAAAGATGTTATTTGAAGTATATGAAAGTATGAAATATTCTATTCTATTATGTTTTATTTATCCATTTGAATGATAATTAATCAAATTACAGAAAGCATTTGAAAATGAATAAACAAAACAAAAAAGGCCAGGTCAAGTATGAGTCTCTAAATCATTTTGAATTATATGTTAGAAAAATGGACACACATAGAATCTTTTAAAACAGGCAGAAATATGTCAAAGATCAAAGTCTTTGATTTCAGATGCCGATGGCAAAAGGTCAGATGACAAAAGGTCAGAGCCTAACACAACAAACTCTGTGGTTGTAATTTATGCCTCTGTATTAACAGTGTTGCATATACACACCCCTGTCTGTGCCTCATTTCAAATTACTTGAGCTTTTCATATGAAAGAGAGAAACTGGCCTTGACAGCCCAGCACAAAAGATAAAGTACCTATAGTAATGAGATTAGCTGACTTCAGTAAAGTTGTAAAATTAAATATGCTATGAGCGCCATCCTGAGACCAAACAGAACCAGTACCACCCCAGTAAAAATAACCCCCCTTTTTAATGAAACCTGAGCAAACAAAGAGAGCACAAGTGCCAAGTCATTAATTATTTATGATTGGCGTATAGTAATTGGTCACCTGTATCAAATAAAACTTTGAAAGAACTTCCGCCCAAAGCAGAGAGCAGAGAACTGTGTATACACTCAAGAAGAACAGATCGTGCATCTCTCCACCTACGTTATCTTTCTGGCATATCTCATTTTACCAGTCTGTTTATCTCTCTATCTTTGGAGTTATCTTTCTTATCAAGAGCTCTTAGTAATCTGCAGACTGCAATGGCTTATATGAATCGCTCGGAAGCAACTGTCTTACCCACCCTGTAAATGCTGGGTAACTTGATATCTGCATGCTGTAACTAAATCAATCAGCTCCTCTGCCTACGCTCCAGCACATCAGAAGCATAAGTAAAATAAATCTTTTGTGAAACCATCACGCTGTGTTTAAATCATACTGACTCCTGCTCACCGTTATCACCCACCTGCCCGGTCATAAATCCCCCTCCTTGCGCCAAGCCGGTCGTGCCGACCCAGGCTCGCAGGTCAAGGGTGCACCGGTGTTAGGGGCATGACAAAATACATGACAGTATAAGGTTGGCACAGAAATGGCTGACAATCAGGTGCATTAATTTTATATAGAGAAGAGCAGGGATTCTTTTTTTCTTGTATAAAAAAAACCAATTCTACAGCACATTTTCACCTACTATCAAACTATGCATGATATTGGTACAGACCCAAAAAGCTCATGGTTTACCATATAGTTCATTAACTTGGGCCTCAGCAGGGTCAACAGCATTTCAAGCTTTGATGACCCCACAGCTCAGTATTGCTTAGTATGGGTGTGTGCTCCAAATACCCCACGACAAAGGTTCTATGTGCTAATTACCCCTCACTCATGATTGGAACCAAGTATTCTTGTCACAAGTCCTGGAATACTCCAACAAATGATATGCAGATGAAGATGAGAAAGGTTCCTGGTTTTCTCTGATTAACAATAACAAAAAATCCCCAATTTTCAGATTAAAAAAGGAACCCCAATCCATGATCAAAATGAAACACCACTAATATAGATCTAGATCTAGAACTAGATCTAGATTCATATCTAGTGGTGTTTCATTTTGATTGTGGAAAAAAGTGGATCTTGGGTTCCTTTTTTAATCTGAAAATTGGGGATTTTTTTTTTAGCAGAGAAGACCAGGATCCCTGCAGATGAAGCACAGGGCAACTTGGTTTGGCCCCAACTCATGGAGGGTAGGGTCGCACAAATCATATACAAGATGCATATGCAAGATGCAGGAGAAAGGTAATGATCCTGGGTGAATTTTTTGAAGCCCTATTTGATGATGTTTTGCCAGCATTTAAGGGTGATGAAGAAACAGGAATAACTGGAAATAGAAAAGAGATATGTAGCTCAGATTCGGGATTGAAGGGGAAGTTGAATATATTTAATGCAGAGTATCACAATGACTTGTAATAGAATCCGTGCTAATGGGAACTGCATGAAATTGACACTACTATTAATCATATTCAGATATGATTAATAGCACTAACCTTGCCTTATGGTAGGGTCCCATCATCATGTTTACCCTAAATGGGCCTTAAGTGTTATAATCATGCTCAATGTTGGCTGCATTTAATCAGCATTTTATGCTTTTGGCAACAGGCTAATCATAGACAATGTATTTAATGAGGTTTCTTTGTATGTGAATATAAGATGAGGGGCTTTTCCCCCATGCTGATTGGGGGAAAAAACCTTATATTGCATTTGAGTAAACATGGTACGTTGTTATATTGTATACTATCTATAAAAAACACAATAATCTAAGGAAAAAATAATTCATATTTGCTGTTTCATTCATCCTGGAGTCATTATAGTTAAATTCATGACTTTTTCAGATTCATAAAACAAAACCAATGTTTCTTGAACATCTGGATAGTGCCTCCAATACTTCATTAAAAGTGATTTTGACACCTGAGTTAATGTTCACCTGAGGTAATATTTCTACACCTGAGTTAAATTATTTAGCTAGTTAAAAATAGTCTGCAGGGCTGTTAAATGGGAGCTCCATAACTAAGAGAAGCTAACAGCAGCATTTCAGAAGGAAGGATATGTGGAATAGTGGAACTACTAAAGACCATTTAAAAGGCAAGAGGGTTGTTAGTATCTGTGGAATGAAGAATTTAAAAGGGATCTGGTAGATTATAATGCACAATTTAGTCATTTGACTCCTTCAGTGCTTCCTCAATAGAAAAGTTGTGGCTCCTGCTAGTAGTTTCCTTTAAACTTTGGATGGACCAGGAATCAAGGGGAGGTGCAAGTGCATCACTTCACTACACCCTAGACAGGCCTGGAAGGTTCTTGGCTCTCAGATGGACTATATTATGACTTAGTACTACTGTTCTGGTAAGTGGAAGTTATGGTTTGAATCTTGTGAGCCTGAGGGAGGTCTGGAGCCCAGGTATTTTAGTCAAATTCCAAAAAGGCATAGATACCCCCATCTAACCATTCTGGACAAATGCTTGTCACACTTCTTGAGTGTGTCCTCTAGGCTATAGTGAAAAAGGTTATCACTTGAGGCAGCATTACCCCATCAGGTAAGCTTCTACCCTTTAAATTGGATCCAGAGGCACATAAACTGAAACCTTGACTAAGAAACTTGAGGTCTAGAAAGGAGCAGAAATTCAAAACAATATGCAGTATTTAGAATTCTTGCCAAACGGTAGAATTAACATTAAAATATTTTAATTAAACATATACAGGCCATGAAGTTGCATAAAGTTTCATATAAATTGAAAGCCCTTGCACTTACTGTTTCTTTCAAATATACTAAACTCCAGGCAACTTCCCACTCAGCACCTGGGATTTCTGAATTATCCCTCACAGAGTATGTAGGGAATCCAGCATGTAACCTGTGTCTTTGAAGCAGCCTCCTATATCAAGTCTTCAGATTTTTAAATAGGCAAGAAGCTAAATTAAAGGAGTTTAAGGGTAGCTATAAATCTTGTTTCAAGTAACTTGACAAAAGTCACACAGGTCTCAAACCAGCACAAAATCTATCATGTGAAAATCCTGTGAGGATTAAGACAAGAGAAAAGGCCTAACTACCCATGAAGATGGACCCTAACAGCCAGATTAGGATCTTAAATGGATTTAGGTACTTATGTTCAAAACTTTTCCACTTTGTTTGAACCCCTGAAAACATAGTAGGTTGGTCTTTTAGTGACTCAATGGAGGCATCTACATGTGCAAGTAATGCTATTTAGATTTAATGCTCAGTCAATTACTGTACAGTAGATCAGGCCTGGGAACATGCCTATATGTACATCCTGTGGGGAGCAGATTTAATCCTTATAGCAGGGGGTCTCAAACTGTGGGTCATAACCCCCCTGGGGGTTGCAAGCAACTTAAAAGGGAGCCAGAAACTTCCCAGGGGTACACACAGTGGCATGGAGAAGTGGTACACGGCAGTGGCACAGAGTGGTGGATGGCAGCAGCAGCTGCCACATGCAAAATCCCTGTCCCTCACCGCCACCATTCAGTACTTGGGGTCACAGTATCACAAAGAGTGAGAACACTTGCCTTATAGGATTACCTAGATCCAGGGCTGCTCTGCCCTTTCTCTGACCTGCTGCAATAGCTAAGGGGAGCTGCAGTTTCTGGCTGCAGCTGGGCAGGTGCCAAGTGGGGGTAGGCATAGTCTGGCAGGGGTCTGTGGCGGGGGGGTGGGGATGGGCAGGCACAGTCTAGTTGTGGTCTCCAGGGGTACACTGGTAGGCACAGCCTGGCAGGGGATGCTCTTCCAGGAGCCGGTGGTGAGTGCACTGTGGATGCTCCCTGCTCCCCCCAAGCAGTGGTGGACAAGGCACCTCTGTAAGGCACCTGTGTACCACTTCTTTCCCAACCTACCCCAGTAGGGCCTCTAACACCATAGCTCAATGAACCATATGATAAACTATGAGTCTTTTACCTCTTCACCAGATTCCCCAGGCCCACAGTGCACCCCCAAGACTACACATGCTCCAGAATATTTCCATTCAACAAGCTTTATTTCCCTTCATCACAGCACTCTCCCTGCTACCCCCACCACCAACAGCCCCTTTGAGCCCTAGTTATGGCTAATTATGACATGGAGCTTGGGGAGAAGTGTCTGGCACCTGGGTCTCTGGTGGTACTACCACAGGTGCAGACACTGCAGCAAGGCCAGCAGCTCAGAGGTTCATCCAGGGGTGAGAGCAGTTGCTGATGAGCTTGACCCCCAACTCCTCCATGGGGCTGGGCCCAGTGGAAGCCATCTCCCAAATGGCATGGACACCAGCCCAGGCAGGCAGCACCACTAACCCAGGGCTGGGGTCCGAGATGGTGGCTGAACAGTGGGTGGCAGCCAGGTGGCAGGCAGGGCCAGGGCTGGTGAATGGGCAGCAGGCAGCTGCCAGGTGGCAGATGGGGCCATGGCTGGTGGCTAAGAAATTAAGGCTGCCAGGGCCAGTATGCTGTTGAGCACCAGTGGTCCTCCTCCATGGTCCCCACTGCCTGAACCACCATGGAGGCCTGCTGCTCCTAGCATTCACCATGCTCTTGAGGAGGGCAACATGCCTATACTTGAGTTTTAGGACCCAGGCATGGTATGTCCACTCCTCCCAGTCCCTCTCCTGCTTTCAGGAAGACCACTCCTGCTTATGCCCCTGCCTCTGTTGCTTGTGAGCACCCCTCTCCCAGTCATGTGTGATGTCTGCTTCTGAGTTGGCCAGCCACTTGCCCATGATGGTGATCTGCTAGTCCAGCAGGAGAGTGTGGTGTTGTGTCTGCCACTGGCAGAGGTGGCACATGCAGATGGCACTGGCCATCAGGGGCTCTGTCCCTGATGCTGCATCCCTGGCAGTGGCTGGTTCCTCTTCCCCATGATCAGCTGCTGGACCTGCAGAGCAAGAAGAGAGGCTCTTTGTGAGATTTTGCAACATCTCAGAGATAACATGTACTGTACCAAGGGGCTGTGCACGGCCAGCCTCAGATCAGGTGATGTGCATGCACAAATGCCCAAGGAACATGGTAAGTTGGCTGGGCAGCCCCTCCCATAGGCATCCATTAGCTAATCCCTCCACCTCTCTCCCTCCATCAGAGCAGCTGGCCCACTTCTGGATCCCCTCCTCAGGCTGAGCAAGGGCTGGCTCCTTGCAGCAGCTGCCAGGGCTGCTTTGGGCCAACTCCCCGACTTCTGAAGGCCAGACAGTTTGCTCTCATGGGGTCAGGCTTATGCCAGCCAGGGTTGGGAAGTGAGGGGCTCCTGTCCAGTTGGGATGTGGAGTTGGTGATGCCCCTACCCTCCTCCCAGTGAAACTCTCCAGAGCCTGTGCCCCAGCATTCTCCTACCAAGAGTCCCCCAGGCATGCCATAATGAGCTGTTTCAGCACACTGAGGGGTGGCTAACTCACTATGTTCTCCTGCTGATGATCACCATGGTGCCTCAGGTGCAGCTTAGAACCTGACACAAGGCCTTTAGCTTTGCTGGTGCCCCAAGCAAGCCTGCACTTCCCTGCAACATGTATCTCTGTCTGGAAGGGTACTTCTGTCTACTCTACAAGTCCCTGATCCCTGCAGCTGAGGAAGAGACCACCACTGCTGTCAAGTTTCTCTTCATGTGACAGGCCCTTGACTGCCTAGCGGGCAGGGTACTGCCTGATCAATGAAAGTCTTCACTGCCTCCCACTTTTCTGCATGCTGTAGGGAGGAACTCAGAGGGGCAGGGGGAAGCTCACCCATGCAGGGCACGGTGGGGATGGGAGACAGGCTCCTTACCCTCTGTGCAGGGCACTGACACCAGGTGTGCAGCCTGGGGCAAGTGAGGTGGAATGGGCCCAGTGCTCCCTACCCTCTGCCAAAGAAAGCCGCTTCTCTATATGTAGCTTATTGGCTGGGCATGGCAGACAGTCACAGAGGTTTGCCTCAGAGCATGGTGGCAGGGAGGTGTTCTGTTTGTATGGTGCCAGGGGGTGGCGGCCCAGCACCTGGCCATATGGCCAATGGCCCCCTCCAGGAAGGAGCTGCAGCTGGCCATGGGTAGGACCCTTCCCCCAATTTGACTGTGTACCCAGTTTCCAGGGTGCCAGCCCAGGTTACCTATACTGGATGAGGAGCCCATGGGCAGGGAGTATGCTGGCTACTGGTGCTGTTGGTCTAAGGGGTCCTCCTCCAGTGGCTCATCATCAGAGCTGGGTCATAGTAGGGGCTCCAGAAGGCCACTGGTGCTTGAATACATATGCCTCCCATGGCTTGGGTCCCTGGGAGCAAGGATTCTGTCCAACTCATGCATGCAGGGCATGGTCCTGTGGGTTACCTTGGACAACCTGTTGTGATCATTTATACGTGCCTGTAGTATGGATTTTTGCTTTATTTGTTATGTTTAAATTATAATAGTATTGGATTGATAAACCTCTATGATTGTATGAACAATTAAGACTCTGCTTGTTCCCTGATGACATGAGTAGATGAATTTTGTATGACCTGTGTACATGAGCGTCTGTGTGAGAGGGTGAATGGTGAAAGAATGCATGAAAACAAAAGAAGATTTAATTTATTGTGTAAGCAACAAGGCACCAATGTATGCACCAGTAAACTAATTAAGTTAATTAATGGATGGCTGAAGAACTCATAGTTTCATAGTTGGTAGGGTCAGAAGGGACCTAAGCAGATCATCAAGTCCAACCCCCTGCCATGGCAGGAAAAAGCACTCTTTAAGAGGAGGTTAGATGAACACCTTGCTGGGGTTGTTTGACCCCAGCAAGGTGTTCATCTAACCTCCTCTTAAAGACCCCCAGGGTAGGAACCAGCACCATTTCACTTGGAAGTTGGTTCCAGATCCTAGCCACCCTGACAGTGAAAGAGCATCTCCTGATGTCTAGCCTGAATCTATCCTCTGCCAGTTTGTGACTGTTATTTCTAGTCATTTCAGGTAGTGCTCGGGGGAACAGGGACTCCCCCAATGCCTGCTGGTCCCTTCTGACTAGTTTGTAACAGGGCACTAGATCCCTACCTCAGCCTTCTCTTGTGCAGGCTAAATAGGTTGAGGTCCCTTAGCCCCCGATCATGCGAGTGGCCCTCCTCTGGACCCTCTCCATGTTGTCCACATCCCTCCTGAAGTGTGGCACCCAGATGCAGTACTCCAGCTGTGGCCTGACCAGTGCCACATAGAAGGGGAGGATGACCTCCTTGGACCTGCTTGAGATGCATCTGTGGATGCATGACAAGGTATTGTTGGCCTTCCTGACCGCATCCCCACACTGTCGGCCCATGTTCATTTTGGCATCAGTAATGATTCCAAGATCCTTTTCTGCCTCTGCACTGATGAGAAGGGAGTTCCCCAGCCTGTAGGTATGCTGCTGGTTCTTCCTCCCCCGGTGCAGCACCTTGCACTTGTCAGTTTTGAAACCCATCCTTTTCTCATCTGCCCACCCCTGTAACCTGCATAGGTCCAAATGCAGCCTATTCATCCCTTCTAGCATGCCCACATCCCCCCATATCTTAGTGTCATCTGCGAACATCTTAGTGTTGTCTGTGATCAGGTACAATGAAGGAGGAATTTTGCATATCCTGCCATTTGAACTACACAATTATTCAAGGGAAAGATACCAACTATGATGCTTGAAAGACACAATGCTTCAAGGCTGAGATCAAGACTGAAATACCAACTCTGAGATAACAACTTTACTGAAAAGACCTCAAGTTGAGATAACCAGAAGAAACAACCTCTAATTAAAGACTGAGCATGGAAAAACCCCAGTGCTGAACAAAGACTTGAAATCCCTATAAAAATGATATACAGACAAGCCAAGATGGGGAATCCACTCTCTGCAACCTCATGAAGCACAGGCATGCATGCCTTTGTATCCCCACTCATATCTTCAATAAGCCTGGACCTGGCCATCCACTGCTAATACTGAGTAACATCTGCTGGTAACTATAACATCTTCTTGGAGTGATTTTGTCTGTATGTATGTCTATGTATGCTTGTGTATGTCTGTTTGTATGACTGTTGTGTCCAAGCTTATGTATCTGTTTCATGTAACCAGTGAACATGGCATTTTGCCTTATCCCCTTTTTAAGGTCTTGCCCTTAATTTGAGCTATTGGCAATTTTAAGTAACACACCCACTGATCCCAGAGGGCCTTCACTTTCATCTAGCACTGCCACCTGGAGTTATCATGCCTACACTGCATAATGCAGGCTGCCACTTCATCATAAATGTGAGCATTGGCCCACATGCCCCAGCTAAACTGCTATTGCACCTCAGCATCACCCCAAATGGTCACCAGGTCCACCGTCTCTCCCGTTACCCTGCTGCACCCCAGGCTGATCAACCCAGGGTTGGAGAGAGAGTCTGTGGGCTGCCTTTGCTAAGGACTTCAGAGTGATGCACCATCAGGTCCCTTGAGCAATGCCAGGGGCTTGCTCAAGTGTTGGAGTTGTAATGTGCTTCTGTCACAGAGACATGATGCTCAGGGGCCAGAGAACAGAAAAAAGAACACTCTGGCTCAGGCAGCAGCTGTGCAATACTGCTGCTGCCAAGATAGGCCCAACAAAGAAACCCTCAGTAGCCAGTAGCAGGCGTCAGAGCCTCTGCCTTAGTCTTCTGATGTGCAGGACTGCTGGTGCCAAGACAGGCCCACCAAGGAAACCCCCAGTGGCCAAGAGCAGGCAGCAGCTGGCCCTGGGGCCCTGAGGGCAGGCCAGGGAGCTTAAGACCAGGCAGGGGCTGCAGAGGAGCCATCCCTGACCCTTGGATGGAGGGGTTATCATTCACAGTGCTCCGCCCCTGACTGGAGGCTAGCCCTGTGGTAGACTGGCTGACCAGGAACAAATTTGCTCCCGGTCAGTGTCTATGTCTGTGCTAATGTACTTTAACTAATGCACATTAAATCTAGTACTGCTAGGCACCTATACATGTGCCAGGCATCTGCTCCAATGCATGCTAATTGGTACACACCGGAGCATGTTAATTAATGCACTCAAGCAGTCTCCTTATCATATCTATTCAGCATCCCTGTCCTTCAATATGGTAGCAGGGGCACTTGAACTGAAGCTTGCCATATGAGCTTGAGTTCAAGCACCCCCACTGCCATTTTGAAGTGCAGGACACTGAATTCTTTAATGGTTTTAAGGATCTTTAATTCTTTAATGGTTTTAAGGATCTTCAGTGGGTAGAAGATAATTGAACTTAGCTACATAAGCCCAGTTGGATATTTACCAGCTAGAATAGGATTTGGCCTCAAAGGAATAGATGGAAAGGCAGAGGAGGGCATCATTGTGAAAATAATAAAAAAAGAACAATAACTGTGAAAGGACTTTATAGTCGATAGTATAAAACCTATAGAGGTTTTTCAAGGGTAGATAGCCAGAAATAACTTCTGAGGTCTATTATCATCATAGCTATGAATACAGAGCATTACTTAGAACTCTTGTGAAACAGTAAAAATATTAAAAGTATATGAAACATCTGTTTAAATGTAGTTTAATTAACCACATGAAGGACTTAAAACTACAGAAATTTCCATGTGAGCTGACTTGTCTTCTTGGACAGTGCTTTTTGATACCTAGCCTCGCTTCTTCTAGGCAGAGTAAATTTGTTCCTTCAGAACTCCATGCTACTGTATCTAGACTGCTTTCAGCAACCGTGCTAGTTTGTGCATATCATAGTGAATTCTTCAGTGTTATGTAAACATAAACATAATTAGGAAATTGTGTTGGGAGTATTCAAACTGGAAAGCATTCTAAAAACAAACAATCTAAGATACAAATTAAATTAAATACAGTAAACTCTGGTAATTGTGACACTTGAAGGAGAAATGCAGATAATGGTGAATAGCCATTTATGTCCAAATATCAAGAGTGAATAAAGGGGGTAGGGGAGGTGGAAACAGGGCAGAAAGAGAGAGGGAACCATAAAAAAAACCCAAACAAAATAAACAAAGAAAAAAACAACAGTGAATTGAATGGTAAATTATCCCATGGACAAATCACCCAAAATTTGTTTTAGTCATGTTAGTATCAATACCACCTTTTGGAACCAAATATTTAGAAAGTTCACCCCCTAAAGAATGATCAGGATAGTTAACAAAATGAATTATATATTGTTCCCACATGTCTTATTGAGCAGATATCCAGTACTGGACAGATCAAAAGCAATTTTCACGTAATACCCATAAAACACATCATAGTCCCTAACAAGTATCCTTGATCAGAAAGATAAATTAGATTTCTTATATTCAGTATATACCTGATTTGATATAAAAACTGAGTTATGTGACAGTAGTAATAGCTGTATTTTACAGATGGGACTTTACCATGTCAGTGCCTTTCGGTAAATGGTAATGAGAAAGACACATTTTCACTTGCAATGAAGTTTCCTGCCTACATATAACTTAAAAAAAAATTGCATTCATGACTGATAAAACAAAGTTAAATAGTGAACCGAGAAAGATACTATAACAGATGGTCCTGGACTGAAGTTCTATAATATACCACTGATCCAGGTTCTCTCCAAGGTGCATGGCTGCGCACAATTTAAAATCTTGCCACGCACTAACTTAATGCCATGCGTCTGCCCAGAGAGGACCTGGGCAGTGGCTTTCCAGAGAGGAGCTGGGTGCAGAGCATGGCAGAGGCACCAGGGCTGGCATGGGAAACTTACCGAAGGTAAGGTCTGGCAGCAGTTCCTCCCCAAAGCAAGGTGGGGGCAGGGGCTGAGAGTACCTCCTCACCATATACCTCATAAATCCCCAAAGTGAGGTGGGGATGGCAGCTGAGGCTCGGAGCTGGCACCAGGGAACTGCTCAGCCCTGATGCCAGGTGCCTCCTCACTCTCCAAGGTGAGGCGAGGCAAGGCGAGGTGGGGGGGCAGGGGCTGGAGCTGGGGACTGGCACCAGGAAACTGCTCTGCCAGCTCCAAGGAACTGCTCCACTCCCCAGCCCCGATGCCATGTGCCTCCTCGCTCCCTGTGAGATTGGGGTGGGGGCTGGGGGCTGGTGAGGGTTCCGGCTGCAGCCTGCAGCAGTGGCAGCTGCCCTGCCCAGAAGCTGTGCACACTGGCTGAGGCTGGGGCCCTCCCACTGGTGAGTGTGGCAGTATATCACACTATCCTGGGAGGAATGGGCTGGGCTTGGCCCCATGTGGAGTGTAGCAGGGGCAGCTGCAGGGCAGGCCAGATGCAATTAATTGGACACCTGCCTGGCAGGCTAGATTTAGCCTGTGGGCCTGTAGCAAAATCCCCAGTTTTTTTTTTTTTTCTTTTGAAAGACATCCCCCCCCACTTCCCCTAACCATTTCTGATTTTCTCTCTGCCCTCTCTATCCCTTATAAGTGATTACAGGTAGTACTAGGTAAGCTAAGAGAAGTTCTTGTATCCTATTATTGTAATAAGCCCCTTTTTATTTTGTAAATAGTGTCCTATGTTTGTATTGATTTTTACTGTTTCATATTGTATTATATTGTATTTCTATCATTTTTCCATTGCTTTTATTGTTTCATATTAATACTGTATGGTTTAGGCCTGTGTCTGTAAAGTAATGTCAAGTTTCCATTTGTATGTCAAGCCTCCACCTTGTGTCCCCTGCCATATACAATATGTTGCAACTATAACTCATACCTACCCCTCCTATGTAAATTGGTTTTACTTGAATGCCTGAAACAAAAAAGTGAATGGATGAGTGAACCATAATGATAACAGGACCCCCTACTATCAAACCCAATACCTGGACCAATGACCGCCATTGGAACCACCCTTAGCATTCAAGAAACAAAAGATGAGGCAACCCACCATTGTGCCAAGGCTGCATGTGCTCAGTATGAACATCTGGAAACCTCTGGAACAGGGCTGACTTTGCCTGGACATGCCCTCCCCATAGGAGATCAGAGGTAGTCTGTCCCATAAAAAGAGGTTAGTGAAGACTGACTCCTTGGGGTGTCATCTTCACTTAGACCAGACCTACTTCATGTCACACTGCCTATCAACCCAGAGGCTGTGCCGATGTCCCCCTCTGGACAACCCCTGCTGGAGAAAGACCCTGACTGGCCATTGAGGACCCACTCCTAGCCTGGATAGGTAGTTATCATGCCCACCCTCTCTTCAACCAAGGACTCGTACTCTGTTTCTCTTCCCTACCTGGACTCCAACCTTCCACTGAATCTTTTTCTCTTGCTACCACTCTGAGTATGTGGGAACCAAGCTGTACAGTACAATGTTCATTTAATAAAACTGTTATTTATAACCCTGAGTTGGGTTTTGCTTTACTACGGTTCCAGCCCTGCTCCAATCTCTGCTCCTCACCCCTCTAACTTCTGTCACATTTCTCCCTTTCCTGCTTTTGGCTCACCTCCACCTCCAACACCTGTCCCATACTTCTGTGCCTCCAGCCATCCTGAGCTCCTCTTTTCCTGCAAATTGCTGTTTCTTTGCTATTGCCTCATCCCTACTGCCTTTTCCCCTGACCTCTGCCACTGCTATTGCCACATTGCCACTGCCATTTTTCTGATCTTTGCCACCTGCTCTTTAGTTACCAAGCACCCCAAACATAGGTACCACAGGCACCAACGTGCACACACTCACCTGAGTCAGTGTTTAACCTGTGTGCATATGTGTATGTATGTTTGTATTGAGTATGGTTTCATGTCATTGTCACTAGGGTGTGTATGTGCTTGAATTGGTGATATGTGTGCATGTGCAATTGTACACCACACCCTCCTGTCTAACAGTGCGATATTGAGATCCTGAGCATTGGCCTGACCCCAGAGGGCAACAGGACATATTTTGCCACCCCTGAGATAGGACTTGGGGTTCCCTTCTTTGTTTGTGTACAGACTCTACTGACTTCTGTAACAGCTCTTACATGACTGATGGCTTGTCAGTGTGAAATAACTGCAGTTTCTCATAAATGCATTACTTTGTAATAGTTTAGCTAACTCTAATACCTATTCTTGCAGCCTGGAGTGCTAGGATATTTTGAGTTCAGTGCTTCACCCTCCAATGCACTCCCCAGCCCCTTTGGGCTCCAGGACCCTGGCCCTGTTCCACATGTCGTCCAGGGTCCCTGGGTTCCCTGGCCCAGGCAAGGCCCTTCTCCATCCATCCCAGTCCCCTGGGGTCCCTGAGCCCAGACAAGGCTGTTCACCCTTCACTACAGTCCCAGGGTCCCTGACCCTTATAGGGTTCTATGCAGGGTGCCCCTCAGGCACCTGTGGCTTCCAAAGTGGCACACACCAAAAGGGGCAGGTGGGACCAAAGCAGTGTGCTTTTGGACTGAAGCAGCATGCTCACAGGCCAAAGCAGTGTACTCACAGATCACTACATCTTAGAGGAAACATTGCCACTGAGAATATAAAAATGAATTACCTCCAGTAGCAAGAAAGTAAACCCAAGAAGGTAAGTGGGTTTTTTCTAGTAACCAATGATTTTATCCAAAAAAAGACTGATGAAATCAAACATATTTTGTGTATTACAGTAGCATATAGGACTGCTTTTCAGGCATCAGGAACTGTGTTTCTGCTGGGAATTCCTGTTCCTAAAACATTTGTTGAAATCCTGGTCCTGCCAGGTCAATGGCAGATTTATAACCAAGTTCTATAGAGCAGAGTTTCAAAAGATGTTAGTTCAAAAGACTGAGAATCTTTCTACAATCGTACAATGGAGAGAACACATTAGGTACAAAAGGAGAGAAAAACAGAAGGATTTTTTTGTATAAGCAATAACATTAGATATTCTGTTGCACACTAGTGGATGCCACATATATCTATATCTCCTGGGTATATTGTGAAGTAGAAGGCTGAAGGCCAAGTACTATCAACAAACCAATCAATGATAAAGTGTTGTTCTCTGATATAACTGCACTTCTGTAACTGTGTTATTGCTTGTGTTATGGCTTTCATAAAATATAGGAGGAACAATTGGCTGATGAGTGAGGACAGGTGTGATTATACCATGCATCAAATCATATGTTTGTCAGACAAATTTTGCCTTTTCATAAAACTTATCTGATAAAAAGGCCAAGTGGGAATGCATCTGGCATATCATCAGCTATCTCTATATCATGGGAGAGTTATTACCAAACCTATAAGGGTACAAAGGGGACTTGTATTTTGGAACAACTGAGAATATTGAACATGAAACTTGGCCCATGAAGCTTGTAAAAGAAGAATAATAAAGGTGATTTAAATTAACATTATATCCTGAATTCTGACAAGAAACAAATTTGTCATCGCATAATTTCATTATAAAATATGAAAAAAATGACCACAGCTGATACAAAATGTTGTAATTTAAGTTACTCCATGGCATATTAATGGCCTGTAATGGAGTCATATTAGGTCATATAATATTTTTTCCTAATCCAATTTAAACATGAAAGTTGGCAAAGAGAAGAAAATAATATTTACCACCTAATTATTGTTTTCCATGATGGCTGATTAGCAGGAATCCTGGCTTTCTCTGATAAAAACAAACACAACTTTTGGTTATGAAAAAGTAACCGCAAATTCACATTTTTCTGAGATTTAATATGAAACACCAGGAATATATATATAGTGACAGTTTATTTTAATCACAGAAAAATGTGGATTTGGGGTTACTTTTTTATATCTGAAAATTGGGAGAAAACCAGGATCCCTGCTGATTAGTAACTTCTTAACTGTAATTTTCAAAATTAGCAGGAGATTTTAAGTAATTTTAAGTAATTTCAAATTACTCAATTTTGAATTATGTATGATTCTATTTCACCCTCTACATATCCCTAAAAATCTATTAATGCATATACTTTCATAACACACCATCATCTTACCCTTATGCCAAAATCCCAAAAACAATTCAGAAAGAACGATAGGGATACCCTCACATATTTTATTAACAATTTTTCAGGGACTTCATCAGAATGGAATAAAACTGCCTTTGGTGTCTAAGTTCACTCACTGTTCAAATAGATGGAATAGAATGTGGCACTTTAGTTGCTTAAATTTGTATATTTTTTATATTAATGCTATTAGTGATCTTTCTACCTGAAGCAAAGTGCTTTACTTTCAAATCATGCCTTAAAATACCTTAATAGGATTAAAATACATAATCCCAATATATAAATTATAAAATGATGGTTTTGTGTTGCTCTGGTCACACTAGTTTAATCTATTAATGTGAAATTCAGACTAATACGAGCTCCATGTAAGATAAACATATTTTTCCTAATATTTCCATGTTTTCTGCCCTTCCCTCAGTTCAGCTAAATAGCATCAACAATACTGACAAAATATCATTGAGCACATGGAGATTGGTTCATCCAGTTCACTGATACATCATTGAATTCCCACCTATATAACTGTTGCAAAGCTATGACAATCTAGACATTCAGGATCTTTAGCAGTAAACAGGGATCCCAGTTTTCTCTGATTAAAAAAATCCCAAATTTCTGGATATAAAAAAATAATTAAAATCCATATTTTCCATCATTAAAATGAAAGAGATATATATTAGTAGCATTTATTTTAATCATAGGAAAATGTAGATTTGGGATAACTTTTTAAACCCAATATTGGGGATGTTTTTACATGAAAGAAAACCAGGGTTCCTGATGGTAAATAAGATATTTGGAAGATAGGATGAAACCCGAAATTTGTTGTTTGACCTTTTGTGTTAAGAAGCTGATCCCTGTGTTAGCATAACGATATTTTTCCAGTAGCTACAAAGCACATTGCTAGTTTTTCCTTCCTTTCCTTTCACTTATTATTGTTTACAGGGTTTTTTTTCTGATAATTCATAATTGAGGAAAAATGTTTGTTCCTCATATTTGATACTGAAATTAAAAAGCCATCTTGTCTCAATATTTTTTTCTAGATTTGGATTATTTTTGAGACTCAAAGACTGAATTCAGAACAAGAGTGGATGTTGAGTGTGTGGTGCTACAGACCCATCTGTGGCGCCACACATGGCATATGTAGGCTTTCCCCACACTGCTACTTTGCAGCACAGGGGGCTTTCTTAATCCCAGCAGATCCCAAGATCAAAGAAACCCACACCCAAAAAAAAAAGTGGGGAGGCTCATGTAGCTGCCATATGTCCCACCCAAAGCCAAAGCCTGGCCAGCCAGAACCACATTCTAGAGAGCTGTTGGCCAGTCTCCCTGCTACAGGAGTGCCATGGCTGCAGCCACCCAAGGCCCACAGGACCCAAGATAAGGCTGCTGGACCAGAACAGTTCCTGGCCCCAGCCTCCCCTACCCCACCTTCGGTAACCTGCCGTGCACCAGAGTGCACGTGTCATGGGCATTCCCTGGGGACAAGTAGCAGCAGCGCAAGGTGTGTCACTGCTACTTGTCTCCAGGGACACACACATTCCTGCTCATGGGGATACAGCCCAAGTGTCCTTCTGCAGGACATAATTCTGTATTTGCAGGTCTGCCTTTGTAAATCATGAACGTACTCCCTGACACACACTTTTAGATACACCCTTATGTTTACGGGAAGGGGTTATTTGCTTCCTATGAAAGTATAGTATGGGAGGATTAATCATATCATTTATGATTATGAATAAAGAACTTCAGATTTTCAGACATGAATTAATTTGAATTTGTGTCCAAAGGATGCAGATTTGGTCTAGTAAAAATACTAGAGTTTCTGCTAAGAAGTGTTTTATGGTAAAAAAAAAAAACAAAAAAAACCAAGATTTACAATGTGTTTTAAAACGAACAACTGAAAAATAAGAAATCAGGTATTTTTTCTATATACGATAACATTTGGAAATATTGTATAGGAATTTTCACTGGCATAAGTCCATTAGTATGATAACAGATAATGCAATCTATCTTAGAAAACGGGAAAAATAAGATTCAAGAGCTAGTCATTCAGGACACCTGTTTGCTAAAAAATGTTAGTATCAGTGCAATCATCAGCTCTCTCTGTTAAAGAAAAGAAAATAAGAAGAAAGAAAGAGCTTTCTTCAGAGTTTCTCCTTTCTTGTAATGGGTGTTCATGGCCAGGCTTTAGGATCCTGTCATAAGAACAGAGAAGATCCTGATAGCTAGCTGGAAAGGATTTGCATGGGATGATTCTATTGACTATTCTAAGTGTGAGAGAAATTCCCTCCTATGTCAGAAATGAAGCATGCTTGTACACATGTGGAGAGGATGGTCTGATTTATTGTATGAGCAGTGTGCTGGAGCAGACTTGATTAGTCTGCTGAAACATGCTAATTAGTGTGCTCCAGCTAGCCTCTGTATCCCATGTATCAGCATTCCTGTGCTTCAAAATGGTGGTGGGGGCACTTTAACTAAAGCTCATTCCATGACCTATAGTTAAAGCACGCCCCCACACCCCATTTTGAAGTATGGGGATGCTGATACACCAGATGCTGTGGGTGTTTTAAGTAAAGTGGTTCTCAGAGCCTTTGTAATTAAAATGCCTCCAGCCCACAGCATGTGTAAAAATGCTCTAAGTCCCGAAAGCATACAGCACCTTAGTAAAATAATAATCTCACATATCATAGTTGCATACTTATGGCACATGATTATGGGTGATGGAGAGAAACCAGTCACTCCTTACAAGCTCAACAGCAGGAATTATTCTTTATTTGTAAACAGTGATATTCCTCATTGGCAAACAATTTAAAAGTCATTGGGTGGCCAATGACTTCACTGGAAGAGGTAAAGGAAATAAGAGTTCTAAGGAAAACTGAGGTTATTTTAATTTATTGCTTGTTTAAATACAGAAAGGTAAAATTTCCATTGATATTTTCTTCATTCATAGATAAGTGTTATCTATACTTAGGCTGGCAACAAAAATTAAACACAACAAAAAGGCCTTCAGGTATATAGGGAGCAAAAAGAAGTTGATACATAGCATAGGACCCCTATAGGACAAACTTGGGCAATTAGTGACAGATAGGGAGAACAAGGCTGAGCTCTTCCATGAATTTTTTACTTGTGTATTCCTGAACATGGATCAGGACAAATCTCCCAACTGGATCATAGACAGGCACAAAAGGGACACCAGCCCACCAACTTGGTAAAGAGCCACTTAGAAGGATTGATTGTGTTTAGGTCAGCAGGCCTGGATATTCTTCTTACAAGGTTGCTGAAGGAATTGGTCAGTGTCAGAGAAGAGCCACTGGCACAGCTGTCTGAGCACTCACTGTGCTCAGGTCAGGTCCCAGAGGACTGGAAAATGGCAAATGTGGTCCCTATCTTCAAAAAGGGGAGGAAGGAGGATCTGGGTAACTATAGACTGGTTAGTCTCTCCTCTCTCCTGGGGAAAACCTTTGGAAAAATTATTAAGGATCATATTTGTGGGAATACAGTGGGAAAAATAATGCTGAAGGGCAACCAGCATGGGTTCATAATAGGTAGAATTCAATAACTAACTTTGTTTCTTTTTATGACCAGGTCACAAGATGCTCAGATGCAGGAGTCGAGGTAGGTGTAATTTACCTTGATTTTAAGATGAGATATGCTATCTCATCCTAGTCTCATAAATAAACTGAGCTGCTGTGATGTAGATGATTACACGGTCAGGTGAGTGGCAAATTGGCTTAGGGGTAGCACCCAGAGAGTGGTGGTAGATGGGTCAGTATCGACTTAGAAAGATGTGGGAAGTGGAATCCCACAAGGCTCAGTCCTTGGACCAGTGCTGTTCAATGTCTTCATCAGTTAGTTGAATGACAGCATGGAAAGCACTGTGTCCAAATTCACAGAGGACACCAAATTATGGGGTAAATTAACACACTAGCGGGTAAGGAATGAATCCAAGTGGATCTGGACAGGTTGGCAAAATGGGAGAAACAGAATAGGATGCAGTTCAACAAGGACAAATGCAAAAAGTGCTGCACCTAGGGAGAAGGAATCACCAGCACACTTACAGGCTAGGGAAGGATCTTCTTAGCAGCACAACAGTGTAAAGGGATCTCAGAGTCATTGTTGACACCTTAAGATGAATATGAATCATCAATGTGGTGAAGAAATCAGTAAAGCTAACCGTACTTTGGCATGCATTAGCTTAGTGGGTAATGGAGGAACAGGTCCAGGGAGGTGATACTTCCACTGTATGTGGCTTGGTCAGGCCACAGTTGGAGTAACCTGCCAAGTTTTGGGTGCCAGACTTCAAGAGGAATGTGAACAACCTCAAGAGGGTTCAGAGGAGGGCCACTTGCATGGTTAGGGACCTGATTTTGGTTAGACACCAGGAGGATCTTCTTTATGGTATGGGTTGCTAGAATCTGGAATGGGGTTCCAAGAGAGGTGATGTTCTCCCCTACCTATGTATATATTGAGAGAGAAAGAGAGAGAGAGAGAGAAAGAGGTTTCAATGCCACCATCTCTCTCCCTCTTTCTCTCGATATATCTATGTATATATCTATCTATAGATAGATATCTATAGATATATCTATCTATCTAGAGAGATAGGTTGTTTCATTTTGATCACAGAAAAATGTGGATTCATAAATGTTTGGGTCAGAAGGTACCCAAACATCTATGAATCTTCCCCCCTGCCCTGGGCAGGAAAGAGCACTGCGGTTAGTTGACCCCAGCCAGGTGCATGTCTATCCTCCTCTTAAAAACTCCCAAGGTAGGGGAGAGCACCACCTCCCTTGGAAGCCCATTCCAGATTCTGGCAACCCTTACTATAAAGAAGGTCTTCCTGATGTCTAACTTAAGTATGCTCTCCATCGGTTTGTGGCCATAGATATATGTGTGTGTGTGTGTGTGTGTGTGTGTGTGTGTGTGTGTGTGTGTATACAGAGAGAGATGTTTCATTTTGATCCAAAAAAAATGTATATAACATATATATAACCAAGATAAAGGCCACATCCAGATGGTAGTAGCCATAGTGTACAGTAATATGTATATACAGTAAAAGCTCTGTTATCCAGCATCCCCCAAGAATGGGGGATGCTGGATAACAAAATATGCTGGTTAATTGAGCAGCCTGGGCCACCACTTCTCCTGCCATGTCTGGAGTGTCCCTCTGCTTCTCCCACTGCATCAACGCCCCTCTCGCTGCATCACTGCTTCTCCCATGGGCCCTGTAGGCCCCATGGGACAGGGAGGTGGGCCCCACACAACCTGTTATGCCCCCAGGCCATGAGGACTCAGCAGTGCAGGTTATTTGCCCCAGGCCTTGCGGGCTTGGAGAAACTGGAAGTGCCACAGTGGGCACTTCCAGTTTCACTTTATCTTACAAGCTGGCATGCCAGTTAACTGAGCATGCCGGCTTGTCAGAGACCAGTTAACAGAACTTTTATTATATTTTAGTGGCATTTCATTTTAATCATGGGAAATATGAATTCTGTGTTACTTTTTTAAGTCTGAAAATTGGGAACTTTTTACCAGAGAAAACTAGGATCCCTGATTGAAAACTTTCAGAGGAAATAGGAAGCTTGATCAAAAATCAATGAAGTAAAGCAAAAATCAAATAAGCTACGTAAAAGTAGAAAGTAGTCATAATTTAAATAAATTATCACAAGATTTATTAAATTCTGTTATATCTTGTAGAATTATGAATTCTTATATTTAAAGCATTATTTGTTTACTGATATATACAGTAGTTGGATGCATCCATGAGTGTGGATGTTTGTTTCCTCAGGGACAAGAAATAGTGGCACACTGTGTACCACTGCTACTCGTCCCCAGGGGATGCCTGTGCCTTGTGCCCTCTGGCATGCAGCCGGTTAACCCAGGTGGGGTATGAGGGTCTGGGATCAGCACTGAGCTAGAGGTTGGGGTCAGCACTGAGTCAGGCTCTGGTTTTGGGTGGTGCATACTGCCCCCATGTGTGCCACGTTGATTTTTTTGCAGTTTTTTTTTTTACCCTTGAATATCCCAGGGTCAAAAAATCTTGTGCAGCTGAATGTGCAGTATGTAGTGCCACACATGTGTCTGTGGCACCACATTGCCTTTCTCATCTGGACGTGGCCATTATCTTGGTTATGTATGCTATATTTCATTATATTAGCAAAATTTTTGAATCAAACAACATGGCTAGGTCAGCAACTTTAATATCCTGAAGATAAGCAAGAAACTCACCATGCTCTGGGCCATGATTAATTTATCAAAAATCCTGATAGAGCATGAAATTTAATTGTTTTAGCAGTGACTATCTCAATCTTGATATGACAGAAACAAATGCCTTCTATCAAACTGACAGTCCCTTGCCATTTCAACATACAAATACATTTTGAGTCCAGCCTCTCAGTGGAAGTGTATTCACATAAGTGAAACAACTATATTCTGAAAGGAGTGACAACATTATAGATTACATGTTATTGATGGGCAGGGTAAATTCTGAAAAAAATACACTGTCTGTATCTGGGGTTTTTTAATTGCCTCTTTATTGCTGTTTGATTTAATGCTATTTTGTCTGGCAGAAAAATAAAGAACCTTTGACGTTGAAAAACATTTGGGTGTTTTTTTCTGATATTTATAAGATTAAGGTTCCAATCAAATGACTAAAGTGCGACCTGATGCTTATTTGGGGATCACCTGGTATAAGTTAGAAATGTTCAAGGCTGTTCTCCATTGCAGTGGAGGCACTTCACAGAGGCTTATGTTTTAGTAAGGGATGTATCAGCTTCTAGAGAAGACCATAACAAGAATGCTTCATATATGAAAGTTATCTTTCTAAACACTATGTAAATAATTAATACTACAAAAAACATATATTGTGAGGAACAAAATCTGAGTTTTTAACAAGAGAACAGCCATCAAGAGGTTTTTCCTAGTTTACAGAATACATGTACATTATTGGCAGAATTCTACTTCCCTTTGTGCATCTAAATGGCAATTTTCTTATTATGTGAATAGCACTACCCTATGGATGAGTAAAAAGATTGAGACTATGGAAGTTAATGTAGCCTGAGCATGAATGAAAAGGAACCCAGTGGATAATCAGTGACACCATTACATATGTGCACCATTTTGAAAGTGTAAGTACATATGAAAGGGTCATGAACACACTTTAAAAATGGAGTCTCCTTTAAAGGAGAAAAATGTGAGAAATAGTGGCTTTTCCCACAGAGTTCCAGCCTGCAAGGGGTTGCTCCATACATACCCCCCTCCCACACCACACATGGGGTCCTGGGGTGGGGCACAACAGGTCAGGAGTGAGAGGCACTGGGTTGGGACTGGCCATCAATGTTTACAGATGGATTCTGTTAGAAAAATAGTTGAGAACCACTGATTTAGTCCGATCCCCTGCCTAAAGTAAGATCATCCCTGTCCAAACCATCCTATAAATCCGCAATCTAAACTCTTTATAAAACTTCCATCAACTGCCATGCAACACAAGACATAACTTCCTAATCTACCACAGATAATGCAAGAAAACTACAGCAATAAATGTCCTATTTCTATGAAAGCTTCTTAATATACTTTCAAGAGATCCCAGGTAGAGGACCGTGTCCTCCTACAGAAGAAGGCAAAAACCCCCAGTTTGACCATGGTGTAAAATTCCTTCCTTGGCCTCAAATATGGTGATCAGTCTGACCCAGAGTAGGATGGGAAGACCTAGAATCTTTTAGTTTTCTGACTTCATGGATCAAGATCTGGAATTCTATCATATCATGATAGCTACCCCCAAAGTTGCCCATCACTTTCACATCCTCTACTAGGTCTTTTCTATTGATCAGGACAAGATCCAAGATATATGATCTCCCAGTTGTATCCTCCACTTATAACAGAAAATTGTCCATCACACAAGTTAGAAACAAGGTCAAATTGTGTTTTGAAATTATTCTTTCTTTTTTTACTTGACGAAAAAAAAAATCTGTGTTTTGCCAGGCAGTGTGATTGCTGGGCACTGTTCAGGAAAGCACAGCATAGATCAGATAGGTTTTTTACACGGACACCTACATATACACACACTACAGTCAGACACCTTTTTCAGCACAGAAAAACTTGAAGCATGCTGGAAAGGCCAGTGCTGCCAAGTCTGGGAGGGGAGTGAGAGGGGGCAGAGGGAGAGGTGTCAGGCAGGTCCCTGCCACTAAAGCTGAGATATAGCCTCTTTTCAACCAGACATGAGGCTTGAGCACCACAGGGATATTGATGCATCTCCGCAGGCACCACCCTCTTGCCCTTGCTTCTCGTCAGGCTGGCACCAGTGGGAGCATGTCCAAATAACAGTCCCCCTCTCACTCAAAAGTATCCATCCCCCTGAAGTAGAGGCAGGCCACCCTGGAACAGTGGGGGGAAGGTGGGCACACAGGGGGGCATGTTCCCAAGGTGAGCAAGGTCACTCACAGCATTGGGGCGATGCTTGCTGTGGATGGCCAGCCCTTCTCCTTTGTTGGGCAGCCAGGGTTCAGGTGGCTCATGACGCTCATGGCCCTATCCAGGAGGTTGAAGAAGTGAAGTTCATAGGTTCGTCTGTGAAAAGTGGTTTGTAAATTGCCTTTGAGGATCAGGTGTGAGAGATTGGAGACAGATAGTTGACTGTTCTTGTCTTGGATACATTTTCAGTGTATGCTCATGCTGGTGTGCAGTTGTTGCTTGGTCTCTCCTACATATTTTCCATCAGGAATATATATATATTAGTGATGTTTCATTTTCATCATGGAAAAATGTGGATTTTGTGTTACTTTTTTTAATTCAAAAATTGGAGATGTTTTTTTTTTATTAGAGAAAATCAGGATCCCTGCTCATTAGCAAGTCAAGCAAATACAGATTACATGAAAGTACAGAAAGGTGTTTGGGTCATTATGCACAGTAAGTAGTCATCAACAGATAATTTCCAGCTGATAGGTGGTATTATGTGAGGTTCCCTAGGTGTTTGTACTGGGTCCAGTACTGTTCACCATTTTCATTAATGATATGGTTAATGGGATTGAGTGCAAGTTTAACAAATTTGCAGATGATACCAAATTGGGTAGAATTACGGACACTCCACAGGTTCAGGATCCAGAATGACCAGAATAGCTTGTATAAAAGGTCCATAATCAATCAGATGAGACTCAACAAGGGCAAGTGAAAAGTTCTTTACTTGGGATGGAATAACTGCATGTACAAATATAGACCGGGGAATGACTAACTAGGGTGCAATACTAAAGAAAACGCCCTGAGGGTTGCAGTGGACCATAAACTTCATATGAGCAAACAATGTTCTCTTCTTATAAAAAAAAAGTTCACACTATACTCGTATTGACAGAAGTGTTACTTGTAAATCAAGGGACGTGATCCTTCTGCTCTATTCAATAGTAATAAGGCTTCACCTGGAATATCGTGTCCTGTTTGGAGCTCCACACTTCAAGAAGGTTTTGGACAATTTTTAGAGAGTCCAGTACAGGGCAACACAAATTATCAGGAGCCTGGGAGACAGGACTTAGGTGACAAGGCTGAGAGAACTGGGTTTTTTAATTTTGAGAAGAAAAATCCTGAGGAAGGACTTAATAGTCTTCAAATACCTGAACAGTGATTATAGGCTTTTTCCCATGACTGTAGGAGACAAAACTAGGAGCAATGGCCTAAAGCTGCAAGAGGGGAAGTTTAAGATGGAGATTAGATTGCATTTTCTGAATAAGACAGTAGTAAAGGGTTGGAACAGGCTACCAAGAGTAATTGTAGAATCTCCATACTTAGAAAATGTCAAATGCAGGTTTTACAGACACTTGACAAGAATGTTTTAGTCTTGGATGATCCTGCCTTACACAGTGGGCTAGACTGGATGACCTTGTAAGGTCCCTTTCAGCCCTACTTTCCTACGCTTCTATGTGGCGGTGTTTAAGAGAAAAACAAGATTGAAGAAAGGTTTATATAATTTTGAAACTCAAAATTTGAAGTATTGCTCTACAGTAATGAAGACCTTCCTGTAGGAAACTGAAAATTTTCATGTGTTTTGTAACACTGAAAGTTAAATATTGCCAGATAATATTGTAATGCTGCAAGCCATTTTTTTTTTAAAACATTGCATAAGGTTATTTGAGAAAAAACTGTCCAGTTAGCCAATGACCATATTCAGGTATGGTATGATGTGATTGTACAATAAATCTCACATATGTACAGTGGAAAACACACAAACATATAAAGTGAGCCATCTTCTGAAAATTGATTTCATGTTACTTTTAAATGAATGGCATCTCACTTATATATAATTTAGATACTAGACATTTTTAGACAAGACAAAGTCAGCATACAGTATTCAAATACAAAAATTCCCTTTATGGTTTACAAATTTCAAATTCAGAGAGAAAGCCCATTTTAATGAAGGCTTTCTAAATTGATGGGGATAGGAATCAATAGACTACATTTAACTCTGTCCTACTACCTTTATATTCACATTAATTACTAATTAGAGAGTAGAAGACAAAAATACCAGAATTGATTAAGTGGTCAAAGTATTTCAGACTTTTCTGCAAGGAACTATCTTTGCTAGGCATTAATATTCCTGACGAATAAAATACACTTATAAGATTATTTTAAGTATTTTAGTAAAACAAACAGAAAATAGCAAAGCAATACTCCATCTGAAAAGGCTGTTTCTGCAAAACTGATTGATTTATTTATTGCAAAATATTATTGCTTTCAATGAAATAATGCATAGAACAATGAAAAATAGCGGAATATACTGTTTTGACATTCCAGGAATGACACACTTTGATTTGATTTAAAATTTACTTTATGTATAAATAAAGAAGGTCAAAATAAAAAAAATATGTATATGTTTTAGAATAATTCAATTTAACCTTTCAAAACCTTTTTTTTTAATGTTTATCCTATTTAAGGATAAAATAATAAATTTTCCTATGATGGGAAAATTATTTCCTGTATAATTCTACATTAAAAATACTCAGTAAAATTGGAGACATGACTGGGGTTGTAAAACATAGGACATCAATACTTTATTTGTGAAATTACATAATGATTGGATAAAAATTATGGAGAAAAACATGTACAATTTAAGTGAATCCTTGGAATTAAAAAAATCACTAAAAGTAAGAGTGGATTATACATTAGTCATGAGTTTTTTGTTGTTTGGTTGGTTGGTTATTTTGAATATTATAGTATATAGTAGTATAACAACTATAACGTTTTTTCAACTTTGATCTGAAGATGCAACAAAATGAAGCCAAGGAATAAATTGTCCATCTCACTAAAGCCCTACTGAGATCACATTTAAAATAATTTTGAGCTCAGCTCATGAGAAAATACTGGTGGTATTTCAAATTGAAAAAATAAACAAGAGTACTAGAAGTCATTAAGTATTCACTCTCAAGGACTAGTGAACAACAGGTCATTCAGCAATGTTGGTCCATCTTGAATCTTATGGGAGTTGCAGCCAAAAATTCTATAGATAAGTGAAATCTCACTTTTTCAACACACGTGAGGAAGACACCTTCTAAGAAGTTGGTTAGATGAAGGCATCCACCCCTTCACAGCAGCCAGGTGTAAGCAATTTTTTTTCTATCACCCATTATGCCTAGCTTCTTCCCCTCTGAGCAAAGCCCAAAATTCTCACATCTCCATCCAAGTTTATAAAAGAGAGAGATAAAAAAACCTCAAGTAGTATTAATAGTTCATAGACATGAATCTTCTTGTTTTTTTAAAGTAATAAAAAAATCATGTTTCTAGATGCTCCACCTGACTTTCCAACACCTTTCAATAAGTCTGATTAGTCATATGAATTTTTATGGAAAATTTATAAAAATATGTTTTATACCAGCACAGACCCATTATGCTTGTATCCTATGGTTTTGTTTCCTGATGAAATACACGGTGGAGTGTAAGATGGAAATAATGTTCCATATATTTTACTTGTAACTTTTCAGACCTATAAAATGTTTATATCTGATTTGCTTTCAGTTTGGTCAAAGGCTTAAACTGGTTCTTGAATGCTACTCTTATCCTTAAGAACAGTACCATTTGTTTTACTTTTAATTGCTTAAGTAACAGTAGAATATTAAAAAGAACCAGCCAAAATAAGTGCTGCCATAAGTAACAATGGCCTATTAGTCACTGCCAAGGACAATCCTGGTTAATTCCACTCTAATGCCTCTTAGCGAACACAGTCATAATTCACGATATCTAAACTTGTATAAAGGATCAGACGGCAGAAGGAAAGAGCTGTTGATGGTAGAGTTGGAAGTAGGGCTCGTGGCAGTGTGCCAAGCTAAGCCAGTCCCTTAAAAAGGATATTCAGCTTTGAGCATATATAGAAAGCAGGCGTTTGGATAGTTTTTTCTCTTTTCCCTTCCTCTTAATTTCAGGGAAATATTGGTGCACATGCATAGCTTGTTTTCTTTTTTTAAGCTATTGTTCTATTGTTTTACCTTCATTGAGTTCCTTGCATGTTTTTTTTTCTACCCTTTGTTTTGTGCAATCTGTATTTTTCCATTACTGCAACTCTTTCTGTTCTTAAAGTCTAATTTTTGCTTGCCCAAAGGCAAGGTTCTGGTTCTTGCTTCTTCCCCAACACTTATAGCACTTTTAATATTCTACTGTTCTCCATTGTATATACAATCAGCTGGTAATCTTTTGCCCTTTTTGTTTTTTGAAAATTATTTCTATTCCTATTATATAAAGTTTGGCATATTCTTTCAGTGAAACAGTCATCCTCTAAAGCAGCTAATGCCATAAAGAAAAACGTTTACAGCCAATTTGCTGTACTTGCATTTGCTTTAATGTCTGCATGCCAAGAATACATAGGACACATGCAATCATAGAGTATCCAACCCATAGTGGCCTGATATTAAAATTATTTTCTCACAATCATCAAGGCAATTATGAGTTTCTAATATACATTAGACTTTCCATTTATGGTGTGAAGATCAACCTCTTTGGGTTTACACAACAATTTTGGCTTTAATCTGGCAGTAGATGTAATCAAACAAATACAAGGGCTTACTGCAATTCAACAGAATCTGATATAACAAGTTTTTAAATTTTTTGTCTTGCTAGCATCTAGCCCACAATAAGCAAAAATAAATTACAGCAGCAGCTTAATTTATGGATACATTACTGTGACTTAGTTTTGCTTACTTCAGGTTAGGAGAGGACAGATGACACAGTTAGAATAAGTCAGCTGATAACGGTCTTTCAAGGCACATGCACAAGTTACACATAGATTAACCTAGTTTAGGTCGGCATCAGGATCCCAAATTGTATACAGGCACAAAATGGCTGGCCTTATCTAACTTTAGTTCACCTAGGAGGTAAAGTATATAGATCAGACTAATCCACACGAAACATGCGTACACATTAGGAGTGCAACCCCCTGGGCTGGGAAAACTCACCCACTCACTCCAGCCCCAAGGCTGCACTTTTCATAACCCCCACCATGATGGGGCTATTTTTAGCCCCCTGAGTCCTTCACCCCCAGGTGGATAACATGCCTTGCTGACCAACCAATCTGTCCTGTAGATCCACGCATGCCCCCCACCCTCCTCATCAACTTCCCAGCACAGTTCCCAGCACCAGTTAATGTGTGCACACATGGGACTTGATCTATGACTATGTAGCTTAAAGTGAACTGCATTATTATAAATTATATGCCAGGAACATTTGTGCACATATTTTCAGTGAAGCCTGAGAGCTTGGAAAGGCCAGCCACTCACCTCAATCCCTGGCTGTACTTTTTCTACCCTGAGTGGGCTATCTTAAGCCCTCCAATGTTCCCCACCTTAGATACACAACCCTCCCATGGACTCACTGACCCCCCCCCCAACCAAACACAGTCCTGTTAACCCTGCTTCAGATCCACCTTTTACCCTCTGTGGACCCACTAGTCTGTCAACCCTCTTGACCCATGAGCCCACTAACCCCTGCTATCTTATCAGTCCTCACACAGACCTGCTAGCCCCCTGATCCTGCCAATCCCCGTGCAGATGTGCCAATCCTCCTTCCCCCCACACTGCATGAACACACTTACTCTTCCCAACCCACCAACCCCTCCCAGACCTGCTAATCCCCCCAAATCACTAGCCTGCTCCCCCAACCATTCTGCCAGCCCCACCTCCACCCCAGTTTACTTAGATTAGGCTCTCAGTACCAATGAGCATCAGCAAATAAAGTGAGATGCATGATTGTAGATCAGGTCCCTGGAATGTGTGCACATGACCTCAAGTGATAAATTCTCCCCGCCCAGTTGAGGTGATATAATCCTGTGTCTGCTCATGCCCACAGTGTTCAATATTTCCAGATTCTCGTATAATAGCCATCATTCTACTTAGATTATATATCAATAGTGCCTATCACTATAGCCCCTTCTTTTTGCCTATTATTATATCATGAATATTTCATGATCTACCCTTTTTTTTTTACAGGGCTTAATACTCCAGTCTACTGAAAACCTCTTTCCAGCAAACTTACTTACGCATGCTTAACTTTAAATTTCCAGGCAGGTCCATAGCAGCCAGTGGAACTTGCAATATATTTAAAGCAAAGCATGTTTTTAACTGCTCTGCTGGAATGGGACAAAATGTACCGAAGCTTGCAAGATTAATGTTTTATAATTACAAAGAATTAATACCACTTTGTAAGAGAGGCATTGTCATCTGAAAGATAGACAACAATAGTCCACAATATTTCAGTGATAGAACCACAATTTATAATTGCATTACTATAGCATTTAGGTCATGACAGTAGATTACAGATGGCAATTTTAGTTAGTGAATTCTTGAGTTAGCTCAATGCTTATTTTTGCAGCACATAAAAATAGTTCTTAAAGCTTCCAGTGAGTCCAAACTGATCATCTTTAGGAAACTATACAAAATGTGGTGGACAAACGATGCAAAACAAAGGTAACTTTACCTAATCCAGTGGAAAATTATCCCTGAAACAGATCAAAGCTGTGTCATGACAAGCATGCACATGCAGTTTATGCACCTCAAACAGCAGCACATTTTGCCAGAAGAGGAGCATGGCCAGTCAGAGTCACACTCTGGCTCCCAGCCAGGCTCTGAGCAGCTGGCTCAGCACTGCTGCTGCCCAGCGGAGGCCCATAGGACCCATGGTGCCAGCCCCAGCCTCCCCTACCCCACCCAGGTCACTTTGCCATGTACCAGAGCACATGTGCAGAGGTGTACCCAGAGACAAATAGCTGTGGCATAAATATGTGCTTGTGCTATTTGTCCCACCTCAAAGTGCTCTTGACCTAAACCTGTGTTGATTGTTTCAACCCCCATTCTGTTGATATAATTAGCAATGATCAGATATGATTTAATATTTCTTTCACCAGTACCTCTCTACTCGTGTTATACTAGGTTGCTGCTGCATCAGAAATTCAACTTCCTTTTTTCTTCTCTTTCCCACACCTCCAATAACTAGCCCTGACATATCAAAGATGTTAGAGCTTTTAAATCAAAACTAAAAGCTCACTTTTTTCTCCCCTTTTGCTTTCCACCATTAGATTGCATAGCAGGTTGCATTATTAAATTATTGTAATTTTTTTTGTGAAGCACATTGAGATGTCTTGGCAAGATGAGGTAAAATTGAAATTAAAGTTGTTTCCATTCCATGCTCACACCTCTTCTACCAATGGCTCCAAAACCTAACAGGACAAAGAATTTTTAAAACGTTGTTTACTTTTATATTTTTAAGATGTCTTGACTCATACATGGCATCTTTTGAAGTAGTTTCTAACTGCACAAAGTAGATGACCAAGGACACCTATACATGTGATGGAGCTTTGTTCTGATACATGCTGATTAGCACACATCGGAGCAGACTCAGTTAATTGAGTCTGCTGAGAGTTTGGTGGAGAATGGTAATTAATGCACTCCAGCAAACTTCAGACATCAGGTGTATTTAGCATCCCTGCACTTCAAAATAGTGGTAAGGGCATTTTAAGTAAATCTCATTGAATGTGTTTAAGCTAATTCACCCCATCACCATTGTGAAGTGCAGGATGCTGAATACATGTGGCTTTGTGGGTGTTTTAATTAGAGCATCTCTCAGAACCACTTTAAATTAGTGAACCCCCTTCCACCCCCAAAGCACATGTATAGATGCCCTAACATTTTGCTTCCGTAGTGTTTTACACACCTGTGGATTCTCTTTTCTCGGTATGAACACTTTTGTACATAAAAAAGACAGTGGGGATTCTGGCTTAAAGTCCTGATTAATATTCAAAAGATTAATTTACCAAAAACAGGGATCATATTCTATTTTTGATTTGTGCTGCAAATGTAAGAAAAGGAGGGATATTTTAAGCTTTTTGTTAACTACCACTAAGCTTCCAAGAACATCATAGGCATAAACATATAATTTAAAAATATGATTAACTGTGGTTTCAGGGCCCTAGGCATTCTGTTACCTTTGAAACAACATGGCAAATTCATCCCCAAGGTCTCCTCATTAAGGATAAACTGGGTGTATTTTTTGTCCAATGTAGGTTATTTAGTTTTCTATAGCAAGAAAAGGTTTAGTTTGTGAAAGGCTTGTCAACATTTCAAGAAATATTTACATTGAAATGCAATATGAGAGAAAAGAGCCTTGGCAAAAGTGTTAAACAGCACTGCCAGTCAAAGCTGATTCAAGGACATTTATGTACCTGTGTGGAGTTATTTATTTGAGATATCGTCCTAAAAATTTATTTTTGCTCTCCTCTTCCAATTCTTATAATAAATATTTAACCCCTAAGTAGTACGTCTCTTCTGGAAATACCAAAGCACTTTCCCAAATAATAAAATTGAGCTTCAGAAAGGCAAAATAACTTGGTGACATTTGCACAAAAATCCAGGGATAGAGATCAGGATTGAATACTATTTTCCCAAAGATCTTTACCTAGAAAGATCCACTTTCTGAATTTAGAAAGCAAAGAACTATGTCTGTAGACATATGGAACATCTGCTCTAACATGCTGTAATTACTTACTAATTCAAGTTTCTCATGTATTCAGCATCCCTGCATGCCACCATCTCTAAAACACATGTAAAGACACATTTATGATTTCAGGAATACTCTAGGGGAATGCCAAAAAGAGAAGCAGACAAAAAGATTAAGCAGCAGAGAAGTTTTGGGGATGATGAAAGGCTAGTCCTTCAAGAAGATAGGATCCAACTGCAGGAGAAGATCAGTAGTGTGAGAGCCAAATGGAGGATGGGGAAGCCTGGGATTTCACACTTGACATAGAAAAGGGTATACATGGGCATCAGTGACCACAAGATGATCAAGTTCAAAATCCTGACAAAAGGAATAAAAGACAGCAGCAGAGTATGGACCCTTAACTTCAGAAAAACAGACTCTGACAGCTTCAGGGAGCTGGGAGGCCAATCTGAGAGAACTGGAGTCCTGACTGTATTTCAAAGAAACCTTCCTGAGGGTGCAAGAACAAACCATCCTGACATGCAGGAAGAATAGAAAATGCGGCAAGTGACCAGCTTGGCTCAGCAGAGAGCTCTACGGTGAGCTTAAACCCAAAAAGGAAGCTTATTGGAAGTGGAAGTTTGGACAAACAACTTGACAGGAGTATAAAAATATTACTCAGGCATGCAGGGATGAAGTCAGGAAGGCAAAAGTGCAATTGGAGTTGTTGCTAGCATGGGACATGAAGAGTACCAAGAAGGATTTCTGCAAGTATGTTAGCAACAAGAGGAAGGTCAGGGAAAGTGTGGGTTCCTTACTGAATGGGGGAGGCAACCTAGTGACAGATAATACAAAAGGGCTGAAGTATTCAATGTCTTTTTTACATCCGCCTTCACGGGCGAGGTCAGCTCCGAGACTACTGCACCAGGGAACACAGTTTGGGGCATGTCACAACCAAATTTCAAAAGAGTGCTGGCTAACACAGTGTTAAGCAGAGACAAGTGCAGACAAGCTGTGGAAAATCCCCAGAGGGCTAGTGAGCATGCCCAACACGTGCCCCATAATTGACCCCACGCTTGTCAATCATGATTCTGCCATGACGTTATCTGAGTTGGCAACATGCGCATGCCCAGGCTTATACCAGAATGAGCCAGAACTTTCCAAAAGGGGAACTATTTGATTGGCTGACCGAATCATATTTAAGGCTTGTAAATTTCCGCCCACAGCAGAGACCAGACCAGACCTAAGCAGAGACTGCTACCACAGAGACTGCTTCAGGAGAGCCTCTTAGGCCTAGAGCCCTGGTTCGCTTCCCAGAGCTCCGCTGGTCTCCCCGCCACCGTTGTAAGTCGGCGTACCCCTTTACAGAAACGCTCTCATCTCGTCTCAACTACTCGTTACCGATTATCATTACTTGTTTACTATGTTACTCATTCATCGTTTTAATTATTCGTTCAACTCGTCACATTCCGGTTATCTACATTTCGGCATCCATTCTACGTTTACAAATCATTCATCTAGGTCCTGTTACCTTGTTCTCATTGTTCGTCACCGCCACCGTTACTGACCTCGGCTTCGTTTCTTGATCATTGCTTCTCGTTATCGTTTACCGTTCTTATTCTGTAACTAAGTTGACCTGCCTACGCTACCTCACCATCTTGTAGCGTAAGTAAACAATAAAATTTGTTCTGTTTTGAAACCGTACACCTCCCGACCACTCTGACTCCTCGCTGCTAATCCCACCTGTTCGTCCCGTACTCGGCCCACTATGACACCAGGGCCCCATCCCCGACATGGTGTCATGAACAGGATCAATGGGAGGCGAGTTAGAGTCTGAGCTGATCCGAAACTGCCCATGGTGCAGTGGAAGCTGTCCAACCAGCAAACCGGATGACTTATGGGCACATATTGTGTTCCACCAGGCCGCAAATCCGGCCGCCAAAATGATAAATGGGTACCTGTCCCTCTGCGGTACCAGCAGAAAGAAATGCGCCGTCCGGCTCAACCTCAGAGCATTTGGTTGTGTTATGTGGGACCCCCGGGCTGTCTATCACCCACAGGAGGAAACTGGGTCCGTATCACTCACCCACGTAAAATCTTTGGGTGCGGCGAGTCTCAGCCCAGCCCAAGAATTCACCCGGTGTGTGAGGTATATGAAGGAGGGAGGAGAGGACACCCTGCCGGACAGATTTAACTGCTGGAGCCTCATGCCAGGATCAAGGAGGCATGAGCTGCTAATGCAACTCTGGGACAGTTTGGAGGTTAACGGGCGAAAGGCCAAATGGACTGGCCTAAAATTGAAAAAGGGGAAAATGTTGAATACTTTATTTCGAGAATATGTTATCGTGCTGAGGGAAAATGCAGATTTAACAGTGCAGTTTGAGACCGCTGCCTGAGCTGCCACTGAAAATTTAGCAGTGCCACCATTACAAGATGGCGCTGGCAGAGGGGAGAGCGCATCGAAAAGCATGCCAACACCAACTCCGCTGACCTGGAGCCTGCCTCCTGCCATAACACCACCCACAACATCAATGTCACCACCACCATATGTAAAACAGCGCCACCTGGAGGAAACGGAAATGAAAGTGAATAGCAAAACCAAAAGCAACCAAAAGACGGCTATGGGAGAGAGAACAACTGCTCCAGCACAAGATACTTCAACGCAAGATCCTGAGTTAGCAACTGCATCACCCATTTCAGTACAAAAGTGGGTAACTCACCCTCAAGACCAAGGAGCCCAAATCACTGTTACGACAAGAACCCAAACCCAAGCAGAAATGAATGAATTAAGAAAAGAAACTGGGATAAAACCTGAGGAAACACCAATAGTGTGGTTAGGTAGATTGATAGCCGAAATAGGAAATGAGACACTTGATGAAGATGAAGCCATGCAGCTTGTAAGGAACACTGCCTGGAGCAAGAGCAATGTAGTGGATCCAGTACCTGTACTGGCCAACAACTACTGGCCCATCCCACTACCTGCTTTAGTGGTGGAAGCCTTACAATGGAAAGTGCATACGTGGCATGAAGGCGCAACGAACCACACCGATGCAAGCGCCCTAGTTTACACCATTCTTGGAGCGTCCTATGCCTCGTGGAACCCGGCCCAGCAAGCCCTGGAGCTAACACCAGCTCAGGCACAGGAAGCTTGGCCGTATAGGTTCGCTACGAATCCTGGAAATGTACCATGCTTACTGGAAGCCGTTGAAGCAGCCACAGAAGTCTATAGTGGAAGCCAAAATTTAACAGCTAGATTGCTTCTGAATCCATCTGTGAACGGTCCCGTAGCCCACGTATTGGGACAATTAGGAAAATTGCAGGGAGCCATGAGACGTAAGGCTCATAAGACAGTGTTCCCAGTTGCCAATGAAGAACTGAACATCATGTCAGCTTACCCAAATGCATATACACCGACTCATCCTCGATGGGAAAATTGACAACCGCAAACTCACAATTCACCACCGCAAGCCAGAAACTCACCACCTCAGGCTAGAAATTCTCCACCACAACGCACGCCAATGGAGTGAGCAATTTTTGGCTTCTTGCTTTATAAGTCCAGCCTAACCAAAGACCAATTAAGATCATTGGGAGACAAAAGGCAGAAAGCTCTCGTGAAAGCATTGGGATTCGATGAAACTAACAAAAAGTCAAAAAACGAGTAGTCGCTGTCAGCGTCAGCACGGTGACTGGCGGCGTTAAACAACTTACCAATTCCAATCAATGAAATGATGACCAGGAAAAGACAATGCTTAAAAAAGAAAACAAGGATTTAAGGCAAGAGATTTCCAAGCTGTACAACATGATCCTGCATCTTAAATGTTCTCTAAAACTAAACAAAGAAGAAAATAAGAAGTTAAATGCAAAAGTGCGGGATATGCAATCAAGGATGGAGAATAATGAGAAGAAAGTTATAAAGTTGATTACAGCCCATGAAGAAATGAAAAAGGAACTTCAAAATGAAAAATTACTAGTGAAGAGTCTGCAATTCAAAGAAGCAAAGGAAGATAAGGAAGACATTGAAACTAGGGTGGAAGATAGAGTAATTAGCACAGAGACCAAGCTGATTGATAAAGATTCTAAAAATAGAGGCTGTCTGTATGTCGCCGTCGGCGTCAGCTCAGTGACTGACAGCATTAAACTTACCGACCATGATCTGAGGCTGTATGTAACTACCGATGTACAGAGTCCTGATCAGCCACATGATGTAACATCTACAAAATTATTAGTAGATACTGGGGCTCAAGTCAACATTATTAAGCAATCAGTGCCCCATAAGAAAACAAATAAAACAATGATGGTAGAAGGCCTGAACGCAATTACAACTACAAGCAGAGTAAAATTCCTCATAAAAAATCATGAAAAACATCTTGACACTGTGATAGGAGGCATTAACCTTCTTGGTATACCCGGTATCAAAGCCCTAGACTTAAAACACTGAGTTCTAGAAGCTTTACCAATCACTACTGTATCTGAGGAGGATCGACACAAGTCGACGTGGAAGACCACCTTGACATGGAGGTATACACCTATACCCACGAAAGTACATCTCCGTGACCCTTTGGATACATTACTGACACGGCTGATTGATCAACAATGCATCGTCCCAATCCATGCGAGCGCACATTTGTCACCTGGATGGGGAATTCAGAAACCCGGGAAGCCGAATGAGGTGCACCTGTTCGTTGATTATAGTGAAGTAAACAGGCACTGAACGGCCTTGTCCCAAACAACACCTTACATATTACTCCAGAGCACCCAAGAGATGGCAGAATATCAGGCTGATCCATGGATGGGTACCACCCTCGACTTGAAAGATATGTTTTTTTCGATCCCAATTAATGACGAAGATGGAGTTCTGAACATGTGTGTTGGAGGAAGAATATTCAAGTGGAATGTATGTCCACAGGGATATTGTAATGCACTGGCACTAGCCACCAGTGCTATAAACAGCAGCCTAAAGAGATTTTCTGAAAACCACCCAGAAAGCAAAGCCATAAAATCGTGGAGTTATATAGACAACCTTGCAATTATGGGACCGTAAAGAAATAACCGTAAAGAAAGTCACCAAAGATCTTATACGACACCTCTCTACCAACGGCTGGACCATGAATACCAAAAAAATCTTGTCTGGAACCATCTACTAGTATTAATTTCCTTGGAACGACCTTTACTGGAACCACCCAACACGGAACAGCACACGACCAACTTGACACCACCACCTAGGGAGAAAAAACACCATGGACAAAAACCAACTTTCAGTCCCTTCTTGGACGACTGAATTGGCTCCATCATTACATCACACCAAAACACTTACCGGTGCTGACACGAATCCAGAAACAAATTCAGGATAAAGCGTGCCAAAAAGTCCCATGGACTCCAAAGGACACCAAGGCCCTGGGTGAACTCCTGGTCTCTGTAAAAAGTACATCTCTACATGCTATAGATTTATCAACCACGTCAACAATCACAGTTGGTTATACTGAGGTTTTACTGAGGTTATACCACGGCTAAAAACCCAGACAGAAATCTAGTTTATGTCACTCACCGTACCATCCAGGCCATGGAGCACTGATACAGCACGGTGGGGAAAATCCTTTTGGCTGCACAACTGGCTGAACCCCTGGCTATCGGAAGGGGAAAACTACAAGCCACAGGTGCAACATTATTACCACGTCTATTCTATAACCGACCGGACCTGAATTTCCAGGGAGAGCCCGCAACGTGGAGCGTGCTGGTGCTTAACCATCTATACCACTGGCACAGCTGGAAACATGAAGATCTGCCACCGATTCAAACTGCTACCGATATCTCGAACGTCATCCTCTATGGAATGACTGCTTCAGCATGGATGGCGTCTGACGGTACTACTCGCGAAAAAGGGAATTATGGATTCCATTGCAAACCCTGCCAAGATGTGAAAATCCACCTTGGATGCAGTTCAGCCCAAAAGAATGAGCTCCTAGCATTCAAAGAACTGGTGCGCCATTGTCTTCAAAACCACGACGGAACTCTCCCTGTCCCCATCATGGCAATTGATTCACAGTACATATATAAGATCATCACGGGCATAGCTTCTGCAACCGAGAAGATAGATATCTGGCAGGAAATTTATGACCTGTTATCTGCCTTCACCATGTTACCATTAGTCAAACATACTAGATTGCACAAGCTTGACACCGACCCAGTTCATGATGTCATCGACAAAGTCCTGGAAGACCCACTTTGTACTGACTGTGTTTTTGCCGCCGAGAACATCAACCCCGAAGTATGTGTAGACCCTTATTTGTCCTGGCTGCATGAAAACTGGGGCCACCCAGGTCCCCGAGTCTGTCATTCATGGTGGTGTCAGGAATCGAAAGAAAAACCAAAATATGGATCCCGTGCAGATTGGGAAAGAATTACTCAGGCCTGTGAAGCTTGTGCGAAGAAGTGCCACCCTACGAGCAATCTCCGAAGGGCACTGGATCCGAAGACCTTTAATCCTGGGAAGACCTGGCAGGTAGAATTGTTAGGTCCCCTGCCCGGAGCAGCGCCACCGAATAAAGGGCTAATTGTCATCAATCTTCGTACACGTCAGTTCACCGTGATACCCCTAAGAAAGACACATGCCACCGCCATAATCACTGCTTTAATGAGTGTGTTCACTGCCTGGCAGGCTCCAAGTACCATTCAATCTGATGGTGGGCCACCTTTCACTTCTGTGGCCATAGATAAATTCATGAGGCTTCACAACATCGAGTGGCACCATCACCTACCATACCACCCACAATCCAATGGAGTAGTAGAAAGAGCGGTTGGTTTATATAAAGAAGCCCTACGTTTAAAAAGACAGGGAAGTTATAAAAACTGGACAAAGCTGAATCATGAGGTATTAACAAGCCTGAATTCAGGGAAGGAACTATGGAACAAAAGGGATACGGAAACCATGACACCATGGAAACCAAAGTTCAATCCAGCTGAACTCGTCTGGGTCACCCTACCTGATCCAAAGAATCATCACCTGAAAGTAATAAAAGGAACGATACAAGCCGCCGAATGCCTCCCCAATACGTACCTACCGACCTTGGAGGACAGTGGACGAAACATCCTCGTTCACCATAATTGGTTGGCCAAGTGATCTACTTTAACTAGCACCCAATAGGCACTTAAAGTATGTACAGTAATAGTTATGTTGCAGTGCCCGTTCTGTCCTGTGTGTGTTTGTTTTTCAGCTCTGATCATGCGACCCCTGACCGAGTCCGTGACTTCGTTAGTCCTCGTCAGCTTGCTGATTGTCATCACTGCGGGATGCACCCTCTGTGGAAATGTGACCAGGGGACTACGAGCCAACTGGCATCAGCACAAGACTGAGTCAGGACACTCATTAACCGCAGAACAGAAAAATTACGCTTATACACTTGTGCTATTATTCAGGTTGATGATGTTATGTTTTATAACCAATGTTACGTGTTTGTATTTATCTGTGTTTATATTTACCCATTTGCCTAATCATAATAATAATGTTTTTGTATATACACGTTCGAATCCTGATAATCATGTACGAGACGAAGATGACTGCTGAATGTTAATTAGGAAATGTTAACACCTGTGTTACCAGCAAGGGGGCATGTCACAACCAAATTTCAAAAGAGTGCTGGCTAACAGTGTTAAGCAGAGACAAGCACAGACAAGCTGTGGAAAATCCCCAGAGGGCTAGTGACCATGCCCAACATGTGCCCCATAATTGACCCCACGCTTGTCAATCATGATTCTGCCATGAGGTAATCTGAGTTGGCAACATGCGCATGCCCAGGCTTATACCAGAATGAGCCAGAACTTTCCAGAAGGGGAACTATTTGATTGGCTGACCGAATCATATTTAAGGTTTGTAAGTTTCCACCCACAGCGGAGACCAGACCAGACCTGAGCAGAGACTGCTACCGCAGAGACTGCTTCAGGAGAGCCTCTTAGGCCTAGAGCCCTGGTTCGCTTCCCAGAGCTCCGCTGGTCTCCCCGCCACTGTTGTACATCGGTGTACCCCTTTATAGAAATGCTTTCGTCTCGTCTCGACTACTCGTTACCGATTATCGTTATGCGTTTACTACGTTACTCGTTCATCGTTCCGATTATTCGTTTGACTTGTCACGTTCCGGTTATCTACATTTTGGCATCCGTTGTACATTTACAACTCGTTCATATCATTCCAGTTACCTCGTTCTCGTTGTTCCTCACCACCACCGTTACTGACCTCGGCTTCATTTCTCGATCATCGCTTCTCATTATTGTTTACCATTCTCATTCTGTAACTAAGTTGACCTGCCTATGCTACCTCAACACCTTGCATTTGTCCTTATTGTACGTAAACAATAAAATTTGTTCTGTTTTGAAACCGTATGCTTCCCGACTGCTCTGACTCCTCGCTGCTAATCCCACCTGTTCATCCTGTACTCGGCCCACCGTGACACCAGGGCCCCCGTCCCCGATAGGGGATAGGTGAGCAGCTCTCAGGGGTGAAAGAACAGGTTAGGGACTATTTAGAAAACCTGGATGTGCACTAGGCCTGTGCGAGTTGGCAGTGATCCAATCTGACTTCAGATCCGGCTGTTTCGGATGGCTGTGATCTGATCCAGAGCTCTGGACCTGGTTTCTGCCTTGATCTGAAACTTCAGAGCCACCTCGGAGATCCAGCCATAGGGTATAATGGGGAATCAATAAAATATCTATAGCTTTGTTGGTTTTTCTTTCTGATTTTCTTTTGCAGGGATTGTAGCCTCTGCTGAAAACATGAACTCTACCAAGTTTCATGTCATGGTTGTGTGGGGGTCACCAGGGGGTCAATACTGCAGGGGTGATGGCTCTTACTAAGGCCACAAAGCCTGCCAAGTTTCAAGAAGATTGGTGCAGGGTCTTGGGAGGAACTGCCCCTCACGCTGTGGACAAGCAAAACTCATACCATAGGTGACACTGTGTGTGTTAAGGCACAGTGGGGTGATAGCTGCAGGGATGGTGGCCCCTGCTGAGGCCACAATGCCTGCCAGCTGTCGACGAGATCAGTGCAGGAGGGTTCTGGGGCCCTGCACCCCTAGCTGCTGACAGGCAGAACTCATGCCAAGATTGTGTCTGTCTTGGGGCAGTTCATTGTATTGATTCTTTCCTCTCCTTAGCCTGGTTTTGTAAGTGCTAATTGATGCTCATTAAGTCGTTATGTAGTAGCTAGGTGCTGTGTATTGAGCTTGTCCCTGAGCCCCTGGTCCTTGAGTGAATCATGATTGATTGATTGGTAACTGGTAATGCTTAGCAGCCAGACCTGCAGTAGTCTCTCCCCTCCCCGCCCCAAGACAGACAGTCTCACAAGCACCCATGGCATGAGTTTTGCTTGTCCGCAGCTTGAGGGGCAGTTTCCCCCAAACTCCTGCACTGATCTTCTTGAAACCTGGAAGACTTTGTGGCCTTAGTAAGAGCTACCAACTCTCAGTTTTTACCCTGCTATGTTGTAATGCCTAGATGTGCCATGAATTTTGCTTTCACAAATTTGGGGTGCTGTTCCCCCTAAACCCCTACACCAATCTTCTTGAAACTTGGCAGGCTTCATTCTCTCTGCAGAGTCTACCAACTGTGAAAAAGTCATATAAATCAGACACAAAACAATAAAGTTATACATGTTTTATTGTTTCCCCATTATACTCTATGACCAGATCTCTGAGGCGGCTCTGGGGCAGCTCTGAAGCACTTCAGAAGTTCCAAACTGCTTTGGGAAGCTGAATGAGGCCAGTGCCTTGACCCAGATGTGCTGCTTCAGGCCCCAAAGTGTCCAAAGCTTCTCCATATCTGAAGCTCTGTCTGAAGCCTCACACAGCCTTAATGTGTACAACTCCATGGGACCAGATACAGTGCATGTGAGGGTGCTGAGGAAGTTAGGTTGTTCTCAGTTGTGACAGATAACAGAACAAAGAGCAATGCTCACAAGTTGCAGCAAGGGAGATTTAATTTGGATATTAGAAAAAAAATCTCTCGGTGGGAGGGTGGTGAAGCTCTGGAACAGGTTACCTAGAGAGGTAGTGGAATTTCCATCCTCAGAAGTTTTTAAGGCTTGGCTCAACAAAGCCCTAGCTGGAATGATACAGTTGGGGATGATCCTGCTTTGATCAAGGGATTGGACTAGATGACCTCCTGAGATCCTTCTCAAACCTAATTTTCTATGGTTCTATAAAGGCAACATATATTTGTTTTTTATTTGAAATTTGCTCATATTTTATGGAAATTATGTAATAATTTTAAATCAACCTAAATTTATTTTTCAGGTTCTCAGGTATTTTGCATATTTCAATATTAGTCTCTATACATAATATGACCTGAGATTATTTTCAAGATGGCATTGACTATTCTGTCCTTGCTACATAGGCTAGGGACAAACATTACAAATAAACCTGTTTTAGTGATCATAAACTGGTTTAAACCTGGAACAGAAAAGATGTTCAGTGCACATAAGCCAGTTTGAAAATGGCTGAAACTGGTTTGAGATAAACCTGGTTGAACGCAGTATCAGACTAAACTGATTTGGCTCAAACCAGTTTATGCAATGTCTGTCCCAGACTCCTTGCTGGTTTAAGTTAAATCAGAGTTCCCCAGCATCCTGGCATGCTCTCTGGGCTAGGCAGGGTTCTTTGTTCCACAGCAGGGCTGACAGCTCCCCTCTGCTCCCTGGCTGAAGCTTGGCACAGACTTGCAGGCACAGCAGGGTCTGCTGATTTCCCTATTCCCCCTTTCAACCCTATTACCCCTCTCACCACTCACTGCTTCAGCAGAGATCCCTTCCTCCTCTCTGCCACAGTAGGAGCTAGGCAATGCTAAGAGATGTCTGTGTGTGTCTCTTTCTGCAGTTTTCCTGGGATAGGCAGACAGAACTGTGACCACTTAGGGCTTTTGGAGCTAATCAAGAGGTTACCCAGTAACTATTTAAAAAGTTTTAAGTAATGTGGAGAGAGGCTATTGTTTTTCTAATTGAGTGATAAAGACTGCTTTCAGACCCCTGGCTGGCTTGCTTACCTGTCAGTTTGATGAAGCAGGGAAGAATTTTGAAAAGCTCTGTATCATCAATGGATTCATGCACTGCACCCTCCACCCCCCTTGCCTCAGAGTATTAGACCGGGGCTGGGGGCTGGCAACACTCTGCCCCTTGAGCAGCCAGCAGGGGAAAGCCTGGGACCGTGGAGGCAGACATCCCTAATGAGGGAGTCCTGCTGAGGCCTGGCCATGCCCCCCCTGCCAGCTCATCTCTCTGCAGAAGGGAAGGGAGGGCTGCTCTAGCATCCCTTGGCTTCTAGCCTAAGCCACTGAAGGCATGTGCCTGAATTTCCTCAATCCAGAGAGAATGTCTGTCCAGTTGCAAATCAGTTCAGCCTAGTCAGGTTAAACTAACCGGTAAAGACTGAATTAATTCAAGCTCAGGCTTTTGAATGCCCCAAGCCATATTGATTAAAAGAGCTATATACAGGCCACTTCATTTCTCCTACCCTTCTTCGATATTAATTTAAATTCTAAATCTGCTGCCTGCTCATCTGCTAAGAATGGTTCTCCAGAAGGGCTTTTGATTATACAAAGAAACTTAACACTATAGACAGGGCTTTTTTGCATTAGGAGGTAAAGCCCATACTGTCATCATACAGTTTATGCACAAGTACCTGTTAAAACAAGAATCAAGCCAAACAGAGAACATTGGGAAATTAAGACAACAGGGGCTATTGAGATATAATACCCTGATTTGTAACAACTATGCTCAGCATAAGGAGCTTCCTTTGATAAATTAAATTTCCTGAGTCAAATAATCCTGATTTCTGATACCTTTCTGTTGTACTTATTTTGAGGAAGGTGTTTGACTACAGAAACTACTCAAGGTAAAAATGTTTTGTTCCTGAATTTGAGCAGACACTATCTCTTTGTTGGTGGTAGGAATTACCAGTTATTTCAATATACATAACAAGGTATGAACAGTTTATAGAAAACAAAAATTAAAACAAATCCTAGGACTATAGATTACTCTGAAAAATAGATAAAAACATACTCTGAAGTTCTGTTAAGTCCTCATCTTAAATTCTATGGTACAGATTTAGTTTTACAGTAGGTGGCATTGGATGGTCCAAAAGGTCCATAAAAATGCTACTGTTTATTTAATAGATTCATATATTCATATTTGCATAGAGTCAGAAGGGACATCAGTGAGCCATCTAGTCTGACCCCCTTCCCCTGGCAGGCAAGAAAAGAGTCACTAGCCCTGGGGTCATGTGATCCCAGCCAGGTGCCTGTCCAGTCTCCTCTTGAAGACCCCCAAGGATAGGGCGAGCACCACCTCCCTTGGGAGCCCATTCCAAATTCTGTCAACCCTGACTGTGAAGAACTTTCTCCTAATGTCCAGTTGAAATTTTTCTCTAGTAGCTTATAGCCATTGTTCTTTGTCATTCCAGGGGGTGCCCTGGTGAACAGATGATCACCTACTTCATGTTGCTCTCTCCTTATTAATTTGTATGCCACCACAAGGTCCCCTCTTGGCCTTCTCTTGGAGAGGCTGAAGAGGTTAAGGTCCCTGTGCCTTTCCCTGTAGGACCTTCCCTGCAGGCCTCTAATCAGGTCAGTGGCCCTTCTTTTGACCCTCTGTAGGTTGTCCACACCCTGCTTGAACTGCAGCATCCAGAACTGGACACAATACTCCAGCTGTGGTCTGACCAGTGCCACATAGAGGGGGAGAATCACTTCCCTGGACATATTTGTGAAGCACCTGAGGATGTATGACAAGGTGCAATTGGTTCTGCCAACTGCTTCATCATATTGGTGAATCATGTTCATCCTGGAGTCAGCAGTGACTCCAAGATCTTTTTCTACCTCAGTGGAGCTGAGGAGGTCACACGCCAGCCTGTAGGTATGATGTCAGTTCTTCCTCCCTAGATGCAGCACCTTGCATTTGTCCTTATTGAATTGCATCCTGTTGCTCTCTGCCCACTTCCCCAGCCTGTCTAGGTCAGCATCGGTCTGGTTCCTCCTCTCCAGGATGTTAGCTGCACCCTATAATTTTGTGTCGTCCATGAATTTGGACAGGGTGCTTCCCACCCTCTCATCTGGATCACTGATGAACATGTTGAACAGCATTGGTCCCAGAACTGAGCCCTGAGGGACTCCACTGCACACATCTTTCCAGGTTGGGACCGACCCATCCACTACCACCCTCTGAGTGTGACCCTTGATCAAATTTGCTACCCAGTCTACCCTATAATCATCCATGGCAAATACCCTCAGTGTATTTATAAGGATGGTATGGGATACTTTGTCAAAGGCCTTCCTGAAGTCTACATACATAACATCCACCTTGACTCCTGCATCTAAGTTTATAAATTATATAAATTAATGTACGAGTTTTCTATGTGAACATTACTGAATGCTATTTATTAAGTTGCACCAACAAAGATGCAATACTGACCATCCAGGCAGATTTGTTTATATAGTGCATACTATTACCTTTCATCTCTATATTGCCTTTTCCACAGAAAACTCTTTGTTTGGTGATTTTGTCTGCTATACATTGATCTATTCCCTAATACATTGTGACTCCTTTTTTTAGCAATGAATGTTTATCTTTTCAAGCTATCCACAATTATTTTTTTCTGGACCATCATTGCTACAAGATCACTCTATCATACCATATCTATACTATGTCATTTGGCATTGATTCATGTCTATGAAATAATAGAATGAGGAATGTTTATATGGTTCATTTAAAGCATTGTCACTACAGAAAAAAACTTTCAGCCACAGTAAAAGGAGACTGAATTGCTATTTAGAAGTATTCTCATTGACTGCATGGGCTCCTATAACTCTGTTACAGCTTCAAGAACAGTACTAACAAAGCAACTTGTCACTGGAGTCAAAACACACACACTCCCATGACTTCTGAATACTTTAGCTGTTATCTTGCCATGATAAACACTTCAAGAAGTATGTAGTAGGGAAATATTTACAAATGAATGCCATATCATCCAAAAGAAGTTGATAATTACTGTCATTTTACATTGCAACTACAATAAATTCTCATTTAATTAGCAAACAATTTGTCCTATGCAAGGAAAGCAAAACAAAGACAGCCAAAAAGAAGAAAAAAAAATTGAAAAACGAAAACTCATATTTTTAAATTATGGAATAATTAAAATAAATCTCAGTTAAGGAAAAGATTAAACTGGGCTGAATATATTTTACATGGATAGAAAGTGACAAATGGGTAAAAATGATAATGGAGCACTAGAAACATTTATAGTAAAGTATGCATAGCATATGGGCTATTTTTTCCAACAGCCTAAACACCCTTAAATTAAACCCACCCCCTCTTTCATCATTGCATGTTATACCATTATATGAATTATATAATTTTATTTGCCCATGGGGCTCATAGAGGATCTCATGCAGACACATACACTTCCAATGACTATATTTTCATTAAAAATATATTTGTGTTGAGGACATTCAAGCAACAGAAATCTGATGACTTCTTTCCCCCAAAGAGGCTTTTATGAAGAAACTAATTCACATTTATTTACATTAATTTTCCTAAAACTGCTTTCTTTTGTCTATGATGAAATTGTAACTTCAAAAAAATCCAGATATAAAAGGTATTTGTTGGACCACTTGGTAAACTGTGTGCTCTTAACCAGCCATTATTTTTCTACTTATAGGTATCACAATAAAATGTTTGGTCTAAAAAGTGAAAACCTAGCTTCAATTTGATTGATGGCAGTCACTCACCAAGGTGCCCTGTGACCAGTGGGGTCCCTCAAGGCTCTGTCCTGGGACACATACTGTTCAACATCTTCATTAACGATGTGGACACTGGAGTCAGGAGTGGACTGGCTAAGTTCGCTGATGACACCAAACTTTGGGGCAAAGCACCCACGTCAGAAGATAGGCGGGTGATCCAGGCTGACCTGGACAAGCTCAGCAAATGGGCAGACGAGAACCTCATGGTGTTTAACACTGATAAATGCAAGGTTCTCCACCTTGGGAGGAAAAACCTGCAGCATCCTTATAGGCTCGGCAGTGCTACGTTGGTTAGCACTACAGAAGAAAGAGACTTGGGGGTCATCATTGACCACAAGATGAACATGAGCCTGCAATGCGATGCTGTGGCTAGTAAAGCGACCAAAATGCTGGCGTGCATCCATAGATGCTTCTCGAGCAAATCCCGGGACGTCATTCTCCCCTTGTACTCGGCCTTGGTGAGGCCACAGCTGGAGTACTGCTTCCAGTTTTGGGCTCCACAATTCAAAAAGGATGTGGAGAAGCTTGAGAGAGTCCAGAGGAGAGCCACGCGCATGATCCGAGGTCAGGAAAACAGATCTTACGATGACAGGCTGAGAGCCACGGGACTCTTTAGCCTGGAAAAGCGTAGGCTCAGGGGTGATCTGATGGCCACCTATAAGTTTATCAGGGGTGAACACCAGGATCTGGGGGAACGTCTGTTCACCAGAGCGCCCCAAGGGATGATGAGGTTGAACAGTCACAAACTCCTGCAAGACCGTTTCAGGCTGGACATAAAGAAGAATTTCTTTACTGTCCGAGCCCCCAAGGTCTGGATCAGTCTGCCAGCGGTAGGTTCAAGCACCTACATTGAACACCTTCCAGAGTAAATTGGATGCTTATCTTGCTGGGATCCTATGACCCCAGCTGACTTCCTGCCCTTCGGGCAGGAGGCTGGACTCAATGATCTCCCGAGGTCCCTTCCAGCCCTAATGTCTATGAAATCTATGAAATCTATGGAATTTATTTTACGGCAATTTTTAGCAAGGAAATATATTTTGATGTCTATTTTAAATTTATTTTCTTGATTTAAATATTAGTTGAGCCAGTAGCCTAGCTACGCATTGTCCATCAAAGCAGTTCAAAATAAATATTGCCATTCACAGAATTAAAATATCCATAAGAAAAAAAATCTTATTTCCTGTCTCTTCCTTGCCCTTTTCTACATCTCTTTCTATTTCAACACAATATGGTTGACAGAATTAATGCCAAGTAAACAAATTAAAACTATAACAACAATTTTTCTGTATTTTAAAACAAACTGGAGCCTTGAGTAGATTTGGAAAAAAGCTTCAATAAGAAATGGTTTCTTTTCTCTCTGCAGTCCCCAACAGGCTTCTGATTTAGTAGTTTGTGTACCTTTTGTAAAAGTCTATTCATGCTGTTTTAGCTTTTCCTCCATTATTTCTTCTATAACCACCACATGCCTGCATAGCCTTGTGTATATGAACTTTAACTAGCTCAAAGTCAGTTTGCCTACAAAGAAAAAGTGCATGGAGTATTCATTTCTGTTGCCTTGGAGATACCATGAAGAAATATTTACATGTTCTACAGTGCCCAGCTGGAATATTCTTACTTAAAAATGCCTACTGGTCAATCTGTCGTATTTCTCGGTATTATACAGAATAAAAATATAGATAATGTTTAATACTGGTTGTAACTGTATCTGTCCACATCTCTTCACAGATTAACAGAAAAAGTATTAGGTATATACCCCAAGAAGCTTTTAATCTGAATTAAAAATAATACAGCCCAGCCTGTTAAGTTAAAAATATACACACTGATAGATCTATGTCTTCTTATGATAAATATTTCCCAATTTCAAAATACATTTTGATAAAGAAACATTAGTAGAGTTCAAGATTTTTTTGCACCTCTAAATTCATTTTTCATCAAAAAAGCACTTTCTTCAAAATTTATTTTTTACTTTTCTCAAATGCCAATTTATAGCCTTCCTGCATTCTCAATCACAGTAAAAACCATGTTTAAAATTCTTAGCCAAGTTACAAAATATATTACAATGTATATTGGTCGATCCACAGTTCATAACATAAAGTTGATATATAGATTTTAAAGCTAGAAGGGACCTTAATAGCATCTAACTTTGTTCTCTCAGCTCTCATATAATGTAGAGATTTCCTTCACACAGTGATATTCACACATGTACCAGTACTATATCCACACTAAGTTAACAATAGCCCATCTATTCAAGTTAGATGAATGTTGCCCAACTTCCTGGCCTGCTTTGTAACCCAGCATTGGTCCCAGTAACCACCCAGCATTGGTCCCAGGTAGGAGAGGCAGCCTGAGATTCCTCTCATCTGGGGTGCAGATCTGGGGGCTCACACCCCTGAGGGGGCTGCCAGGCTGTGTCGGACTCCTTCTGGGGGTGTGGACCTCGGATCTGAGCTGGATGACAGGAGGCTGCCGCTGCCACCTGGGACCAGCGCTGGGTACTGCCTGTGCCCAAAGCCTGGGAACACAGATGCTGCTGCTGACCCCAGGCAGCAGTGGCAGCCTCCTGTCATCAGGGCACAGATCCAGGGGCCCGCACCCCCGGGAGGGCTGAAGGGCTGTGCCGGACTCCTCTCCAGGAGTGCGAGTCCCTGCATCTGTGTCCCAGATGAGAGGAGGCTGCCCTGTCCCCTGGGACTGGCACTGGAGTGCAGCCCAGCAGCGGGAGGTGGACAGAGCCAGGGCTGCACTCCGAGAGACTGGAAGAGCTGATTGGAGTGCAGCAAGCCAGCACTGAACTCTAATCAGCAACACCAGTCCCACAGAGTTTAGCCTGGTGGTGGGAGGCAGACAGAGTCAGTGCTGCGCCCTGCCTCCCGCTGCCAGGCTGAGGTCCATGGGGCTAGCACAGCTGATTGGAGTGCAGCCCAGCAGCGGAAGGTGGACAGAGCCGGTACTGTGCTATGATCGGGTGCACCAGCCCCATGGAGTCCAGCCTGGAGGCAAGAAATGGCCAGAGTGGCCATGCACTCCCATCAGCTCCACCAGTCCCACGGAGCACAGCCCAGTGGTGGGAGGTGGGGAGAACCAAGACTGCATTCCCTGCTGGGCTGAGCTACATGGGACTGCAGATCTGCTTGGAAAGCAGCACTAGCTCTTCCCTGCCTCCCACCACGGGGCTGCTTTGAAACTCAAAATATTTCAAAACCTTCAGAATGTTTCAAGTGTCTTTATTTCATTTTGAAGCTGTTTCGATGCTTTTTGTTTCATTTCAATTTTGCTGTTTTGAGTTTGAAGCACATTGAAACAGCTTCAAAACAAAACACTTGGTAAAATTTTGCACAGTCCTAGTGGCCAGGTGCCATGGTGTTGGAGGTAGAGGTCACTGGACATTTCCAGACAGAAGTATGGGACATTGCAAGCATCATGGGGATGACGTCTAGAAGCCTTTGGAAAGTTTGAAGTCATGGGGGGGTGGGGAGGGTTGGCCAGTGGAGCCCTGGTCGCTCTGAAGCAGAAGCTGCAACCAGCTGCAGGGAGAGGAAGGTCCATGCACCAGGGCCTGCACCTATGTGCACCCACTGTTCTATCCATCTATCCAATATTGTAAAATGTTAATTTTAATCAAACTATTTTAATGAACTTAGTCAAGAGCCTTGCAAAAGTTTATTACTCTATGTAATTCCCTTTTATTAAAAAAAAAGGAAGAAACATCTGTTAATTAATATTAGCAAGAACAAAAAATCTATGATAGCTAATAATATTACTTAGGAGAACATGGGGAAAAAACCCATTAATTACCAAGTTACTGTTGCTTTTTCCATAATTATATTGTTCTATGAATGCTCTTAATCACAAATGGTTAAGACTGGTGCTTAGTGAAAAAGGTTGGAAGAAATATCTGTATTACTGGAAGCCCACTCACTTATAATCAGTTTTCTAAATTGCAAGCTGTTGAAAACCACGTGGTTTAAAACTTTGTGAAATATAGATTATGTCAAGTAATAAAAATGAAAGAAAAGTAAGATTTGTTCCTTCAATCCTGGATGTATAATTATGTCATAGAAAATAAAATACTGAATTAGTGGGTTTTTTCCTTTTTTTATTTGAATTTTTGTTTCCTGTTAGATTTCCCTCTTTTCCCCCATGAAACAAGCATTCTCTGAGAGTACAAGCATAGCCTACATCTTTCTAGTCCCTTAATGCAGATAATTAATAATCACAGAAGCATAGAGAATTAGGTTTGGGAAGGACCTTAGGTGATCATCTAGTCCAACCTCCTGCTAAAGACAGAAACAACCCTACCTAGAAAATTAAAAATTTCCAGTAATGTAAATTACCCAGCATCTTTGGAAATATTTTTTCCCTATTTCTTAATGAATCTTATAATCTAGAAAATGTTCCCTTTCACCCATTTCATCCATTTCATTCATTGTTCCCTGGCTGTAACTGATATACATACTTTTTGTCCTTTTCAGTATAGTGAGAACAGATGATGACTATTTTCTTTAAAACTTTTTGAAGACTGTAATTAAACTCACCTTGAATCTCTTCTTCTCTAAACTAAATAACAAGAGTTCTTCCAACATCTCTTAATATTTCATATTTTATAAACCAATCATTTTTGTGACTCACTGTTGGCCTCTTTCCAATTTGTCCACACTTTTACTGAAGTATGGTATCCAAAACCAGATAAAGTGAGGCCTCACCAGGTGTGAATAGTCTAAAATGTAGGTGTTCAACCTCTAAACTGTGGGCCAAATTCAGCCTGCAAGAGCCATGGTATCCAGCATATGTGGATCCACATGGGTTTTAAAATTTAGCAGTAGGGGAGCAGTGGAAAATCTGAGGGATTGGAAACAGTGCCACCTGAGCCATTGCTGTGCATCAGGATCAGGGTTGGGCCCACCCCCCACACTTCCAGATTGGGACAGGCTGCTTTCCATCCCCCCGCTGCCTCACATATGTGGATCAGCACTGAAATGCTTTGCCCCTGCCCCCACATGCATCCAGATTAGTGCTAGTCTGTACCACCCTGCCCCGCCCTGTTCTGACGTGTTCAAATCAGCGGGTCCAGATGCTCTCCACCCCAGGGTGTTAAGGGAGATAGCAGGGGTTATTGCAGGGCCCTTGGTATGGCTTTACGAGTGCTTGTGGTGCTTGGGCCAGGTGCTGGGTGATTGGAAGATAGCCAACGAGGTCCCCATCTTTAAAAAAGGGAAAAGGGAGGACCCAGGCAACTATAGGCCCATCAGTCTTGCCTCAATCATAGGGAAACTCTTTGAGAAGATCATCATGGAGCACATCTGCAGTGGGCCGGCCTCAGAGATGATGCTTAAGGGCAACCAGCACGGTTTCATTAGGGGCAGGTCATGTCAGATCAACCTGATTGCCTTTTATGATCAGGTCACAAAAGCATTGGATGCTGGTGTTTCCATGGATGTAGTCTTTCTGGACTTCAGCAAGGCTGTCACGGGGTTACCTAGGTGCCCCGTGACTGGGATTGAAATTGACAGAGCTGCCAATCACCAGGGCAGCTCAAGTGCCAGTTGCCAGGGTGACCAGGAGGGTCAGGTGGCCAGAAGGGGTCAGGGCCGGGCCTTTATAAACAGCCCAGGCCAGAGCCTGACCAGCAGTTCCCTTCTGGCAGCCGCAGAAGCGGGAGGTCTGCAGCAGAGCTGAGCAGCTGGAATTGGGGGTTGCAGCTTTACCATGCTGACCGGCTGTGATGATGCTAGGGATCAGAACACCCTAAAGGGAGGTATGGTTGGGAGCCCTGGTGGGGGCTTGGTGTTTACGTTATGAGTGGGGAGGCTCTGTGTTGTTTGTGTTGTAGCCAGTTGGCTCAGGTTTCGGTTATAGTTAACTGGAGGACTGGGTGAGGCTGTAGGGGTGAGAGGAGGCCTCACGGGAGCTCCCCAATAACCTGGGGGTCCCTGGGTGCCCAGTAGTGGCACAGTGAGCGGTGCTAGTGGGGCACTACTGTTTGCGCCGGAGAGGCGCGGTGTGCGGGGTTTCCGATCCCAGCCTGTAAGGGTGGTATTTTACCTAGTGGGGCAAACAACCCAGAAAAGGGTGAAGGGGCCAGGCACGGCTGCGGCCACCTGAGCCCCAAGTGCGAGGAGCGCAGTATAGGCCCCAGAGAGGGCGAGGCCCCAGAGGGGGCAGCGAGCACTCGTGAAGAGTGCGGCATAAGCCCAGAAGGGGGCAATGGCCGTGAAGAGTGCGTCATATGCCCCAGAGTGGGGCAGCAGGCCAAGTGGTAGCCCAAGAGCGTAACAGGCCCAGGGGCACCGGTAACAGGGCGGTGGCCACGTGCCAGGCCCGGGGTGCCGGTAACAGGGCGGCGGCTACGTGCCAGGCCCGGGGCACCGGTAACAGGGCGGCGGCTATGGGCCAGGCCCAGGGGCACCAGGTGGGTGACAAGCCCGGGTTGCCAGTGGGGCACCAGGGCAGGATGAGCCAAAGGGGTGCCAGAGAGAGTGCCAGAGGGCAGGGGACCAAACAACATCCAGGGAACAGCTGCAAGGCTTGGGGCATGCTAAAGGGGGGGTAGGAGGCACGCATAGCCCTTAAGGCAGGGGTGCACAGAGGTACCCCATATGGAGTAGGGGTAGGAACACTAACACCGTTCACCAGGGGGATAAAGGCAGCCTCCCATCTAAACCTATTTATCTTCAAAGACATGGCAGGTGAGAATCAGAGGGTGCTGCAGTACCTGAAGTGACGGTAGGGCCGCTAGGGAGTACACAGCCACTCCTAGGCCCCACTCCCTCACAAAGGCCTTTGACACCATCTTCCACCCCATCCTCATTAAAAAATAGGGTGACTGTGGCATTGGTGCCTACACAGTCAGATGGATTGCAGATTGGCTGAAGGGTTGTACTCAGAGGGTGGTGGTGCATGGGTCATATTCAACCTGGGGAGAAGTGAGCAGCGGAGTCCCCCAGGGCTCGGTCCTTGGGCCCACACTGTTAAATTTCTTTATCAGCAATTTGGATGACAGGGTGAAAAGCAACCTGTTTAAATTCACTGATGATACCAAAATTTGGGGTGTGATGAGCACGCTAGTAGGGAGGGAAAGACTGCAGCAAGACCTGGATAGTTACAGGGGTGGACTAACAAAAACAGGATACATTTCAATACTGACAAGTGCAGGGTGCTGCCCTTTGGCAGTAGTAACCAGCAGCATAAGATGGGAAGCTTCCTTATTGAGAGCACGGAGGTGGAAAAGGATCTTGGAGTCATTAATGACCTGCCAACCTGACAATGCAAGGTCACGGTTGGCAGGTCTAACTGGACGTTGTTGTGCATCCCCAGGTGCATCTCAGGTAGGGCCAAGGAGGTGATCCTCCCCCTCTACATGACACTGGTCAGGCCACAGCTGGAGTACTGTGTCCAGTTCTGTGCACCCCAGTTCAGGAGGGATGTGGACAACATGGAGAGGGTCCAGAGGAGGGCCACTCACATGATCTGGGAACTAGAGGGCAGACCCAACAATGAGAGACTGAGGGACCTGAACCTGTTCAGCCTTTACAAGAGAAGGCTGAAGGGGGACCTGGTGACCATTTATAAAGTCACTAGGGGGGACCAGAAGGGTTTGGGAGATACCTTGTTTCCCCTAGCGCCCCCTGACATAACAAGGAATAATGGGCACAAGTTGTTAGAGAGTAGGTTTAGATTAGACAACCATAAAAGCTACTTCACAGTCAGGGCAGCTAGGATCTGGAACCAACTTCCAAGGGAAGTGGTGCTGGCTCCTATCCTGGGGGTCTTTAAGAGGAGGCTTGATATCTACCTAGCTGGGATCATTTGAGCCCATTTTTTTCTCCTGCCCTGGCAGGGGGTCAGACTTGAAGATCTACAAGGTCCCTTCTAACCCTACTTCTATGGCTCTATGGTTCTACTTCCAGGCAGAAAGGTCAGGATCAGGCTGGACCCCCCTCCCCCTTCCATGCTTGTATCAGACCCCACTATGCCAGCCCCTCAACTGAGCCCTCCAGTGAAATCTGGCCCATAGAAGGACCTGGAACTGCCCAACTGGCCCACAGGGTGAAAAGGTTGGATTAAAACAATCATTTTCCTTAGCCTGCCTACAACATTCCTTTTACAATATCTTAATTTGATGCATTTTGTGTTTGCTTGTTTGTTTTGCGACAATACTATAATCGATATGATGGAAAAAATATGTTGCTTCATTTCATTAAGCAAGCTCTGCTAACAGCTTTCATTTACTGGTAGTGACAATGGTATAATTTCCAAGGCCCACTTATTTATAATCTACTGCAGGATCAGAACAAGTTCTTGAATCTGATCCTAATAAATGATAAAGACCCGTTTCGGTGATATGTTAGACTGGAAAGTGACCTTAGTTTCCTCATGCAAATCTGTATGAATTTCAAGTGATACAAACAATATCTAAAACAGCCCTTTTACTTTTACTAAGGACAAAAGAAGGCTATATACATAGAATTATCCTTTTTTAATGAGAGAACAGAACACATGCTACACTTGTTCTGAGAACCAAATTGGTAGGACACTAATAAATTCAAAGAAGCTCTCCATGAGCAGATTGTCTCATGTAGTTTGCAACACTATATATTTTTGTTGCTGTTCTTAGGCTGTACATTACAATATTGTACTTGACTATGGAGTATCCCAGTTATCTAAAGATCATCAATCTGCAGTTGGTACAGAGGAGGCTACCACAGTCAGAATCATAAAAGTTAAAATGCTTGTTTATTAGCATATTTCTTGACTTAGTTTACATCAGGGATATGTCATTATAGCTCTTCAGGCCTAGGGCTGGTCCAGGGAGGACAGAAAGTGGAGATAAGAGAGTACTCCCTGGGGGACAGAGTGAAGGGTAAAAGAGTAGTCCCAGGGAACAGAGTATGCAGAGCATAATTCCAGCACAGGCAGAGTGAATTCTCAGGAAGGACTAGTAAAGTTACACAATAAAAACTATGGTACCAACACAGACCCCAGATTGATCAATACAGATCAAACATGAAATGGAGAGTCCCTAGTATATATTATATTTTTTGGGCAATTGACTGGTTAATCACAAAATAAATTTAAACATGCTACACATGTGAACTGATGTTGTATGCCCCCAGAAGTATGGCCAACCAGCCATGACAATGTTGCTTGTAAATTGTAAGTCATTTTTGTAGCTAGTTTCTATCAAGCTTTTATGTGAACATGTGGCTGGTGTTTGGCCAGATGCTCCTGCATCTGAAGATAGACTGCTTTCTCTCTTCCACCATTCCCCACTCTCACTCTGTAGATGTCATGATTCCATGTCTCCCTTTGTCCAACAAGCCTTCACATTTACTTCTTTAAAGACCTATCAAAATCTCTTTCCTGTGAAAAGCAAAGTATAAACAGACATTCAAGATGATAATTGTATATTTTCCTCATGTAGAGTTGTAATCTGGGGTGGAGGGGAGCAGAATTTGTTTGGAAAGCTGCACATGGGAACAAGATAAGGAGAGAAGAAAATCATATACAGAAAAGCACCTCACAAGGTGCCCCAAGGAACTTCAAGCTCCACTGCTCCTACTCCCCCCGCCCTCCCTCCCCCTACCATTCATATGGATCTCCCCTGTTCTGTACATGTGTTAGGTGAGCAGCTTGTAACCTCAAAGGTTACTCACTAAGGGCAAAGATGAAGGTGCATGAGAGGGGCTGACAGCCCCAGGCAGCAGCTCCAGCTCCCCTCTCTGGCAAGTGCTGTCAGAGCAAGTTCCTAGGACATATTTTTTCCTTTCTGGATAGCTTGCCCTGTAATTGTGAACCAGGTTACATAGTGTGATAGTTTCTTGCAATAGTGTGATAATATTGCTTGATGGAAATTAGACTAGTTCTTCAAAGCCTCAAATGCAGAAGATGCAGGAACCCTTCCAAAATTAAATTAATTTAAGCACGCTTAACAAAACCACAGCAAGATCAACAAATATCCTCTTAAATCTTTTGGAATGTTAAAAAAAATCAAGAATTAGCTGGTGTATACAAAATAGTGGCCTTGATTAAATCCATGAATGGATATATGAACGTACAAAAAGCTTGCTAACCAAGACAAGCAACTTTTCCTCACAAGAGTGTATTCACAGATGGATTTGATCAAGAACAGCTATTGTGCTTTAAGATTTACACCCTACCTTAATCCTCATTAACTATCAAATACAGACGTCTATCTTGTATGTATTATAACATAGATACATGCACATACTCTTATTTCATGCACAAAAGTTAAAGGGAGCAATGAACAAAAACATATAGATAGATAGATACATACATACATACATACATACATACATACATACATAGATAATGATACGAGGGGTGAAAGAAATATACTGCAAGCCACAAATGTCATCCTCAAAGCTAATCTAAATTAGATCCCAATGCAGTCAATGGAGAAAGTTTGTTGCTTTTGTTCTTGCTGTTTCTTTTTCCCCTGAAAATGATGGAACTATCTATCTATCTATCTATCTATCTATCTATCTATCTATCTATCATTATTATTATAAGGAATAAACATTGTGGTATTTGGTTTCATATATAACACAGCTTGTTTTTAATATACCATATATAAGACGTAAAAAGTGTGTACACAAAATCCATAAATGTTCTTTATTATAGCAAGTGTTCGTATTTGTGTATTGCTCCCTTTGCTTGTAGAGGTGATTGCAGAAGTGACTACTTTTGTAGTCAGCTGGTCTCAGGGAGAAATTGCTAGCAGTCGTGCCTATTGTCAGATACTGTTAAATGAAAAGTTAACAATAGATGTAAAGCTTTTCCTTTGGTCACTTAATCAATTTACTACCCATTTTGTACTCAACTCTGTAGAACACAGACTTTCAAAATATTTATATTGTACACTGCTGAAAGAATTGCTAAAATCTAAGGACTGGTATGACTTGAAAAATGAATTGAAACACTCAGGTTTTGGATGTGCTTAAAATGTAGGCCACTTTTTATGAGGCCTCTATAAAATATTGGAGAAAAAAGAAAAAGTGTCAGGCCATCTATTTCTGGAAAGTCACAAGGGCTTGCACTTAAAACCCCCATATTTTGAGTTTGTTCTACCTTTTGGTTTTGTTCCATCATTTTCAGGGGAAAAAAAGAAATAGCAACAACAAAAACAACAAACTTTCTTCATTGATTGTATTGGGATCTAAGTTAGATTAGCATTGAGGATGCCATTAGTGGTTTGCAGTATATTTCTCTCACTCCTCATACCATTATTCGCACATGTTATCTTTGCTGCTAGAATTTCAGGAAGCTTCATAGCTTGTGCCAGTGAATTCCACAAATTAACTATGTATTGTTTAAAAAGTATTTTCTCTTTTTAGGTTTAAACCACTCACCTACTAATTTCAGTAGGTGCCCTCTAGTTCTAGTATTCTGAGACAAAGAGAAAATAGCTCTCACTTGATCCATACTCTTCATGATTTTATATAGTCTATCATATCCTCCCTCACCCTTCTCATTTGCAAACTGAAGACTCCTAGTCTTTCCTAGTAAAACAACTGCTCCAGGCCCCTAATCATTTTGGTTGCCCTTCTTTCCACCTTTTTATAATTTTACTACATCTTTTTTGAGATGTAGGGACCAGAATATCACACAGTATTCTAGATGTGAGTCACTTTGGTTTTGTATAATTCCATGATGATGTTTTCTCAGAGCCAGGAGTTCCATGCACCAAATGCACACAACTGAAACCTGTCCTGGGAGCATGTAAACATACTTGCTGAACTAGGTCCAAGAAACTGGGTAGCTCTCTCACCCCTCAGTGAACTTTTACCTGCATTTCTTAAGTATGAAAAGTCTTAGTTTGCTTTTTAGAGAGGCTTTTAGTCATGAATTAGAAACCTTAAACTCGTGCATAGACCTGTTTAACCTTACTCTGCCCTAATTGTAGGTAAATATTACACAGGGAACTTAAGTATTGAAATGTAAAGCAAGAACTAAGCACTCCCTTAAATGCTAAAAGTTAATTAAAAGTAGTACCTTACCTTGAAGGCTCCCCTTTAAAGAGGGGGACAGCAAACTACCTGAGAACTAGGTATCCTTGTTTTCTCTGATAAAAAAAATCCTCAATTTCCAGATACAAAAAACTATAACCCCAAATCCAAATCTTTCCTTGATCAAAATGAAGCACCACTATATATATATCTGGTGTGAGAACTGACCTGTGAACTACTTACAAACTGCCCTGTTTGTTCTATGGGGTCTCTCAGGGGGTCTCCTTTTGTGCTCTCCTTGGCCTGATCTAGCTCCACTCCTTTGTTAGGGCATTTTTCAGCACAGAAAATAATCACTCTGAAATCAGGAGTCACAAACTGCTCAGGGCACATAGCCCAAACAAACAGCCAAGCAAATGGTCATCGAACACACAGACAAACTAAGCCAAATTCCTTCAGGGGGAGGATCTGCTACCTGGATCATCTTTCTTTTCTTGCCATCAGTGCCCCACTTGCAAACTGCCCTGTTTCCTCTCCTCTCTCCCCTTGAACAAGTATGGGGCAGGGAGGGAGAGGGAGTTGGTGTAGAAAACGTGGGAAATTTGCACTTTTTACTAGGGGTCCTAAAAGAACATCTCCATCACTCAACGGCTCAGGATACTGACAGTATATAAAAATTGATTAAATGGAAACAAGGAAATTACTAGACTTTATCAAACATAACGATGATAAAATACCCCAACTATTAAATACTCCCAAAATACCATCCGGGAAGTTGCTATCTTATCCAGTCAAAGCAGGGCTAAGAAGTGCATTTTTTTGGTTATCTGGGGAAGAACTTGACCCACCAGCTTCTGCTTCATTTTGCCACTGCTAGGGCTGCCACTGAAGGGCGCCAGGTTAAAACCAGGGGTGCATCACCTCATGCCACCATCTGGCTCACTCTTAATATTGAATGATCTGTGCTGTCTGATGCTCAGCGACACTGCTGAATTCTAGCTCAGGGTCTTCCTGGTCTCACCATTGAGAGTTTACCAGATTCTGAGAGACTGCTCCCTAAGAAGAACTCCACTCTAGGGTCCCACTGGGTTCTCCAGACTCTGCAGCCCTAAAGCTTTTTATTTCCTTGACCTTTCTAAAGGTCTTCTCTGCTCCCAGTTGTCACCTGAATATAATAGAATCTTCTCTCCATGAATACCTATTGAAGGTATACAAATCCACAGTGGAACAGAGGACTAGTGTCAGAGCACATGATCAAAACTTATATACCACATTTACTCAAATCTAAGCTGACCCTGAATTTAAGATGACTCACCAATAATTAGATTCTAAATACGGAAAAAATATAAATGTAAAGGTTCTCTTAAAATTGTGTCCTTTCTTGGACCATACTGCTACAGCAGGGAAAGCAATTGCTGGGGTTTCAGGTGGCTGAGCATGTCAGGTGGCCCCTTGTCCTCTGCCCTCCACTTCTTCCCCTTGCAGCCTTTTTGCTTCCCCCACCGCTGTCACCCCCCAAAAAAGCTCCCCACAGACTCTGTCCCTCCTCTCCCCTCCCTTGCTTCCCACAATATCTGCCCCTTCCTTCTGCTTATCAGCCTCTGCCTCTTCCCTCCCCACTTAGTGTAAGACACTGATCAGGCTCTGTTCCATCCCAGAGCACAGCATGTTGAAGTGTGTCCCTGCTGGCCATGAGCAGTGCCAGTGCTGCTGAATGACCAGGCAGGGGACAAAGTTTCCAGTGTTCCATGCAAGGGAAGGAATCCAGCCTGTGCTGAGCTGTGCTTTACAGTAAGGGGGGAAGGATAGGGGGGAGCAGAAGCTGCAGAGACAAGTGGAGATAGGGGTATGATGCTGCAGTAGATCAAACTCTGGTGCTGACCTGGGCTCAAGGCCAGAGTCAGAGATGGAGCAACTGCCAACCCTCACCCTCCTACAATTTTGTAAGCAAATCTAGGACGGAGGCTTCCCCCGCGACCCCTATGCTGACTGGGGGTGAGGGATGCCTCATCTTAGATTTGAATAAATGTGGGAGGGGGGAGTAGGTATTACCCTGATTCTGTCTGTCTCTCTATTTATACATATGCAGGCAGGATAAGACCTATAAGCAGGGTTACTTATACGTTTGAGATGTTAAACAGCTTCTCATTCTTCACTTTTGAAGGGTTCTTCAGGAACTTCTGCTAATTCCTTTTAATATAATTTAAAGTAATTTGTTTTTTGAAATTTTTCTGCACTTTCTGTTCTCAGTATTCTGACAAATAATTTGGTTCTTGCAAGTATGATATAACTGTGATGATTTGACTTTCTTCCTCCCTCTGTTTTATAGAGTTTCCATTTGTAATCAAATTGCATCTTAAGTAACATCTTAATGCTATTTTTTAAATTCTAATTCCTCATGGTTCTAGCCCTTATAATAGCCCTTGGCAACAATCTGGATTGTATATTCAATGTTTTTGACTAAGAAAAAAATAGTTTTGGTTAGGCAAGTGTTAAACCCATTTAGGTAACTGTGTAATGATAGGCACTTACAGATTGATCTAAAATAGAATTTAGATGCCTAAAATATAGGCACTACAATGTCTTTTACATGCCTGCCACACAAGCAGAACCAGAATCCTATGTTAAGGACCTATCCCAAATAACTGGTACAGCTACCAGCACTGGGATTTTCTTTCTAGCTACAGAGGAATAGGATTTTCCAGATATGTGCTTACTAGCTGGAAATGAGAAGGCCCTTCCTGCATTTTAACCTGATTGCTTAGGAAGCACCTTGCTTAGAGTACAAGAAACCTGGGTTCTTTGCCTTTCTAAAGCAAAGTATGTTTGAAAATATATCTCCCATGTGTTGACACCTGGTCTCTGTCCCAATGTTTTTTCTGCCTGTTGCATCCAGTGTTCATTGGATAGAACAGATAGGTAATTTCTGTCCTACAGCAGACAAGGATGAAACCCATAACCCATTTTTATAACTCATCCTTTCTAGGACAGTATTCTTAGAATCAGGATCCTGGTTTTCTCTGATAAAAAAAAAATCCCTAATTTTCAGATTAAAAAATGTGTGTTTTCCTGTGATTAAAATGAAACTCCACTAATCTGCCTATCAGTCTATCTAGATAAATAGTCGTGTTTTATTTTGATCACAGAAAAATGTGGATTTGGGGTTACTTTTTTAAATCCTGTAATTGGGGATTTTTTTTTTTAATCAGAGAAAACCAGGATCCCTACTTATCATTTATCCACACTTGCATCACCTTACTTTCTTTGCCTTGGCCTCAAATATCTTCCACCCTTGGCTTCCCTTTTGGGCCGTCTTCAAGAGAACATTCAGGGTGGCCATGGTCTAGTGGTAAAAGCCTTTGGCTAAAATGTAGTAAATAGATTTCAATCTCTGGTGAAGAGGACCAATACCCCAAGTCTCCAACTCTGCATTGGGGTAAAGGTTCTAGGTTCTCCTAAACAGTCTTTAATTATGGGCGGCGGGAGCTGTTCTGTTTTGTTTTTGTGACTAAAGTGTCAGGATTTACAGAGCCTTATACACATGCCTAGGTGATTCTGTTGTGCCTTGGAGTCTTTTAGGGCCATAGGGCAATGTTTTGAGTATGCCCTGGTTTAGAAAGGGTCAGGAAGGGCCAACATAGCTGATACATGTAAACAGAATCTGCATTGAAGTATTAAAAGCTACAGTTATGTAGCTACATAACTGCTATTTAGGCATGTAGAGTCGAAATAAGATTTAGTTCAATAACTGTATATTAGTGAACACATAACTTCAGAAAGTAGGGGGAGCATGAAAATGTGTAGATACCCATCTCTAAAGAAACATAAAATATTTTTCTGCTCCTGATCAGGAAATTGATATTTCCATTAAGTAGTACTCAACAGAAAAGCCCCTTGGAATAATGGTATCCCTTTTAGTTCTATATTACTCTTTTCCCACAATAAATATTTAGGTAAAACTTTAATTGTTCTAAAGACAGTTAAATCCAAAAAGTTTCCAAAAGTATGTAAATAGTGTCTTAGTTTTTTAGGAATGTGGTTAATCCCATTTATTTTGATGGGACTTCATAAAAATGGGAATTCCTCATGGGAATACTTTCCTGAATGAGTACCTACAAAGAGTACATCCCCTTTAGGGGCTTGATACTTTTTAGCACTCTTCTTTCCTTACAAATGTTCTTTCTAGTAACAGTGTAAGATACAGCACATCTTTACCCTTATTTCATTCATAGCCTCGTCTGCCTAATTGATACCTATCAAAAGCATGTGCGGCCACACAAGACCCATGTATTTTTTTTTCATTGCTTTATCTTTAAAAAATTTATTTTATTTACCCACCATAATCTCATCATCCTAAAATACTCAAGATACAGGGAAACATTAGAAACAGACATTTTGCCGCTTAGGCCCAGACACTTCCAGCAATAATACATCTATTCTTAAAACAAGTCCCTTGCCATTTTTAATGATAATTGTTTAAGTATCTTTTAAAACTTTTACAAATAGATAATACCAGTTTTCTCCTTCCCCCTCACCCCCAAGTATGCGTACTATTCAAAAGTTCATTGTAGTTGCTATCTCTCTGGACATTTTTTAAAACAGTATTTTCCATTTTTCAAGATAACATCCATTGTTTTTTGTCTGAATGCCTTCGTTTTGAGTTAATGTGTTAGTGTATTACTTCCTCAAAAGTAATAGTGTAAAATAAAATGAAGGACCTAATGATTTTTTCAAATAACTGGTGAGTCTCATGTGCTCATTTAAAAAGGCATGACTAATTTCACTCTTATGTCAATACTATAACAATTAATGTTTGATTGCTATTTAATATGATTTTTCAGAAACTACCCACATAAATGGAACTGACATAGTATTTAACCTACATTGCACAATAGAAAAGGATTTACTGTAGGAACAGCAGTCTTAATACATTTGTCAACCCAATTATATTCCATTTATAAACATTTAAAGGATAATAAGCTGATAAGTAACTGTCAAAATGGATTTTGCTAGAGTGAGTCATGTCCAAGCAACCAAACAGTTAAAAGTATATCATAAAAAGGTATGTTATAAACCATCCTTCATATCTCCTGGTTACAAAGGAAGAAGTAATAGTCTTCAACAGTAACAAGGGAGGATTAAGTCAAACTTCAGAAGAAACTTTCTCGTTTAGCAAGAATAAACATGGGAATGAATGTTTGCAGAATATTTATCACTGGAAATTTTAAGAAGCAGGTTAGAAAACATAATGCAGGGTAGCTGAAATGCAATTAAACTTTTTTTAGGGCAGGAGGAATGAAATAAACAATCATGCATGATCCCTTCTTGTTTTTTTAATTTTTGTATTTTGTTTTTTGCTACATAGTTTTAAGGTTAGTCAGGAAGGGTCATAGTCTACTGAATGCATAAGAGAAAGAGAGAAAATGAGACAGACTTCTTTTACATGGATGATGGATATTTACCCAATATTCCAATCAAAGCAGTTTGTCACTTTTGCCTGTAGAGATAATTATATGTTCTTAGCCAAATAAGATTAAATAAGAACAAAACTGTGCTTACTGCCCCAGGGGTCCTCAATCCTTGACTTGTGGGCCAGAGCCATGTGTTATATGAATCAGCTTGTGGATCTCCCCAGGGGCTTGACTATTTGGTTGCAGGATGGTGGTGACACTGCTACCTTCCTGCCAAATTCTTGGAGCAGTGTGGAACCCCATAGGATGGATAGAGTGGTCTACACATGAGATCAGGCATGCCTGGAGATATGGGGCCCAATCCTGGTGCATAGGAAGTGGGGAAGCAAGGGGTCAAATCCCAGTACACAAGTCCCAATCCAGGTGATTCAGGGTTGAGAGTAGGATCCCATGGTCTAATTTCAGTACACAGGGACAGAGAGGGGTGGAATGAGACCTAATTCCAGCATGTGAGGCTGGGTGGTAGTGACACAGGAGGCCATGAATTGATCCTGACATACAGTGCCTGTTCCCAGTCCCTGGGGCTGGACAAAGGCGATGTAGGGTCCCAGAGCCTGCGCCCAGCATACAGGGCTGAGCAGGGGTAGTGTGGAACCCCAGAGCCCAATACTAGGATGTGGGAGCCAGCTGTGACAGTGTGGAACCTATTCTGGGGTGTAGGGCTCGGGCTCGGGTTAGGGACATCACGGAGAGGATCCCGGCCTACATCCAACCTGCAAACCAGTACCTCATGGTTGTCACCCACATGGGGATGAATGACGCGGCCAGGGGCAACCCTGACCACATTATGAAAGAATTTGGGGCTCTGGGGGACAAGCTTAAGGAGACAGGGGTGCAGGTGGTATTCTTCTCTTTTCTTCCGGTGAGTAGGCGGGGATGGTGGCATGAGGCCTGCATTGGCGAGGTCAACCTGTGCAGTTGGTGCCGCCAGCCAGGCCTTGGGTTCCTAGATAATGACCCATGCTTTCGGGTGGGGGACTTGCTGGGGTGGGATGGGCTTCACCTCTCACCTAAAGGTAAGCGTGTCTTCTCTTCCAGTTTGGCTGATCTCATATGGCGAGCTTTAAACTACCCTCACTGGGGGAGGGGGCCACAGGAAGATGAGGAGACACCACCCGAGCAAGACAGGTGACAAATGCAAGGAGTGCCCAGGTAAGAAACAGGGGTCAGGATAGTCTCCCAAATTGGGGGTTGGCACACTTAGCTATGCAAGGCCTTAAATGCCTACATACCAATGCTTGTAGTATGGGGAACAAAAAGGAGGAACTCGCCCTCAGAATAGCCAGTTCAGACCCAGTCATAATAGGGCTTACAGAAACGTGGTGGGATTCATCCCACAACTAGGCAGTTAGCATTAGGGGCTGTAGGCTTTACAGGCAGGATAGAGAAAGAAGAAAAGGTGGGCACTCTATATCAAGAAGCAACACACATCCTCTGCCAGAAGAATGGGGTCAGAGGAGGGGCAAGCTGAAGTGCTCTGGGTCAAGATACAAGGTGGCCATAGGGAAAGGGATCTAACGGCAGGGGTCTACTACAGACCCTAAAACCAAGGGGAGGACCTGGACTGGGAATTTTCGGGTCAGCTTGCAGAGGCACATAAGGCAAGGGATGTAGTTGTCATGGGTGATTTAAATTACCCACACATCTGCTGGGAGGAACAGACAGCCAAGTTGGACTGTTCCAAGAGGTTCCTGGCTGAGATACAAGACCTCCACTTAATTCAGGAGGTGCACAATCCCACCAGAGGAAATGCCCTGTTGGACCTGGTCCTGGCCACAGGCGATGACCTGGTAAGGGGCCTCCAGGTTCGTGAACACCTGAATGATAGCAATCATCGCTTGCTGGATTTCACCATCCAGCGCAGGGTGTTAAAGGCCTGCAGCAAGGTGGTAGCCCTAGACTTTAAGAGGGCCAACTTCAACAAGTTGAGGAGATTAGTGGGAGAGGTGCTGGAGTTCTTGAGAGCAGGGGAAATCAGTGCCCAAGAAGAGTGGTTGTTCCTTAAGGAGACAGGGCCCAAGGGGTGACCATCCCAACAAGAAGCAAGGGGGGCAAGAGTGCCTGAAAGCCCCCCTCTGCTTGGGCCTGTAGGGGGGCTGTCAGGGAAGCGAAGGTGGACATAGAGCTAGGACTAGCGTCCAAGTTCAAAGATAATCAAAAGTCCTTTCTCAAATATATAGGGAGGATGAAGAAAGCACTGGGAAAGGTGAGGCCTCTGCAAGATTCTCTGGGCAATCTGGTGGTTGTGCCAGAGGAGGAAGCAGACCTCTTTAACCAATTCTTCACCTCCATTTTCTTGTGCAGGGACTGGGATGTCCCCACTGTGATGCAAGATGGACTTGAGGCGAATGTCTCCAGGTTGGGGAGGACCAGGTTAGAGAGCTTCTGGAGGGGCTGGACGTGTTCAAATCAGCCGGTCCAGATGCTCTCCACCCCAGGTTGTTGCAGGAGCTAGCAGAGGTTATTGTAGGGCCCTTGGCACAGCTTTACAAGTGCTCGTGGTGCTCAGACCAGGTGCCAGATGATTAGAAGATAGCCAACGTGGTCCCCACGTTAAAAAAGGGAGGAGGGAGGACCCGGGCAACTATAGGTCCATCAGTCTTACCTCAATCCTAGGGAAACTCTTTGAGAAGATCATTATGGAGCACATCTGCGATGGGCTGGCTTCAGGGATGATGCTCAAGGACAACCAGCACAGTTTCATTAGGGGCAGGTCATGTCAGACCAACCTGATTGCCTTTTATGATCAGGTCACAAAAGCATTTGATGCTGGTGTCGCCATGGACGTAGTCTTTCTAGACTTCAGCAAGGCCTTTGACACCATCTTCCACCCCATCCTCATTTAAAAATTGGGTGACTGTGACATTGATGCCTACACAGTCAGATGGATTGCAGATTGGCTGAGGGGTCGTACTCAGAGGGTGGTGGTGGACAGGTCATATTCGACCTGGGGAGAAGTGAGCAGCAGAGTCCCCCAGGGCTCGGTCCTTGGGCCTGAGCTGTTCAATCTCTTTATCAGTGATTTGGACGATGTGGTGAGAAGCAACCTGTTTAAATTCGCTGATGATACCAAAAATTGGGTTGAGGTGAGCACACTAGTAGGGAGGAAGTGAGACTGCAGCAAGACCTGGATAGGTTACAGGGGTGGGCTAACAAAACAGGATGTGTTTCAATACTGACAAGTGCAGGGTGCTGCATTTGGGCAGTAGTAACCAGTAGCACACTTATTAGATGGGAAACTCCCTTCTTGAGAGCACAGAAGCAGAAAGGGATCTTGGAGTCATTATTGACTCCAAGATGAACATGGGCCGATAATGCAAGGTCATGGTTGGCAGGGCTAACCGGACCTTGACGTGCATCCACAGGTGCATCTCAGGTAGGGCCAAGGAGGTGATCCTCCCCCTCTACGTGACACAGCTGGAGTACTGTGTCCAGTTTTGTGCGCTCCACTTCAGGAGGGATGTGGACAACATTGAGAGGGTCCAGAGGAGGGCCACCTGCATGATCCGAGGACAACAGGGCAGACCCTACAACGAGAAACTGCGGGACCTGAACCTGTTCAGCCTTCACAAGAAAAGGCTGAGGGGAGGCCTTGTGACCATCTATAAACCCACTAGGGGGGACCAGATGGGTTTGGGAGAGACCTTGTTTCCTCTAGCACCCCCTGGCATAACAAGGAATAATGGCCATAAGTTGTTGGAGAGTAGGTTTAGATTAGACATCTGTAAGAACTACTTCACAGTCAGGGCAGCTAGGATCTGGAACCAACTTCCAAGGGAAGTGGTGCTGGCTCCTATCCTGGGGGGTCTTTAAGAAGAGGCTTGATGCTTACCTGGCTGGAGTCATTTGAGCCTAGTTTGTCTTCTGCCCAAGCAAGGGGTCGGACTTGAAGTTCTACAAGGTCTAATCTGACTCTACTTCTATGATTCTATAATACTATAAAAAAGCAAGTCAGAGCCCACTCCTAGGGCATCAAGAATCAGTCCACCTCATTGACTAGCCCCATACTTCTTATCTGGTCTGTAGGGACATGACATGGAACAGTATCCATACTATGCCTTAATGAAGTGTTAAACACAACACAAATTTTAGTCATATGCCATGTGGTGATAGAGATATAGATTAATATGAAAGAGGAGAAAAAAAGGCTTTTGTCTGTTGTGGAAATTTGTATTTTTTTCTGGTTTTATATGTAACTAGTGTTCACACAAAAATATTTTGTTTAAAAATATTTATTGTGGTTGGGGGTATTGGTTGTAGCCATACTGATCTAAGGACATAGTCAAGCAAGATTTTTTGAGTACTGTATTTCATAAGTCAAGGTTTGAAGCCAAAATATTTACTTTAAATTTGTACATCAACTTATACACCATATCAGTACTTCAGCAGGACCCCACACTGGTGTGGCCTCAGAAGTGGGGGGAGGGGAGCATGAAAAGGCACCAGGGTCAGCCTCCAGGGAGTCCATGCTATGGGATTACTGCAACTAAAACTAGTGTTACTACCACAATAGTACCTGTATCCAGCATATAGACATCCAGGAAAAGGTAAGGCTTTTCTCCCCCTTCCCTTCCCAGCACTTCCTGCTGATATTCCCTCACCAAGGCCAAGTAAGGTGGGAGAATGCTATCATGCCATTGATTTATCTGATTTTTGGATTCATATTCTGCAATAGAATCTCACGTTAAGTGTGAGTTTCTCAGAAGGTAAACTGTTCAGTGAAAAATTGTTGAGAAACTGTTGCAAACTAGAGAGTATTCGTAACATGTTTATAGAATCATACAAAAGAAGGGTTGGAAGGGACCTCCAGAAGTCATGTTGTCCCTGCCTAAAGCAGGTTCATCCCATCCAAACCATCTTATACAAATCTATCGTCTAACCTCTTAGCAAAATAGAACAATCTACCTTGACACAACACAGGACATAACATCTTAATATGCCACAGGTAAAACAAAGAGACCACAGTAGCTAACATCCTGATGTTGTAAATGTTGTTAACATATATAGCATATTAATTGAGAGATCCCAGGAAGAGGGCCACACCTTATATTAGAGAGGGAGGCAAAAGCCCCACAGTCTAGTCTGATCTGGCCATGGGGTAAAAATTCTTCCCAGCCTGAAATAGTCAGAAACTGAGAAAAGGGGCAAGACTTTCTAGCCAGGAAGTTTTGGGATCAAGTCCTAGCAAAAACATTGGGACACCCCAGTCAAAGTCCCCAGCCTTAACTGCAGTCAACAATTAATAACTCATACAGGTATTAGTTTAACACCCCCCCCCCGACACATGTTGCAGCATGGCCAGGCAGAAATTCCTTCTTGGCCCCATGCAATAGGCAACAAAGCCCAGAAGATAGGGAGATACTCAGTAGCACATAGGCATAGCTATGAATAGATCATCCCTGAGCAGAGGCAGGTGCACTTGAGCACCTCTAATAATGGAGAGTTCGCAACTTCCATAGGTAATCTGTTCCACTATTTCACTGTTCTAAATCTACATTTCTGCAACTTCTACACATTAGTGCATCTCCTACTCTTTGCAGCAAGATAGAAAAGGTGTTTTCCTTCTTCTTTATTGCTGCTCTTCAGATGTTTGAAGCGTGCTATCTTGTCCCTTTATGTGCCTTTACCTCAAGCCTATTTCTTTTAATCTCTCATCTTAGCCCTTTTTTTCACTTTTGTTGCCTGCACGTGGACTCTCTAACTCCTCCAGTTTCTTTAACTTATCTGGGTCCTTTTAATTTGGGGGCCAAAAACTGCATACAATACTCTATATGAGGCTTACCTAGGGTCTAGTAGAAAGGCACTGTCACCTCCCATGTCATGCAGCTAATGTTGCTATTGATGAATCCAAAAATTTGTATTCACTTTCTGTGCAGTTACATCATGCTGCAGACTCAAATTGAGTCTGTCATATACTAAGATTCTCAGATTCTTCTTTGTAGTGCTCCCACCCATCCAGGTATCACCTATTTTGTATTTATATTATTAATTATTTTTTCAGAGGTGTAGTACCCTGTATTTGTCAACGCTAGCGTTCCAATCTATTGAGACTCTTCTGAATGGTGCTCCCACCCTTCAAAGTGTTCAGAGTTCTTTCCAGTTTTGTATTGTCCACAAAATTAATAAATCAGCTTTTGAGGTCAACATCCAAACAATTTATAAACACATTGAACACAGTTTCATAGTTTCTAGGGTCGGAAGGGACATGAGCACATCATCAAGTCCGACCCCCTGCCATGGCAGGAAATAATAGTGGAGTCAAACAACCCCAGCAAGATGTTCATCCAACCTCCTCTTATAAACCCCTAGGGTAGGAGATAGCACCACTTCTCTTGGAAGTTGGTTCCAGATCCTAGCTGGCCTGACTTCCTGATATCTAGCCTAAACCTACCATCTGCCAGCTTGTGACCATTATTCCTGGTCACTCCTGGTAGTGCACAGGGGAATAGTGACTCCTCCAGTGCCTGCTGATCCCCCCTGTCTAGTTTATAACAGGCCACTAGATCCCCCCTCAGCCTTCTCTTGTGGAGGCTGAACAGATTCAGGTCCCGTAGCCTCTGCTGTCCCCTAATCATGTGAGTGGCCTTCCTCTGGACCCTCTCCATGCTATCCACATCCCTCTTGAAGTGTGGTGCCCAGAACTGGACACAATACTCCAGCTGTGGCCTGACCAGTGCTGCATAGAGGGGGAGGATCACCTCCTTGGACCTGCTTGAGATGCATCTGTGGATGCATGACAAGGTATGGTTGGCCTTCCTGACTGCCTCCCCACACTGCCGGCTCATGTTCATCTTGAGTCAATTATGACTCCAAAATCCTTTTCCGCCTCTGTGCTGACAAGAGGGGAGTTCTCCAACCTGTAGGTATGGTGCCGGTTGTGCCTCCCCAGGTGTATCACCTTGCACTTGTCTGTGTTGAATCCTATCCTATTCTCATCTGTCCACGCTTGTAACCTGTCTAGGTCTGATTGTAGCCTGATGCTTCCTTCTAGCATGCCCACATCCCCCCACATCTTAGTGTCATCAGCAAATTTGAACAGGGTGCTTTTTACCCCCTCATCCAAATTGCTGATGAAGATGTTGAACAGTGAGGGCCCGAGGACCGAGCCCTGTGGAACCCCACTGCCCATGTCCTTCCAGGTTGAGAAGGACCCATCCACTACCACCCTCTGGGTGTGGCCCTCCAGCCAGTTGGCGACCCAATTGACTGTGTGGGCGTCGACACCACAGTTCCCCAGTTTCTTAATAAGAACAGGGTGAGAGACAGTGTCGAATGCCTTCTGGAAGTCCATCTTGGAGCCCAAAGACAGATACCAGGGGAACTTCACTCAAAATTATCTTTTCTGACATGAATATGTCATTCACTATTGCCATTTGTTTATGGTTATTGCTTATTGTCTAGCTACTTGACAGTAGGTTTTTTTTTTCCAGCCTACATTTCTCCGATTTGTTTCTGAGATGATTATGTGGGACTTTGTCAAATGTCTTCTCAGTGAAGTCCAGGTGGCTATAGCCACTGCAATCCTGTCATCTACCCAAGTAGTTATCCTGCCAAAGAAGGAGATGAAAGGTTTTTTTTACACACATTCTTCTTAGTAAATACATGCTGGCTGCTTGTGATTAGCCTTACCTCCAAATGCTTGTAAATGGACTTCCTTAGGATATGCTCCAGTACCTTCCTGGTTATTGAAGAGAGGCTAATCAATCTGTAGTTCCCTGGACCTCATTTATTGCTTTTTTTAAAAGAGGGGAACTATCTTGGCCTTTCCCAGTCCACATGTGTCCCACAACTTCATGAATATTATTGCCAAGAGGTCTGAGATTACCTCTGCCAGTTCCTAGAGTACCTTGGAGTTCATCAGGCCCTGCTGACCTAAATTCATTCAGACACATTAAAATCTCTCACACTGTCTCTTTTACTATATCTATGGATCCTAGTTTTCTCTGTTAAAAAAATCTCTAATTTTTAGATATAAAAAAAGTAAGCCAAAATCCACATTTTCCCCATGTAGTGGTGTTTCATTTTAATCATGGAAAAATGTGGATTTTGGGTTACTTTTTAATATTAAAAAACCAGGGAGATTGTTTTGTTTTGCTTTGTTTTGAGATTTTTGGTGGCCTATAATAAATTCCCTCTATTATAGTGGGTCTGCAACCTTCACCTTTCATCTTCACCCAAATGAATTCTGCACTGCTATCATCTTCCTCCCGTAACAGGGAACAAGTGTATGTGTTTTTGACATACAAGGCAACATCACCACCTTTTCTCCCAACCCTATTCTTCCGAAACAAAATGTAACCTTCAACATTGATACTCCAGTCATAAGAGCTGTCCCACGAGGTCTCTATGACACCAATCATGTCATAGTTCTTTTCAAAGGCTGCAGTTCACAGCTCATCTTGTTTCTTCACCATACTCCTTGTATTTGTGTACATGCATGGGATATAATTTGCATTTCAACCTCCTGGCTTCCCTTTTACACCACTTGTTGCTTTCCTGTGGCTCTCTTGCTCTTTCCTAGAGTTGAGTTGCTTCTTTCTGTCCTTTCACCTCTGGACGGTTTTCTCTGTTGCTGGAGGGTTTTCTTCACTATCCCCTGTACAGAACCTAATTTAAAGCCCTCCTTACTAAGTTCACCAGATGATGATTGTGACAGGATGGGAACCTCAGGAATGCCATGCTCCCCTTAGTTACCCTCTATACCACGGCAAGCTGCCTATCCACACCTCAAATCTTGCCCGCCATGTCTTTGATCTTATGTGTATTATAGGGAGGCTACCTTTAGTCTTCTTGGCCATGGTTCTCCTCTCCTATACCGGCCCCATTTTCCAAAATGGGGTTCAGGTGCATCCCAGCCTTATGGGCTCTGTGTGGCTCCAACCACCACTGTACCACGCCCCAAGCCTCGTGGATGTACCGGACATTCTTCGGTCTAATTGGATGCCCTACCAATCACTTGGGCATCTCACTGCCCACTCTCTGGGCTTTGGGCTCCCACACTGTCATGGTTCCCCTATGAGGCCTCCTCCATCCCCTTATAGCCTCACCCAGAACTCCAGTTGACAACAGTAAACAATAACACAAGCTTCTGGGTTATAACACAAATCTAAACCACTCAGCTAGCCTCCTTTGAGTCACATTCCGCAGGTGCTCTATCCTTCAGCAGTGTAAAAACTTGCTCACATTCAGGCCTTTCTCCTTTGCTTATTTAAGCAGCATTCCTTCTCCTTGGCCACCAGCAGAGACCACCTCTCTCCCGGCCTCCAGCCTGTGCTTTATAGGAGTCAGCCCTGCCCCTTCCAGTCAGCTGACTCAACAGGTGTGGGCCCCTAGCCCCTCCTGGTTGCCCTGGCAACCGGCACCTGGGTGGCCATTCCTGCCCCTTTAGTAGCAGGCACCTTAGTGCCCTGCTACAATGATAAAAAAATGTCATTGTTTGGGCATGTTTTGAGTTCTGGTCAGATGGATCCTATCTTTTGATAGCAGTCTTCTCTCCCAGAACATTCTCCTATTATTGAAGTATCCAAAACCTTCGTTTTCACACCCCTGCTTCAGCTACATCTTTAATTCCACAATATGATGATGCCTGGTGGGCCTTTGCCTACCATGGCGGGGATCAGTGAGAATGCCATTTGTGCTTCTGGGTCCTTAACCTCCTGCCTCCTCATAAGGGACTCATGAACCACTACCACTCTTTTCTTTCCTCTTGGCACAGTGTTCTCAGAGGCCCCATCCCTGCAGGCCTGTACTCCCTCCTCTCTAGACTTCTGAGTCCTCATCATGCCTCTCATCTGCCTTTTCTGTATCTGTTCCACTGCAGAGTGCTTAAAAGTGGTTACTGATTTCTATCTGCTCCTCTTGGATTCTGGGAACTCTTGTTTTTCTAGTTCTCACATGCTGCTACTTCTCATTTCCCTTTGGCCTGTCAGGTACCTATCTATCATAACTCCTGTCCAAGTAAGTTTCATTCTCCTTGGTGCAATTAAGCATGGATATCCATGCTTCTAACCTTTGAATCTGTTCCTCCAGGGCAAACACCAGCTTAGACTTGGTGCAGATGAAGTGGTCTTGACCCTCTGGGGAGAACACAAACATGGCTGACCTAGCCTCCATTTGTGCTTCCTTTACTGTAGCTGTACATAAGCTATAAATATATTTTTTTAAGCTTAAAAAGTAAAAATGTAAAGGGAAATAAAGATGTAAAAAGTAAAATACATTACAAAAACCCACATACCAAAAACCTCCGGGCTCTTGTGCACACTTGCACACCTACAGTCTCCTGGTCCCTGGTAGTCTTTGGCTCCCTCCTAGAGCAAACTCCCTAGGCAAATTCCCTCTCTGTTTTCTACTCAGCAATTAATTCATCTGCTTCAGCCATTGGTTTTGTCACAGTGAAGTTTCAATATTTTAGAAAGTCTCCACAATGTCAGTGCCTTAAGACAGTTCTCAATTACAAATGTGCAAGAGCTGTGAGGAACAAGAGACAAAACCTGCTTGAAATCTCCTCCTGAAGCCATAATTTCTCCTCCAAATGGAGCATTTCAGTGTTTATTATGTCTGAAATGGTCTGTCAAGGTGCACACACTAAGTTTGTTCTAAGTAGTTGCTGGTAGTGTGTCAGGTGAAAATCAGGCAGAGATCTGTTTTGTATGAAATCTCAAAGTGCTGAAAGCCCAACACTGCCTGCCAGATTGCTTAAGGTTTCATAGGTGACATAACACATGCACTGTATTGAATAATGTTTTTCTGTGGCTGATTTTTTATTCATTTCTCATAATTTTCTACAGATTTTTTTAAAGAATTTTGAATTTTGTACAAATCTAAACTCTATGAGTTTTAAAATGATACATGATGTATGGGGATACATTAAGCATAAATACCTTAAAATATTCTTAGTACATCTGTTCCTTAGCATATTGATTCAACCCTAAAAATAATAATGTGAAAGTCCTATTTTTTTAACCTTTTCTACAGTATAATGTCAGAGATGATTGAGTTACAGTACTAACCTGAATCCTATCTGTCCAGAACCAGTAGCATTCTGTTCATTACATTTAAGGTGAGGGCATAAGACACAGAAGTGTTATTATGGCTTAAAACAAGTCTATTTTGGACTGACCCAAGATAATAAAGAAATAGCATGGCAGTGAAAGGTTGTCATTTGGTAAGTGAGGTTGGTGCAGCAACAGTAGTCCTCATGAGGCATAATGGCAAGATGCTATGACTTGCTATAGTGTTGGGGTAAGAAATGAAGAAAATAGTTGTCTGGTTCACTAATCAATATCAATAAAACTAAGTATCTGAAAGGGAAAAAAAAGCAAGTGGGAGAGGTGACCTGAAGTGTGGAAGGGTAATTATCTATGAGGTGATCAAATCAGCAGGTGTGGAACTGTGTCAATGGATTACCCTCTGAGATTTAGTGTGAGAGAGTGCTCTACTTACTACTGTGTAAACAGATTTATAGTGCATTTTCCCAAATTAATGCTAAGTCTCTTACCCCCTTATACATTTTGTCTGTTTTGTTTTGTTTGTTTCTACTTATTCAATGTTTCCAAGTGAGAAAGTATTTCCTACTCCTGAAGAAAAATGCTTAGTTTTCTCAATCACATATATTAATTTTAAGAGTAACCTTAACATTTGGGAACCTGGCACTTTCTGGCAGGGCATTCTTGGCATTATCTATGCCAATAGTGCTTGACAGAACTGATTGAGTTTGTAGTTCTAAACTCTGCTCTGAGTAGAATGTTCATAAAGCCTCAGAATGTATTGAGTGACTACAAACTACTTCCCAAGCACTAAACAAATAGAATATGTCACAATTTATTCTCCTCTAATTTTAATTTTTGTACTTGGGGATTACCATGATGTTTTAGGAATCAATTGCCACTCTGTATATAAGGGATATAAAGTTATACAGATGTATTGAGTGACACAACTCCTCTAATGTTTCCTTGATTTCTCCTGTCACACAGAATTTGCCCAGTGTTACTCCATAGAAGTAAGCAGAATAACTCCAGGTTTATTCTGATGTATGTGAGAGTAATATAGGGATTATGATGTATATTACTTCCTCCCTCTATCCAGCAGCCAGAACTAATCAAATTAATCTTTACCATGAAAGAAGTTGAGGTACTTGACATTTTTCTTTCCTCCCAGCTCCCCCTGGTTTTCTTTCCTTTTTTTCTAGACAAATGTATGTCAGTTGCCTACAGTAAGAGCTAAACCTTTGCTGAGCTTGCTGTTGCCTAGATTTCTTTAGGTACTGCCTGACAGCTTTTGCTGTAGCTCCAAATAATTCCTGACCTTTTAAAAGCTGCTTCATTATTGAGCTTATGCTTCTTTGCATTAACATGATTTGCAAAATATGAAAGATGATATTCACAAGAGGTACAGTAAATGGGAAACATATTAATGTTTTTGTCTCTAATTGTCTGAAGGGCCAAATCAATTTCTGTATCACCAAATAGGTATCTTAATATGTTTAATTATAGAGAGGTTTTAAGTTATAAGATTTCTTGTAATCATCATCTAAGGCTGCATTAACTATTCTGCCTTCAGTGTTACGAAGTTTTTTGCAGAGTGTTGGGAAAAAGTCCTGGTGCTAGTTCTGGAGAGGCCAAATAGCCTTGCCATTCTCTCCTTAACCTGCTCCTAATAAACAAGGAAGAATTGGTGGGGAATGTAGTAGTGGATGGAAACTTGAGCATCATTGACCATGAGATGATTGAATCCAGGATCCTGAGGAAAGGAACAAAGGAGAGCAGCGGAGTGTGGAACCTGGACTTAAAAAAAGCAGAAGTTGGCTCACTGGGTACTTCCTGACAATTGTGCATGTGCCTCTTGCAGCATCTCAAGCCCCTTTGAGATGCTGCAAGAGGCATGTGTGGAAACAAAAAAATGTTCTCTATGTTACAAATTTGCAATGCGAGGGCAAAATTAGACCCCTTGATAATCAGAGGTCAAACAATACCTGGGGGGGGGGGGGAAGCAGGGCAGGGCATGGTCCCAGACTGTGTCCTGAGGCAACCAGAAGCTTGGTCCTCCACAGAGATGCTCTGGTAGCTGACCAGAGCATCTCTATGACTGGTCCTTGCCCCAGTGCTGAAGCACGCTGCCTCCCCATGTGGGGAAGGCAGCAGTGCAAGCTGCAGGGACCTGGACCCAGCTTGCCAGGTAAGTAAGGGGTTGAGGGGCTGGAGGAGGGGGAGAAAACCAGAAGGGAGGCCCTGCCCAGCCCCAGACCCCATTCATTTCCCCATTTTTTGCCCCCACCCAGTTCATTCCCCCTCCTCTCCCTGTTTGTTCCCCCTGAGGCTGGAGATGAGCTGGAGACTTCCCCTGCTGTCTCCAGCCTCCTGCTCATTCCTCTGCTCTCTCTAGCCTCCTGCTCATTCTCCTGCTCATCTCCAGCCTCCCAAGTCCAAGACAAGCAAGGTCTGTGAAGGTTACCACATACATGCCCATGGTGGAACCACCACTTGAGGTTCCCAGTGTCTTGTGGAATGAGGATGGAGTACAGACTCAGTTTTTGGGGTACCCCAACCACACCCTGACTAAGCAGGTCCCACCACTTGGTGTCTGGGCAGGATGCAAGAGCAGCATGATGGATCATGTGGCACATGAACATGTAGAGGTGGCGGTGATGAATGGTGGAAAAGCAGACCTATCTGGTTTAGGTGGTGGAGCGAGGAGTGCCACAAGGCTGGGGAGGTGCTGGCTCCACAACAAACTCCAGTGGGCTGGAGGACATGTGGTGGGGTGGGGATTGGTTGACAAGGGCAACGGGTTTGGAAGATAGGGCAGATTTCACCTTTTGGACCAGATGGTGTCATGGGTACCCATGCGCCAGGCCAGAGCAGTGGGGCCCACCCACTCCTGCCTCTCATAGTCCAGGAGGTCTCTGATACAGGTGACAACAGCCAGGATCGACCTCTGTGGCAACTGGGGCACCTCTGCTGTCAGCATCTCCAGCTGGGGGTTCCAGAGGAGGGGCTAGATGAGCAGGTCAGCACACTGGATAAGTGTTGCATGGGACCTGGAGACAGAGATCAGCCTCCAGACCTGCAGAAGGTCCTGGTAGAACTCTTACAGCCTTTGCAGGTCCTGCAAGAAGAAGTCCCACAGGCTGAGGAGCTGTAGTTGTATCAGAGCTCCCAGGAAGTGGTGGAGCCTCAGATGACCCCATGCCATGTGGCTACCAACACTCTATAGCAGTTGCTGCAGGGCCTGAAGGCACAACATCAGAACCTGGCTGTGGAGGTAAAACAGGCCCTGGCTGCTCTCCCGCAAGGGGAGGCTTAGGACCTCCACAGCATCCCAGTGCCTTGCTGGCCAGAAAAATCCAACACCTGTCTCTGGAGCCTTGTCAGAACCCCACAGAGCACATGCAGGGTGTGTAAGTGGTGCCAGAGGATGGAGAGGACCAGCTGGTTTAGCATCAGCACTTTCCCATTCAGGGAGAGACACCTCAGGAGCCCTGCCTATGCCCAGAGCTGCTCCACCACCCTTGCCTCCAACTGGTGCAGTTCTCCAGAAGGGAGAGTTCTGTGCGGGATAGGTAGACCCCCAAGTAGAGAAGTGAGACTGTGCTCCAGCATATTCTGTGGAGCACAGGTGGGAGTGAACTGTCCCATCACCCACTGCCAGGGTAAAGCTCTTGACCCAGCGGACCCAGGCAGAGGAGGCCACCAAGTACAATGCCTGGCAGGCCTCCACCTGCACCAAGTCACCTGAGTCCTCAACCATGAGGAGTACATTGTCAGCATATGCTAACAGCACTAGCCACACTGCTGGCTCCTAGATCATCAACCCCACCACCCGCTTCTGCAGGAGAACACAAAAGAGCTCCGGGGCCAAAGTATCCAGCTGGCATCAGAGTGGGCAGCCTTGATGCACCCCTCTCCTTAATGGGATTGGCTCCATTTTGAGCTTGACCAAACACTCTGCAGAAGTGTACAGCACCTGGAGAGCCTGCAAAAAGCCAAAGGCCCATGGCATGCCTGTCAGGTACCCATGATCCATTGTGTCAAATACCTTTTCCTGTTCCAGAGATAGAAGGGTGAAAGACAGGCCCTCCTGGTACACTAGCTCCAGGATGTCCCAAACAAAGTACAGGTTGTCAAAGATGGAACTCCTGGCACCATGTACATCTAGTTAGGATAGATCATGTCCATCAGCACAGAAGCACTGTGAGATGGCCTTTGCTACCACCTTGAAGTCTGTGCAGAGGAAAGACATGGGGCACCAGTTCCTCAGGTCATGGGGATACCCCTTCTTCAGCAGAAGGGTCAGTATGGTGCTCCAGCATGACAGGGGAGAGTTCCCACTTCCCTTGGATTTGGCCCAGACTATGGCAAAGTCCAGGATGAGGATGTCTCAGAAGGTCAGTAGAGCTCCGTGGTCAACTCATGAATGCCCAGTGCCTTGTTGCCAGGCATCAGGCAGAGGGTGGCCGAAAACTCAGCCAGAGTAACAGCAGCCTGCAGCCAGTCCTGGTCACCCACACTGACCTGTGGGAGTCTCTCCCACAGGGTCTGACAGGCTTCCATGTCAATTGGATAGAAGAGCTCTTCATAGAAGGCCCATGCACATCTCAATTGGATCCATGAGGGGATGCCACCAACTACCAGAAGGCAGGTGATGTATTTCTTGGCCCCTGCCTCCTCTCAAAGGCACAGAAGAATCAGGAGCCATGGTCCATTTTCCAACAGAGCTGGATGCACAAGTGGACAAATGCACCAAGGGCATGGTGGTTATCCAGAGAGCAAAGCTCTTCCCACCTCTCCCACTCTCCACAGAGAGATGGGTTGGTTGGATCAGTAGCCACACACCTCTCCAGTGCTAGCATTTCTCGCTTGAGTTGCTCTCAGACCACCTCCCTTTACCAGGTGTGCCTGCAAGTGTAGCTGTGGCAAAAAACCATATGAACACCTTCCCCACATCCCACAATCTCCAAGCCAAAGGGAAAGATGCCTGTTGCTCTTGCCAGGCTAGCCAGAACTCCCAGAAGGCCTCCCTGAATCCCACGTCCTCCAGCAGACTGGCACTGAAAAGGCAGTAGGCTGACCCTGGTCACCCAGGCCCTAGCATGGCCTGGGCCCACTGGGGATCACTGAAAGGGGTCAGCCAGATGCCAGAGGAGTGAGCCTTGGAAAAGTTAAGCAAAGAGATATAAACCCAGTCCAACCAGGAGTGGCATGCCTGCTCCTTCCCCACCATCACATAGGTGAAGGCAGGGGGGTTAGTAGGGTGACAGGCATGGCAGACATCCACCAGGGAGTAGTATGTCAGGATCTCCCCAAGGATGCCCATGGTGGCCTGATTCCACTCCCTGCCCAATAGGTCTCATAATTCTAGGGTGATGTTAAAGTCCCCACCAAGGACCAGCTGCTAGTGAGGGTTAAGGGTGCCGATGTGAGTGACCACCTGGCAGAAAAAAATCCACCAACTCCAGGTCATTAGCAGAGGCATACATATTCACAAGATTCAGGACCAGCCCCTGCACTTGGACTGGGAAGTGGACCTGCACCACCTCAATGTTCTGGAGAACATCCAGCTGCAGGCTGGGGGAGAACAGTGTGGCCACCCCACAAGAGGTGGCTGAGAGGTTACTAAAAAAAGACACTGCCTCCCCATTCCAGCCACCAATTAGGCTCATCGGCCAGAGTCATCAGGGTCTCCTGCAAGAATACCATGAGATACTTCCCCTCCTGAAGGAAGGAGAGCACCCAGCATCTCTGGAGACCCTTCCTGAAGCTGTGGATATTAAGGGTTGTGATCTTAAATGACTTCATGGCTGTGGGGGGGTGGGGGTTAGAATAGACAGTTCAGCAGGGGTCTCACACATCTCAATGCCTTGTGTGGGGTACGTTGGTTCATGCAACACCCTCCCATAAATATAGAGGGCATCTATTAAACTGTGGGTGCAGATATAAATCTGGGTATTGCAGCTTTTGGGCCCCTTACCTTCCCCCACCAGTGCCCTCGCAGTGGTGAGGATGCTGTCAAAATCTCCCCAGTGGTCCAAGGTCAGCTGTACTTTGCTGGTGGACTGCCAGGTGTACTAATGGTCAAGAAATGCAAGTAGCTCAGCCCTGGAGACTGCTGGGACCTAGAGGTCCACAGCTCCATGGAGCCTGCCAGTTCTTCAGCATCCTCTTCCTGGTCCTGGGATTCAGCAGGCCCCTTGTGTACCATCTGAATCCCCCAGTCTGCTAAGAGCCTGGACTCTGGATGGGATTAGAAGAGCTCTGCAGCCCCTTGGGATATGGGTGGGGATAAGGGTAGGGGTGGGATTCCCTCACAAGATTGCAGGGTATTGCAGGAACCCCAGGGGGTCTTCACACAGTCCCCAGCAAGATCACAGACAAGACCCCACCCCAACCCCCTCTGGTGTGGGACCATCAGGTAGGCCAGTAGTGGGGTTTGACTGGAACTGGGGAGGAGGAGACCCATTAGGCATGGGGTGGTATTACTGCCCGTCTCAGAATCCTGGGAGAGGGGACTTCCCCCCTCAAAACCCACTGGGGTGAACCCAAGGACCCCCCCACATCTCCCCTAGATCATTGGAGGGGGAGGGCTTCATTGATGGACTTTCCATTGTGTCCACCTTGGTTTCAGGCTCAGTGCCTATGGTCTCAGGAGATAGTCCCTGGCCAGTGGAGTGGAGTGGCCATGGGCTCCTGCTTGGGGCTGTCCAGCAGCACTGAAACCTCTCATGCTTGACTTTTCCTGTGGGGTGGGGTGTCAGACACAGCTGGGGAGGCCTCTGGAAGCTGGGCTGCTCCTTCCCCCCATGTACTGGTCTTGGGAGGGCGGGGAAGTAATTCTCCACATCAGAGGGCTCCAGTTGCTCCTTTTGGCTTTGTGCTCAGAGGGAACTGCTAGATCTCAGGTGGACAAGGCCCAGTAGTAGAAAATGAGGGCGGGGGGGGGGGGCAGCTACAGTGGGTGAATGACTAGGGGCCTGACTCCCTCTCTTCCCTTGGATACTGCTGCCCTCCCCAGAGCCCTGCCAAACTTGGTTGGGGGCAGGGCCCCTTGAGCTCATGGGGGGTCTGAATGATGTAGCTGGGGTACTGGGGGGCCTGAGGAGGGAGAGATAGTGGTGGCAGGGGCACCCTTCCCACCATTGTGACCTGTTGATGCCCTCTCCTCCTGGTCCATAGGGAACTTGTGATGCAAGTGCCCTGGGCCACAGCACCTGAAGTATCACAGGTACTCCAGCATACAGAAAATCCTCACCAGGGCCCCCTGAAATGGAATTGTAAAACAGCCCTTAGCCTCCAGCTGTGCTTCCACTGTCAGCTGGATCATAACCTGGTGACAGAAGGAGCACACATGGCAGAGGCTGGGGTCTTGGCAAGCCAGTGAGAAGGCTTGGAGCTGGGAGAGCAAGGCCCAATTAGGGATATAGGCGGGGACAGAGCTAGGGACCACCCTAGTCTCCATCTCTTCTAGGGGCTCAAGGGGACATACTAGCACTCTACCATGAGCCCCCTCTTCACTGCCTTTATGCAACACCCTATGAGGCAAGGAAAAAGACCCCCTTGCTGTGAAAGTGGGAAGCCACCATGATCTTGGGGGGGGGGCACTATCCAATCCAGGGCCTGCACCCAGGTCTCAAAACATAGGTTCTCCCAATTGGGTAGTTGGCACTTCAGGCCATGCCTGCAGGTGAGTTCCAAAAAGTGGGCCCTGCTGCCCGAGTTGGAAGAGCCAGAAGTAGAGGGTCCAGGACCTGTGGCTTTGGGTTGCCTGCAGCCTGCTGGGGGCTGCATTGGTGGGGCCAGAGCTAGGGACAGGGACAAGCTGAGTGGATGTGCTGGCTGGTGAAGTGTACCTTCTTCTCTCAGATGCCAGTGGTCTAGGCTTGGGGACAAGGCCCTTACCCTTCCCACCCCCAGCTGTGGAGGAGGTGGAAGAGGATCCCTTCCTACTACCCTTAGTCCTCAATGGTGGAGAAGGGGGCCTTCTAGGGGAGGCTAGCCAGGGGAGATCCCTAATCCTGTTGGCTCCCTGCCAGAGTCTTGCTTCCCCTGCAGCAGAGGTTGCAGGCTTCTCTACCCCTGGAGGAGGTTGGTTGGACTCTGCCTCCAGGGTGGGACTGCAGGGTCATGCATCCCTTCAGGGGCTAGGCTGGGATCTGTCCCCATAATGGGGGCTGCAGGAAGCTCCATGGGGGCATCTGCCCCCACCAAAGCCTGCCATTGCTTCACACAAAGGAGGGGAAAACAAAAAAGAAAACAAAATATACAGTGGGGATGGTGAAACTAATAGGGACAGGCTGGGGTTATGGGGGAAGTGTTGGGGGATAAGGGGGGGTAAAGTTCACTGAGCTACTGCCCCACAGGAAAAACAAAAACAAAAACAGGAGGGCTATGCTTGGGGAATGCTGGGGAGGGGGAAAGCACACACACAAGGGTTGTGAGACTCAAGCTGGCTTACTCAGCCACACAACAAACACCAGGGCAGGGGGAGTGGTCCACAGGATTTACCACACAAGGACAAAAACACACTGGGAAAGCTGATGAGGCAGATGTAAAAAAAGGCTGAAGCAGTGGAGGGGCTTTGTTTGTGGAAGATCAGTCCAGGAGTCCCTCAGGCCTCCATCCAGGCACTCAGCAACATAGCAATAGGCTGGGAAACTAAGCAGGATCAGATGCAATGAGGCAGCTGTCAGGGAGGGCAGGAGCAATCAGTCAGTTAGGGAGTTATCCAGTGCAGGTGTGGTATTGAGTGGTGCAAGAGGGAATCTCCCTCTCTTCTGAGAGGGGGCAGCAGCAGAACAGATGATAGCAGTAGCAGCAACAATAGTAGTGGTGGTAGTAGCCATCCAGTTCAGCCACTCAGGGTATGCTTCAGGTGAAAGTGGAGGTGAAAGTGTGGGGTGGCCTGCTAAGACAGCTGGGGCATAAAAGGCACCTTTAGGCTTCATCAGTGATAGTGGGGGAGGGGCCCACAGACAGTGCAGTCTCCCTCCCCAGCCTGTCTCTGCACGGTGGTGTGGTGGTGGGCTTGGCAAAAGGTTAGAACAAAAGTACAGAAGCTGGGGTGTGTTCCTGGGGTGCAGTGTAGTGCCCCTTCTGAGAAGGGGCAATGGTGTGTGGCATGCAGTGAAGGAACCCTCCCATGGGAGGGGCAGCAACAGCAGCAGCCTAAGGCAGAAAGGGGTGCAGCCAACTTACCCCAAAAAGCTCTGAGAATAAGCCAGCAGGTGGCAGTAACCAGAGACAGGAAGGGGTCTGGCCATCTTCTCCCCAGAAGCTCCTGAGACCAAGCTTGCAGCAGCAGCAACAGCAGTAGTAGCCTGGGACAGGAAGAGGTGTGGCCAGCTTCTTCCCAGAGGCTCCTCCCCTAGAAGCTTCTGAGGGTAGTAGCCCTGAGCTGCTGGCCAGGGCAGGTTTTTATACTCCTGGGGCCAGCACAGGTGCTGGCCTCAGGATCTAGCTTCCTCTGGCTCCAGATCTGGGAGGAGCCAGGAAGGGTTATTTTGTCCCAGGTGGCACAATTTGCTCCACAAAAAAGTGTATGTTCAAGCACATGCACTGATTTAAAAAGCCCCAAAAATCTCAAATTTTCACCTCTTCTATTTAAGCTTCTGCAAACACTTATGCTTGCATGGGTGGATGCCCCACTCAGGGAACACATAGGCATGATCCCTTGGGAGGCCAGTCTGATGGGGAGAGAAGTACAGGAGAGTTGGCTGTAGTTTAAAGAAACCTTACTGAGAGTGCAGAAACAAACCATACCAATGTGCAGGAAGAATATCAAGTATGGCAGAAGACCAGCTTGGCTTAGCAGAGAACTCTTCAGTAAGACAAAACACAAAAAGGAAGCTTATAAGAAGTGGAAGATTTAAAAAAGAACTAGGGAAGAATGTGAAAGTATTGCTCTGGTCCCTCTCTGATGGCCAGAACCAAAAGTGTTAACGAGCAACTTATAGCAAAAGAAATTTGATTTTTGAAGGTATCTGAAAATATTGGTTCAAATAGACCTTATGAAACTACTTCCTGTAAATGTTTCCTGCCTGTCTAGAGTATAACTGTAAAGAATATATATATAGCTTTTTGCACTGATCATGAGACAAACATAAGTTTTAAAAAAGCAGAACTAAAGTGAAACTGCAAACCTAGCTGATTTAATACATTTTTGCTTAAGAGCCAGTAAAATTAATTAACCTAACCACAAGGTATAATTAACATTAGTGGTTGAACTTGGGTGGGAATATGTTAATCTCAGACCTCAAAGTGGTGTAGTGTAATTTACTTACTGGGTAAATCCAAGCTTGGACAGTAATTTATTATAATGATTTCTAAAACCTTTTAACCCCATAGGGTAATAGCTATAGGGTAAGATTGTGAGTGGCTCTAAAGCCAACAGATTAGCATAAACAGGAAATAAAAGAATATGCATGTTAAGTGACCAGCAGGAAGGACAGAACAGAATGGTCATTGCTGTCCCATGCCCTCAGATCTCTTACTCCCAGTGTGAGCAAGGACCAGATCTTGACTGAGGGACCTTCCCTGGTATTTCCCTCTGACAGCATTGATCAGGGATGCCTGACTTCGCTGAATCAACTTGATGTGTACCTGACACTGAGGGACTATTGATAAGTTGCTTACCAAGTGGGAACTCATTGGCCCTTTTCCAGTCCTCTGGCACCTCACCAGAGCACAATACATGCTCGTAAAGCTGTGCCAGGGGTCCTGCAATGACCTCTGCTAATTCCCTCAGCACTCTGAGGTGGAGATCATCAGGACCTGATGATCTGAACACATCCAGTCCCACCAGAAGTTCTCTTACTATGTCTTTTCTGACCCTTTGCCTGGATGTGCCTCCCCTGGGACCATCGGGGATCCTGGTGGGGGGGATGACCAGGTCCCTGCTTAGAAAAATGGTGGCTATGAAATTGTTAAATAGGTTAGTTTTGTGTCTGGTGAGACCAGCAGATTTCCAAGTGTGTCCTGCAGAGGTCCCACATTACCTGGAACCCTCTTTTTTGCCCACTATGTATTTAAAAATGGATTTCTTGTTATCCTTGATCTGGGTTGCTTGTCCCCCTTTCCATCTTCACCTTGGCCTTCCTAACAGTCCCCCTACAATCTCGAACAATGGAGGTATAGTCCTCCCTGGTGATGGCGCCTCCCTTCTATCAGGTGTACGCCTCCTTCTTAGCTTTTAGATGTTCCTGGATGTTTTTGGTGAGCCATGGGGGCTTTGGAGCACTCTTGCCCCCTTGGATCCATGTTGGGATTGCCACCCTTTGGGCTTGGAGGATCATTTCCTTCAGGAATGACCACTCTTCTTGGACACCCAACTCCCCACCCCTCTGGGACCTCAGTGCCTCCCTGACTAGTCTCCTTAGTTGAGGGAAGGGGAGGATGAGGTTGGAGGGAGCCTCAGAAAGACTGGTCTTTCTGTGGTCAGCACACTGTTCATATTTTGTTTGGTAGACCCATCACAAGAACACCTCTTTATTTGGCCTTTTTCCAGTGTCTTACTTTGGGCATTTTCCATTGGTCTGCCTTATCACCTTTTATTAGTATATCCAATCATTTCATCCCTCTGATACAGCCGGTTAGTGCCAAGTTCAGTTAATCTGAGCTGGTAACAACATTCTTACTTTGTTGTGTTAGAAAATGTTCTTGCAGTGATAGAAAAGGAAAGAAACATGCCAAGAAACCCAACTCCATAAGCTTCTTGCAACAGGCAAGGCCAGCTGGTATTGCAGACACCAGGCAAATGAAATGTTCAGATAATAATAAAGCTATACAAAACCTTACTGATGATTAAATAAGCCTGAATATAAAAGAAAACTTTAAACAATATTGTAATTTACCCCTCTATAAACAGGTACAAATTTAAAGCATAAAATATGACAATTCACCCTAACAGAGGAGGATCAGGAAATGGTTTCATAGTTTCATAGTTTCTAGGGTCGGAAGGGACCTGAACAGATCATGTAGTCTGACCCCTGCCCTGGCAGGAAAGAATACTGAGGTCAAATGACCCCAGCAAGATGTTCATCTAACCTCCTCTTAAACACCCCCAGGGTAGGGGCCAGCACCACTTCTCTTGGAAGCTGGTTCCAGACCCTAGCAGCCCTGACTGTGAAGTAGCGCCTCCTGATATCTAACCTAAACCTACCCTCTGCCAGCTTGTGACCGTTATTCCTGGTCACTCCTGGTGGTGCTCGGGGAAACAGTAACTTCCCCAATGCCTGCTGATCCCCCCTGACTAGTTTATAACAGGCCACAAGATCCCCCCTCAGCCTTCTCTTTTGGAGGCTGAACAGGTTCAGGTCCCGCAGCCTCTCCTCATAGGGCCTGCCCTGTTATCCCCTGATCATACGAGTGGCCCCCCTCTGGACCCTCTCCATGTGTCGACATCCCTCTTGAAGTGTGGCGCCCAGAACTGGACGCAATACTCCAGCTGCAGCCTGACCAGTGCCGCATAGAGGGGGAGTATCACCTCCTTGGACCTGCTCGAGATGCATATCTGGATGCATGCCAAGGTGCGGTTGGCCTTCCTGACTGCCTCTTCACACTGCCAGCCCATGTTCATCTTGGAGTCAACGATGACCCCCAGATCCCTTTCTGCCTCCATGCTGATAAGAGGGGAGTTCCCCAACCTGTAGGTATGGTGCCGGTTGTTCCTCCTGAGGTGCATCACTTGTCTCTGTTGAAACCCATCCTATTCTCGTCCGCCCACTCTTGTAACCTGTCTAGGTCTGATTGTAGCCTGTTGCATCCTTCCAATGTATCCATGTCCCCCCACATCTTAGTGTCATCAGCAAATTTGAACAGGGTGCTTTTTACCCCCTCATCCAAATCGCTGATGAAGATGTTGAACAGTGCGGCCCCAAGGACCGAGCCCTGCGGAACCCCACTGCCCACGTCCTTCCCGGTTGAGAAGGACCCAACTACTACCACCCTCGGGGTGCGGCCCTCCAGCCAGTTGGTGACCCATTTGACTGTGTGGGTGTCTACATCACAGCCCCCCAGTTTCTTAATGAGAACAGGGTGAGAGACAGTGTCAAAAGCCTTCCGGAAGTCCAGGAAGATTATATCCACTGCTACCCCTGCGTCTAATGATCTGGTGATCTGATTGTAAAAGGCCACCAGGTTGGTCTGACAGGACCTGCCACTGATGAACCCATGTTGGTTGCCCCTAAGCATGCAGTCTCCTGCTGGCCCCTCCTGGATGTGTGCCAACATAATTTTCTCGAACAGCTTGCCTAGGATAGAGGTGAGACTAACTGGCCTATAGTTTCCCGGGAAATATGTGAATCCTTTAAGTGGGTTGGCAGCCTAGTGACAGAGGATGCAGAAAAGGCTGAAGTATTCAGTGCCTTTTTCACCTCAGTCTTCACAGGCAAGGTCAACTCCCAAATTACTGCACCTGGCAGTGCAGTTTGGGGAGCAAGTGAGCACCCAACAGTGGTGAAAAAAAGGTTTAGGACTCTTTAGAGAAGCAGGATGTGTAAAAGTCCATGGGGATGAATGGGATATACCCAAGGGTACTGAAGAAGCTGGCTCATATGACTGCAAAGCTGCTGGCCATCACCTTTGAAAATGCATGACAAATGGAGAAACACTTGGAGCAGCACTTAGAGGAGCACTTGCAGGAGAAAAAAGTGACCAGGAACAGTCAGCCTGGATTTACCAAAGGCAAGTCATATCTGGCCAACCTGATTACCTCTCTAAGATGAGATGACTGACTCTGTGAAGAGATGACTGGGGAGACAAATGGATATGATATAGCTTGATTTTAGCAAGGCTTTCGATATGGTCTCCCACCACATGCTTGCAAGCAAGTTAAAGAAATCTGTGTTAGATGAATGGACTGTAAGATGAGTAGAAAACTGGTTGGATCATCAGGTTCAGAGGATAGCAGTCAATGCCTCAATGTCTAGGTGGCAGCTGGTATAAAGTGAAATGCCCCAGGGGTTAGTCCTGGGGCCAGTTTTGTTTAATATGTTAATCAATGACCAGGGAGATTGGCTACAATTTACCCTCAACAAGTTTGCTGATGACACCAAGCTGTGGTAAGTAGTAGATAAGTAGCAGATACACTGGATGGTAGGGACAGGATTCAGAGAGACCTTGACAAATTGGTAGACTTGACCAAAAGATATCTTATGCGGTTCAATAAGGACAAGTGCAAAGTCCTGCCCATAGGACAGAACAATCCCATGCACCACTACAGGCTGAGGACCAACTGGCTAAACTGCAGCTCTGAGGAAAAGGACCTAAGGTTACAGTGGACAGTAAGCTCAATATGAGCCAACAATGTTCTCTTGTTGCAAAGAAGTATAATGGCATCCTGGGCTACATTAGTAGGAGCATTGCCACCAGATCTAGGAAAGTGATTCTTCCTCTCTATTCAGCACTAGTAAGGCCTCAGCCTGAGTACTGTGCCCAGTTTTGCCCCTCCCGCCCTGCACTACAGAAAGGATGTGGACAAATTGGAGAGGGTCCAGTGGAGGGTGACAAAATGTTACAGCAGGGGCTGGAGGATGAGACTTATGAACATGGACCCTGGTTTCCTCTGCTTTAAGAAAATCCTCAATTTTAAGTAAAAACAAATAAACACAAATCCACATTTTTCTATGATTAAAATGAAATATTGGGGATCTTTTTTTAATCACAGAAAACCACTAATCTCTCTCTCTCTCTCTCTCTTTCCCCCCCCCCATATATATGTATACAGTTTCCCCTAAGCATACACTCGTCTGCTTGCTCCTCACAGATGTTCACCTGGATAATTTTCTCAAAAAGCTTCCCCAGGACTGAGGTAAGACTAACAGGCCTATAATTTCCTGGGTCCTCCTTCCTCCCTTTTTTGAAAATGGGGACCATAAATAAATAAATAAATAAATATATATAGAAAGAGAGATGTTTCATTTTAATCACAGAAAAAAGTGCCTTTGGGGTTACTTTTTTTTAACCAGATTTTGTTTTTTTACTTTTTTTAACCTGTTGTTTTTTTTGGGGGGGGGTTTAATTAAAGAAAACCAGGATCCATGCTTATGAGGAGAGGCTGTAGGAACTGGATTAGTTTAGTCTTCAGAAGAGAAGTCTGTGTTGGGATTTAATAGCAGCCTTTAACTGCCTGAAAGGTGGTTGCAAAGAGGATAGAGCAAAACTGTTCTCAGTGGTGGCAGATGGCAGGACGAGCAACAATAGTCTTAAACCGCAGCAAAGGGAGGTTTAGGTTAGATATTAGGAAGAATATTCTTACTAGGATGGTAGTAAAATACTGGGACAGGTTACCCAGAGAGGTGGTGGAATCTTTATCCTTGGAGGTTTTTTGACCTGGCTAGAAAAACTTTGCCTGGGGTGATCTACTTGGGGATGTTCCTGCTTTGAGAAAGGAGTTAGATTGGATGACTGCCTAAGGTCCCTACCAATTATAATTTCCTATGATTATATAATTCTACGATTCATCTTGTTTTGACATAATTCCATCCAAAACAGCGCTGCTTCTAATAAGTAAAGCAGTCATATGGAACCTAATCATTCAAGCAATAAAGGACAAATCCATCTATAGTTTCTATTGCTTATTTCTGGAATCTATTTTCAATAAGTAATAAGATGCACTCTCTACCACTTTGATTCAACTTCAGCCACAACTTACAATCTAAAAAGAAGGTCAACCCTCAGGTATATTTTTCTCTGATGTGAACTTGCATTACTTGCTTTATTAAATAACACAACCATTGTGTGCCATTTTTTCTGTATGTGTAAGTGTATGTGTATGTGTGGGTGGGTGTTGGTGGGAGAAGGGGGATGGGGATCAGTAGACTTTCTTGTCACAATTAGGAGTTCCTACATCTCTGAATGCTAGTAGTTGTGAGGGAGGAGGGACTGTCAGGGAATAATCTGAACCTGTGATCTGGGTAAATACTCTTATCAGGGCTAATTAGCCATTCAAAGGTACTGCATATTGCTATATTGAGCGCACACACAAAACAAAGGAAGTGCAACAAAAAACGTATTTTAAAATCTGATTGTAGTTCTTTTCCCCCACTCCATGTGGTCAATGTTGCAGGGCATAATGGTCTCCAATAAACTTATTAAAAGCTTTTAGAGTATTCTGTGTTGCCACAGTTTGAGGGTTCAAAAGATCCACTCATTTATACTAACCATAGAGGTTTGTTTTGTAAGTGGCTGATTATCAGGGATCCTAGTTTTCTGTGATAAAAAAAAAAAATCCCCAGTTTTCATTTTTTAAAAAGTAACCCAAAATCCACAGCTTCCTGTGATTAAAATGAGACACCACCGGATCCCTAGGATTAAAATGAAACACCACTAGGTATCCAGCCCTTCAAAATACAGTGCTCACCTTCTGAATTTTGAATAAGCAATCTAGAACAAATGCAGCTGTATATTGTTTCCTAGACTTTATGTGGATGAACTGCCTTGTTTCATTTTTGCTTACATTAGAAGAGTTTTCTGATCTGAACATCTGTTTTTAGGTGAAGAGCTAATTCTCAAACAGTGGAAATGACTGCAGACACTATCAGTGCAAGCTAATTTATCTAATCTCACTGGGGGCTCCAAAGGCAACAAAAATTACTAAAGCTAACAATCAGTCTGTAAGGTACTCTTAGGTTAACTACTCAAACAGCTTGCATACTTGAATCAAAGTCCACATTGGAAGTCGGAGGGGGGGGCGTGATAATTAAATCCCTCAGAGCAGAAAAACAGTCAGTCCATTTATCTTCCATCAGGCATCTAAGCATGTAGTAAGTGCAGTCCCCACTGATGATCTCTTGAATAGGTTGTTTCACAGCAAGACTTGAATCCATGACATCTTCTGGGCTCCACACTCTTTCTTTGTTCTTTCTGTTTGTGTGAATTCAGATTACAATTTAAAAAACATTTATTTCTGGTAACCCACATGTTGGTAAATATGTGATTAATTTCCCCATGGCAAACATATGCGTGTCAGATAACACGGTAGAGCATAGAATGTATTGCCAAAAAGTTAATATTATATCATGGGATGGTATGAATAAATAATTTTATCATAACTGTAATACAGCAGCAAACCCCGTATTAGGGTTTCTTTGATTTTTGAATGATAGTCAACATACATATGTTCACCTATAGGCCAAATATAACATTACTAATGTACTGGGACTGAACAATACTAGCAGAGATGAAGATCTAGATTCAAACTGTTTCTTAAGATATTTTAGTGGAACTTGGGCTGGAATTAGAAGCTTAAGCACCAAGGAAATTGGCTTACTGTCAGGCATCTAAAATCTTAAATAATGATTAAATCTGCTAGGTGTCTCCATTTTGGACAATAAGATTTGCAACTGCATTGGGTGTGTTCACACGCAAGCACATGTGCTTGCAGCAGCTCAAATAGAAGCGGTGCAAATATGAGCCAGGACTTTTTGCCCATCAGTACAAAAAGCTGCCCTGGCAAGTAGATCAAGGCTACCTGCTCTCAGGAGATTCTGGGGCCCATCCAATTGGTACGTGGGGACACTACCCCTTGTGCCAGCTGGACTGCTGAGGCAGCCCTGAGAGTACCCTGCACCCTTTACCAAAGCCGCAGTCTGGCAATGGGGGCTGCTGCCTGGCTATGACCTGCTGCACATCTGCCAGACACAGATGGAGGCTGCACAGCCAGTAGAGGCATCTGCCCATCTGGGCCGGCTGCCAGTGGCCCGTGGCCTCTGTGTGGCATGTATGCCCTCTAACTGGCCATCTGGGCAGCTATCACCCAGAAAATATCCCAGGTGTGGTGGCCTGTTTTGAATTGTTAAATTGTGTCTTCCTAGCCCCATTTTGCCAGGAGGTCAGCTACATCCAGCTGGTTCCAAGATGCTAGCTGTGAGCAGGTAGGGTCTTGCCACTGGGCTCCCTAGCAGGAATTCTGATGTTCCCTATTGGAAAACTGAAAAAACCCTGCTAAAAAAAAATCCCAAACTCACTCTGTAAAATTCATGTTCCTCCACAATTAAAACAAAAGACCACTATAAAGAGACAGGGAGACAGATAGTGAGACAGCTAGACAGTAATCAGTTGGGCAAAGTTTTATTGATATAACTATGGTGTTAAAGCAATTTCAAAAACTACTAGTATCACTATCATCATAGTAAAGTGAACTCTAAATACATGTGTCATTAATTCATGAATAAATGAATATATATTTTGCTGCCCTCCCACAAGGGATACAGCCCCCACACAGGGGTTATGGCCCCCCAACAGGGAATACAGCCCCCACACAGGGGCGACAGCTCTCCAACAGGGGCTACGGTGCCACACAGGGGTTACAGCCCCCCAACAGGGGCCAAATAGCTACCCTGTAAGGCCGACATGCTCCACCTCAGGCCCCTGATTACTGCCCCACCTGGTCCTGTCCCACACCAGCTGCTCCTCAAACCCCCCAATGGCTGCCCTGCCTGGCCCCATCCCCCACTTCCACCCCCAGAACCCCATGGTGCCCTGCCAACCCCAGGTACCATCACTTTAAAAAAGAAAGAAAGAAAATAAAAGGAACCCCCTGCAAAAAGGCCTCTACTCACCCTAGAAGCAGGGGCTGGGGGGGCTCTGGGGCCTCCTGGAAGAGCCCCCCTGGGTAACAAAGGGCAGCGGGGTGAAAGGAGGGCCCAGAATGGGGCTGCTAGGGCTGTCCCTCTGGCCCATGCTGTGCGGGTGGGGTCCCAGTGACTCTGATGGCAGCTGGACTGCTGGTAAGTGCTGGGGGTGGGTTGTTGGGTGTTTTTTCTTTTTACTGTGGAAATGCTGGGATGGGGGTCAGGGATTGGTGGCCTTGGGAGGCCAGGCAGGGGGTGGGGCCAGGGAGGGCAGGGATTAGGGGCCTTGGGGGGATGGAGGGGATGGAACTAGGCAGGGCAGTGATGGGGGGGCTAGGGAGTAGGCAGGGCCAGCAGGGGTCCCCCCATAGTCCTCTGCCCCCGCCCTTCAGCCCTCCCAATGCCTTACTTACCAGCACTGGTGCCCTGGAAGGCAGCGTGATTCAGTACCAGGGCAAGGGCCAACCACAGAGACACTCTGGAAGCCAGAGCATCTCTGTGGAGAACCCAACCTCCAATTGCCTTGTGCCATGGTCCAGGACTGTGCCCTGCCCTGCTTTTTTTTAACTCAAGTTTTTTTAGACTCCTTGTTATCCAGGGGTCTCATTTTCTTCCAGTGCTGTAAGTTTTCAGCACGGGAAGCATTTTTTGATTCCTGAGCGTGCCTCTTGCCCCATCTCAAAGGGGTTTGAGAGGAGGCAAGAGGCACATGTGCACTTGTCTGGATGTGCCCATTTAAATCTATGCCCCTGAAACATTTGAGGACTAATTAAGTTGAATTGGATCCAGGAAGCATCCAAATCCCCAGAAGGGGCATTGAAACCCATGAGTAGCTTTCACTGAATTCCATACTGAATTCGGATCAAAATAATTGCTAATAATGGTTACTTGTCACCCATTTTCCTAATGACTAAGTGCCATGGAGTCACATAGGTGCCCCGTGACTGTGAGTGAGATTGGCAGAGCTGCCAATCACCAAGGCAGCTCAGGTGCCGGTTGCCAGGGCGACTAGGTGGGTCAGAAGCCAGAAGGGGGCAGGGTCGGGCCTTTATAAACAGCTTAGGCCAGAGCCTGACCAGCAGTTCCTTTCTGTTTGCTGCAGGAGTGGGAGCTCTGTGGCAGAGCTCAGCAGCCTGAGCTGCTGCTGCTGCTGCTGCTGCTGCTGCTGCTGCTGCTGCTGCTGCTGCTGCTGCTGCTGCTGCTGCTGCTGCTGCTGCTGCTGCTGCTGCTGCTGCTGCTGCTGCTGCTGCTGCTGCTGCTGCTGCTGCTGCTGCTGCTGCTGCTGTTGTGCTGGCTGGTTGCAATGATGCTGGGAACAAGAACACCCTAAAAGGAGGTAGGATTGAGAGCTCTGGTAGGGGCTTGGAGTTTATGGTTTGGAGTATGGAGACTCTGTGTTTGTTACAGCCAGATGGCTTGAATCTCAGTTATAGTTTACACCGGAGGACCGGGAGAGGCTGTAGGGGAGCGAGGAGGCCTCAAGGGAGCTCCCCAGCAGCTTGGGGGTCCCCAGTGCCCAGAAAGGGCGCAGTGCCAGCAGGGCACTATGGTTGCACCGGAGAGGCATGAGTTGTGCTGGAGAGAGGCGTGGTGTTTGCCCAGAAGGCAAAAGACCCAGAGAAGGGTCAAAGGGGCCAGGCACGGTGGTGGCCACCTGAGCCCCAAGAGTGTAGAGTGTGGTATAGGCCCGGGAGGAGGGCAACTGCTGAGGAGAGCGTGGCGTGGGCCCTAGAGAGGGCAAGACCCCAGAGGGGGCAGAGACAGCACACACAGAGACCATGGCGCAGGCCCAGAGGCTGGGCAACGGCCACAAGAAGTGCAGTGTGGGCCCTAGAGAGGGCAAGGCCCCGGAGCAGGGCAGCAGGTGCGAGAAGTGCGGCACAGGCCCCGGAGCGGGGCAGCGGTGGAGAGCCAGGCCCGAGGGGCGCCAGTGACACGACGGTAGTGGAGAGTCAGGCCCTCAGGTGGGTAAGCAGCCCGGGGTGATGGAGAGGGCATGCATAGCCCTAAGGCGGGGACATATAACAGCACCTCATACGGAGTAGGGGCAGGACACACTTACCAGTCACCAGGTGGATAAAGGCAGCCTCCCATAAACATATATTAAACAGCAAAGTCGTGGCGGGCGAGATTCGAGGGTGCTTGGACCACCTGAAGTGATGGTAGAGGGGCGCTAGGGAGTACATGGCCGCTCCTAGGTCCCACCCGCCCACACTAAGGCACATGATCAAGAGATGGAAAACCTGAATTCTATCTCCCCAAAGACTTAAATCCCACACTTTCACTTCCTTAAGAGTCCACTAGCTACCAGGCTATAGAATAGTCAAAGTGAGTTTATACTTGACCCCTTGACTGATGTCATTGGGATGAGTCACAGGGAAGTGAAGAATACAAGTTACAGGGCCTGAAGGAGAGACTGTCAGATGAAATCTGTCTTCATAGCCTAATGGTTAGAGCATTCATCTAGGAGTTTGGAATTGTGGGTCCTTGTCCCTGCTTCTAGTATTGTTTAAACATTTTATATTACACGATCAAAAGTAAAAATACAGAGAAAACCCAGTAGCAGAGACACTAACTGCTAAGCTACAGGACAAGATATCTCAGAAAGGCATATGATTTCTGACACTTAAAGAACACCAGAAGTGCATGCTACTGAGAACAGGCACGAGAGAGAGAGAAAAAACTAATTACGGTTAACTATAGAATCATTTCCACTGACTTTTTTCTTAAAGCTCAAAAGAGTGAGAGAGTACTTACAGAAGAAAATAATGTAATTAGTAACTTGTTAGACCTTTGAGTAACCTTTGAATTTCTTCTGTAAATGGGGGTGGAAGAAGACCCACCTTATATCAGTTTATGGCTCTGGTTACATATTCCTGTCTTCCTCTTTATTCATAACTGGGACATCTTCCCATTTTTTCCATGTGCATCTACATCACTCCCCTGTATGCCTGAAATTGCTGCCAGAAAACGCACCCAATCAGCATGCTCATGCTTCCACTCCAAAGACGCCTAACTTGGAAAAAAAGGCAGTTAATTTTTTTTTTTTTTTCCCAAGGGTACCTGCACTGATGCTCTCAAGAACATCAGAAAAGGGGATCTTAAGATCAGGGGAAGCCCCTTGAGTAACTTCATTGCCACGTTGCTGTCAGTGAAGGGTTTATATGCAAAGTGGGATTGAGTAGCTGGGACCTGCTTCCCATCTTCAGTTTTAGGAGTACTGATGAATAAAATCAATATACATGTGCTTAAAGCCAGGATTTTTTTTATAAACATAAATATCTTACAGTTTCTTCTTTTTAACACTTTGTAAAAAAATAAAGGTATTTATACTAAGCTGTTTTTAAACCAGAAGGAAGCATTCTGCTCTTGAAGAGACACTCTAATATCCCATAAACAGCAGTTCCCATAAAGCTAGGAACTACTTGGTGAAAACACCCATTAACCAGCTTCTGTGAAGGATTTGTATAAAATACTTTATATAAAACAGACATCCCTAAAATTGATGTTTATGTACATTTCCTAAACCAGGGCTGGTCTTAGGGAAAACGGTGCCTTGGGTAAACTTGTATTTTGGCACCATTTCTTTGAGTTTAAGTATATAGTGAAAGTTTCAGAAATAAATCCCTTGGCAGAGCTGCTAGGCTGGATTGGAAGATTTGCTTTCTTAGGCAAGGGGACAGGAAAGACCAGGAAGGGATGTGAAGAGGACCAGTGACACAGCATGTGAAGCAATCCCCTGCTGTCTGTTCCTATTTGTATCAATCCAATTACACCCCTCTCTCTTTCATGTGCTTGCCATTTGATTCAATCTGATCACTCAGGTGACTGGGCTACATAAATTCCTAAGGGGAGGGGAGATCGCTCTCTTCCTCCAGCAGCATTTTTGGAACACAAGCAACAGCCTCCAGAGACTCTCTCTGGATGAATCGGTGAATAAAGACCTGAAAACTAGCTATTCAATTAGACCTAAGTAATTCAGACACATATCTGATCTGTAAGACTCAACTTATTTAAATTTTCTCAAAGTGTTTCTCTAACTCTTTTGTTCTACCCTCACACACACACACTCTTTCTGCCTAATCAATACAGATACTAGGTTACAGCATTCCTTGCTGTGAATTCCTGAGGGGAAAGAGAACAGAGAAGCCTTTTTCACTCCCTCTGCTTGGCCAGCTACATTGGGCTTGGCTATCTTTGGATGTTTCAGGGTGAAAGAAGCACCCAAAAATACCCAGTGGGCAAAGCAACCCCAAGGCTTACAGGTTCTGTGTACCTTGGGCTGCACAGAGCCCTAACAGTGACCTGAGTGGGGGTAGCATTACCCTAGGCTTGTGGGAGTTCTCCAGGAAGGGCTGGCCATAGGCTCTCCACGGGAGACTTCCAAAGATTGGTTTTGGGCCTGGCACACTGAGGTGGGTGGCTCTGCATAGTAGCGCCCCCTACTGTGCCACCACACAGCACAGGATAGGGAAGAGGACATGCCAAGATGAACTGCTTGATACTGATCCCTCATGGACTGCTACAGGCTTCAGACCAATTGGCTAAGCAGCAGCTTTGCAGAATGGGATCTAGGGGTTAGTGGACAATAATCTGGATATGAGTCAACAGTGTGCCCTTGTTGCAAAAACCAAGTACCAGGCTGCATTAGTATGAAGGTTCAGGGAGGTAATTAGTCTCTTCTATTTGACACTGGTGAGGCCACATCTGGAGTAATGTGTCCAGTTTTGGGACCCCACTACAGATGTGGATAAGTTTGAGAGTCCAGTAGAGGACATAAAAATGGTTAGGAGGCTGGGACCCATGACTTATGAGGAGAGGCTGAGAGAACTAGGCTTAATTAGTCAGCAGACGAGTAGACTGAGAGGGGATTTGATAGCTGCCTTTAACTACCTGAAGGGAGGTTCCAAAGAGGATGGAGCTAGACTGTTCTCAGTGTTGACAGATGACAGAAAAAGGAACAGCAAAAGAAGATTAGGTTAGATATCAGGAAAAAGTTTTTCACCAGGAGGGTAGCAAAGTACTGGAACAGGTTACCCAGACAGGCTGTGGAATCTCCATCCTTGGAGATTTTCATGACCTGACTCAACAAAGCCATGGCTAGAGTGATCTAGCTGGGGATGGTCCTGCTTCAGGCAGGGCATTGTACTAGATGACCTCCTGAGGTCTCTTCCAAACTTAATTTTCTATGATTCTATGCTATGGGCCAGATCCAGTTGCTCTAAAGGCCAGATCTGGCTGCAGGCCATAGAGTGAACACCACTGATCTAGATAATATAATGCAGAGTATTAAAGCATACAGACATAAGTTCTCCCTATTAGAATACTTTAAAACACATTTGGATCTCTAAACACCAAAGCCTTTTCTTTTTTTTAAAAAACTTGAAGCTTTTCTTCACTAAAATAAATGAGAAACTCCTTAGAATTCTTTAATTACTTTTCACATCTAAATTAATAAAATGTACAATCAGAAAACACAAACATATGTTGTTATAGTTTCCATACTCCAGGAATGTAAAATTGATATTTCTTACAAGTGCAATATGGACTAAATTACATTTTGCTACTAAGACTTTTGAATGGCACTTACCTAGGTTTTAGAATTCTACTTTGCTGCTTAGAAAACTACATTTTTGTTCTAGATGAAAGAGAAATTCTATCAAAAATATTTTGTTCAAATGCATAGAAATTCTATGCAAAATAACTGAAGGCATAATTGATCTGAAATAACAACTATTTAACACTACTTACAGAGTTATGATCAGGGAATCCTGGTTTTCTCTGATTTAAAAAAATCCCCACTTTTTGTTTAAAAAAAAAGTAACCCCAAATCCACATTTTTCTGATTTTCGTTTAAAAAAAACAAAAACACGACTAATATAGAGCTATATATGTGTTTCATTTTATCCACAAATATGTGGATTTGGGGTTACTTTTTTAACTGAAAATTGCTGGGTTGTTTTTTTTGTTTTTTGTTTTTTTTTAAACAGAGAAAAACAGGATCTCTAGTTATGAGATCCTATTTTATTTAATAGCTCAGATGAAAGCACTTCTTCAGGACACAAAAGAGCAAGTTTCTAGGCCTTGCCAGGTTTTAAACCCTGAATTCTTATTTCATAAAATAGTGCCTCAATCAACAGGCCAAAGTGGGAAAAGCAGGACCTTTCTGCTGCACCCAGGCTATGAATATTTTACATAATGATTACCAGGCCAACAGTGTAAAATCTGGATCTGTGGCATCATGCTGACTTGAAAGAGATGAAGTAAGCACTCACTTCCAATATTGTTTGTTTTATGCATTTTGCGTTAATAAATATTGGTGGGACAGTGCAGCAGAGGCTTCTTCAGGTGGCAATCCTCCTGACTGAAACTCCCTCCAAGTAGAACCAGAATATGTGCCTGTATTATAAGATTTTTTTCAAGACCTCCAAGTAGAATCTTTTATTACAATACTACTTTCTCAGGAAGCATCTGGTGTTGCCCTGTGGGGTCAGGCCAATGATCAGGATCTCAGTATCATGCTGTTAGAGCAGAGTGCATGGTGTACAATTGCACACCCTCAAAAATCAATTAGGTGCACACACACACACGCTAGATGCATAAACCCCCACCAGGTGCACACACTTACACACTACCAACTCGGGCACATACAAATCAGACACATACAAATCAGTAGAATCCTGGCTTTGGTGCTGGCAGAATAAGCCTGCTGCAGCCCCATGAGGCCAGGGACCCCATCAGCAACCCCAAGACCCTTGCTGACGGGTAAGCAGGGGCCCGTGGAGGGAGGGATCTAGTCAGCTGGGAGAAGACTAAGTGGGCCGAGGAGGGTGACACCCCTCCCCGGCTCCTACTTGGCCCATCCCCCCAGGGAGTCTCATTACCCCCCTGCAGGCACGCGTGCCAGGTTAGGGGGAAGTCACCCACCTGTTCCTTCCCTCAGTGGAGAGGAGGGAACCCCTTTAGCCACCCAAAAGCACTGAGGTGCTGGCTGGCCCTTCTGCATATGTGCCCAGTTTAAAAAGGGTTCAGCAATGGCATAAGCCTCAGTAGAGTCCCAGCTCCAGTGGAAGATGCATGGGTGTAACCCTGCTGTGCCCCCATGAGCCCAGGGACCCCAACAGTGACCCCAAGACCCCTGACAAGCCCCAGCCTGGCAGCTGGTAAGCAGAGGCCTACGGAGGGAGGGATCTAGTCAGCTGGGAGTGGGTTAAGTGGGCTGAGGAGGGTCGCACCCCCCCCCCCCGGCTCCTACTTTGCCCAGCCCCCCAGGGAACCATGTGACCAGAGCCTCGTGAACAGGCCGCACAAACAGGTGCACTCCTGGGCCTGGCATGGGAGTTCACACAGAAGGGTGAGCGGGAGGGCCTGAGGCCCTGCCTGTGAGTCCCCCCGAGTAGACAGTCCCAGCTGTAGCCATCCCACCAGCGGCATGACATGGATGGCCATGTCCTGCACCCATTTGGTCCCCTTGGGGTCTATGGTGCCCCCCCCCCCCCCCCGGCACCTCGGAGACTGCCACCCAGATGGAGCGCACTGTTCAGGGCTTCACGCAGACAGAGCCTGTGACTCTCGGCTGCAGGGGCTGCCTGTCTCTTTTTCAGGCCCTGGGGTCCAGGAGCATGACCACCTCCCTTTGTGGGGTCTGCTCCCTACTGGGGTCTCTGGCGTGCCAGCTGGAGGAGCTGCAGGCCACATTCTAGAGACTGCATGGCATCAGGGACTGTAAGCAGGAGATAGACTCCTACTGCCAGGCTCTGCTCCCCAAGGAGGTGCAGGACCACGGTCTCCCTCCAGGGCAAGGGAGGACCCAGGGACCTCCCCTTCTCTCCAGCCATGGGGTTGAAACAAGGTGGTCAAGGGCCCCAGGGCCCACCGTACCAAGGCCCCTGCCCCGCTGGAACTTTGCAACAGGTACGAGCCTCTTGCAGCCCCAGCAGAGCCTGCTGAGTTGCCAGCTCCTGCAGGCAGCACAGAGGACACTGTAGCTACCATCCCCACTCTCCCCAAGACCAAATGCAAAGTGTTTGTCATGGGAGACTCCATCCTGAGGGGGAATGAGGGGGTAATCTGCCAGCCCAACTGCTTAGCCTGGGAAGTTTGCTGCTTCCCGGTGGCCCGCATCTGAGACATTGCAGAGAAGATCCCTAAGCTCCTTCAGCCCACAGACCACTATCCCATAATCCTCATCCATGTGGACACCATTGACATAGCTCAGACAGCTCCTAGCCAGGTCATGAGACACTACAGGGATTTGGGTGTGGGGCTAAAAGGTCTGGAGGCAAAGGTGGTATTTTCTTCAATTCTTCCAGTCTCAGGCTATGAGCTGAGGAGGGAAAGGAGGATCCAGGTAGTCAACAAAGCCCTGCAGTGCTGGTGTCATTGGGAAGGCTTTGGTTTCCATGACCAGAGTCCGCTCTTTGGAGAGAGGCAGCGAGCCATTTGGAAGGAATGGCCTCCACCTCTCTCCATTGGGGAGGAGGCTCTTCTCAGCTAGACTGGCTGACCTGCTCCATTGGGCTTTAAACTAAGCCTGCCGGGGTATACTGCCACTGCTGGCCCGCTGAGTGGCCCTTGCAAAGCCAGCAGGCCAAGGCACATAAGGGACCCCACCTGAGCCCCAGCCCTGGAACAAAATGTAGGCAAGTCAAGGGCCCCTAAGGGTACACTTGCATGTCTATACACAAATGCCAGGAGCCTGGGGAATAAACAGGAAGAACTTATTCTCCTGCTAAATGCAAATAACTACAATGTCACTGGGATAACGGAGACCTGGTGGAACTCCACCCATGATTGAACCATGGGTATAGACAGCTATACCCTGTACAAAAGGGATCAAGTGGATAAAGGGGGTGGGGGCATAGCTGTCTATGTCAAGAAAAGCTATGCATCCCTGCAAGCCAACATTGGCACCCATGGTGGACAACTTGAGACCTTCTGAGTTAAAATCCATGGGGAACATGGCACAGAGGATACTATGGTGGGAGTCTACTACAGACCCCCTACCCAGAGTCAAGACCTTGACCAGGAGTTCACCAGGGAATTGGCTGAGGCCATACGGTCCCAGTGTATAGTTGTCATGGGAGACTCTAATTACCCAGACAGCTCATGAGAGGAGCGCTCAGCCAAATCCAAGTGGTTGCAAATGGTATCTGTCATGTGTGGATGGCCTCTATCTGACACGGGAAGTATATGAGCCAAGAGGGAAAACGCTGCTCGACCTCATACTGGCAACTGGGGATGATCTAATCATGAACCCAACAATTGAACGGAAGCTGGGTGGCAGGGATCATGAACACCTTCACCATGTGCTGTAAAGCTGGCAAGTTGGTCAGTAATACAGAAGTCCTCAACTTCAGGAAAGCTGACTTTGACAAGCTAAGGAGACTTGTCAGAGAGGCCCTAAAAGGCCACAACCCAATGGAGAGGGGAGTTGAAGACAAAAGTTTGCTCCTCAAGGGAGAAATCCTGGATGCACAAGCAAAGTCCATCCTGTCTCAGAGAAAAGGCAGCAAAAGAGCCCAGCAGCCCCCTTGGCTCTCCAAGGAACTGGTGGACCTCCTGTATCTTAAAAGAAAGACCTACAAGTGATGGAGGACTGGAACTGCCACCAAAGAGGAATACTCTGCTTTAGTCCAGACTTGCAGAGAGAAAATCAGGAAAGCCAAGGCTGTGATGGAACTCCAGCTAGCTACAAATATCAAGGAAAGTAAAAACTCCTTTTTTAAATATGTGGGAAGCCAGATGAAAAGCAAGGGCAACACTGGACCCCTGCTAAACAAGGTGGGACAACTGATAACTGAAGCTCAGGAAAAAGCGAATTTGTTAAATGGGTATTTTGTGTTAGTTTTTCACCAGTTCCATGGGACAGCCCTGCCCACTATGGGTCAGGGAGGCCCGAGTGAGGGAGATTCCTTGCCCTCCATTGAATCTGACCATATGAAGAAACACCTTGACAGGCTGGATACCTTCAAGTCAACTGGCCCTGATGGGTTACACCCAAGGGTACTCAGGGAGCTGGCAAGGATCATAGCTCAGCCCCAGGCATGGATCTTTGAGAGGTCTTGGTGCTCTGGTGAAGTTTCCGATGATTGGAAGAGTGCCAATGTCATACCTATCTTCAAGAAAGGGAGGAAAGTGGATCTGGAAAATTACAGGCCCATCAGCCTGATCTCTATCCTGGGGAAGGTCTTGGAAAAGATTATCATGGAGGCCATCCTTAACAGACTAGCTGAAAGCAATATCCTGAGGGATAGCCAGCATGGATTTGTTGCAGGTAGATTTTTCTTGACCAATCTCATTTCCTTTTATGACCTGGTGACTTATCACCTGGACAAGGGGGGAGAGATCAACATTGTATATCTCGACTTTAAAAAAGCCTTTGATCACCTCTTGGCTAAATTGGCGAACTGCAGCCTTGACATCACCACGATCTGCTGGAAGCTCTGTTCTAGGGCCTATACTGTTTAACATCTTCATTAATCATGTGAACATTGGTGTCAGAAGTGGACTGGCCAGTTTCACCGATTATACCAAACTCTGGGGTAAAGCATCCACACCTGATGATAGGAGGGTGATCCAGGTGGATCTGGATAGATTCATGAACTGGGCGGACAAGAACCTGATGGTGTTCAACACTGAAAAATGCAAGGTTCTTCACCTTGAGAGGGAAACCCTACACCATGCTTATAGGCTCGGTAGTGCTACACTGGTTACCACTACAGATAAAAGGGACTTGGGGGGACATGGTTGACCACAAGATGAACATGAGCCTTTAGTGTGATGCTGTGGCTAGTAAAGCGAGCAAAATGCTGGCTTGCATCCATAGATGCTTCTCAAGCAGATCCTGGGATTTCATTCTCCCACTGTACTCGGCCTTGGTGAGGCCACAGCTGGAGTACTGCATCCAATTTTTGGGCTTCACAATTCAAAAAGGATGTGCAGAAGCTTGAGAGTGTGCAGAGGACAGCCATGTGCATGATCAGAGGTCAGGAAAACAGACCTTATCATGAGAGGCTGAGAGCCAGGGGGCTATTCAGCCTGGAAAAGCACAGTTTCAGGAGTGATCTGGTAGCCACCTATAAACTTTATCAGGGGTGTTCACCAGGATCTGGGAGAAGGTCTGATCACCAGAGTCCCCCAAGGGATGACAAGATCAAACAGTCACAAACTCCACTGTGACCACTTCAGGCTGGACATAAGAAAGAAGTTCTTCACTGTCTGAGCCCCCAAAGTTTGGAACAGACTGCCACTGGAGGTGGTTCAAGTACCTGCTTTGAATGCCTTCAAGACACATTTGGATACTTACCTTGCTGGGATCCTATGATCCTTGCTGACTTCTTGCCTCTGGGGCAGGGGGCTGGAATTGATGATCCTCTGGGGTCCCTTCCAGCCCATATGTCTATAAAATCTATGAAATCCAAAATTACCAGCCTGGACACATGCACATCTATCACCAGTTCAAGCACCTACACACTAAAAGTTAGACAAAAATCAGTTGTCAATAACTGCACACCCAATACACATTTCACTAATTTGTATATCACACATACAATGACGTACGTATATATTCACCAGTTCACATACTCACAGGTGAGTTCCTAACTTGGATGGTACAATATGTATGTGTGTGTGTTTGGGGTACTAGGGACACCTGGGGGAAGGTTAAGGTGAGAGAGAAAGTGTAAGGACTGAAAGTTACCGGAACCAGGATTAGAACCGGTTGACTAGAGAAGCTGGCTGGGGAACTGAGGCTTGGGTTACTTAAGGTCAAGTGGCCTCAGGGTTATTTGAGGCCACTAATACAAGGGAAAATCCTGGTGGCAAGGAGAGACAGACAGGAAAGAGAGAGAGGCAGAAAGCTGGGAGCTTGAGGCTGGAGACTGAGGCAGACAGCTGCGATCTTGGGTCTTGAAACTAAGGCAGATAGCTGAGAGCTCGGGGCTGGAAACTGAGGCAGAAACCTGAGCACTCAGGGCTGAAAACTGAGACAGAAATCTGGGAGCTTGGACCTGTAAACTGAGGTAGACAGCTGGGAGCTTAGGGCTGGACATTGAGGTAGACATCTGGGAGATCGGGGGCAGATAAGTGGTGGCAAGAAGGAAACATTCAGGAAACAGACAAAAACCTAACTTGGGGTTTCAAAATAACAGTTTATTAAATGGACAACACACTACAAAGTCCCATAAAGTTATTAGTGTACACACACGTACGTACTTAAAATGGTAGCAGGAGAAACAGACTCAGTGGAAGGGCTGGAGTCCAGGTAGGGAAGAGAAACAGAGTCCAAGTCCTTGGTTGAAGAGAGGGTGGGGGTGATAGCTACCTATCCAGGCTGGAAAGGGGTCTTTGTTTTGCAGGTGTTGTCCAGAGTGGATCACCAGGAGGGCCTCTTGGTGGATAGGTGGTGTGGTGCTGGTCCAGATGGAGAGGGTGTCCCAAGGTATCAGTCTTCACTATCCCTTTTTATGGGGCAGACTACCTACGATCTCCTATGGGGAGGGCCTGTCCAGGCAATGTCAGTACTGTTCCAGAGGCTTCCAGGTGTTCATACTGAGCACATGCAGCCGTGGCACAATGGTGGGTTGCCTCATCTTTTGTTTCTTGAATGCTGAGGGTGGTTCTGATGGCTGGGTCCAGGTATTGGTGTTGATGGTTTGGTCATTTAGAGGGAGCTATTTTTAGACCCACTGCCATTGTCTCTCAAGCACCCTCATTCATCCCCATTCATTCAGGAGCCAAGTTATATAGGAGGGGTAGGTATGAGTCATAGGTTACAACATACTTACACAATGGGGCATGGGGACAAGATGGGAACAAGGCGGGAACCCAGCACACACAATTGATACTTGCCATCACTCATGCCAACCCACATTGCAAGCCTAAATTTTACAATTAATATGAAACGATAGAAATCAATGCACAAGTGATAGGACTACGATATAATACAATATAAAACAGTAAAAATCAATACAAACATAACAGAACACTATTTAAAATGTATAAAAGAGGGACTTATTACAATAATACTATACAAGAACTTAGCTTAGTTTACCTAGTACTTCTAATAACTTATATGGGATAGAGAGGGCAGAGATTAAAACCAGAAATGGTTGGGGAAGGGGAGGGAAAACATTTTTAAATTTAAAAAAAAAACCAAAACAAAACTGGGGGTTTTACTACACAGGAAGGATTATGTACCTGTGGGGTTTTTTTTATGTAATTGTTGGTAGCAAACTTCAATGTGTCTAACTTCCTTTCAGATAATATTATACACATATGGGCTTTCTTTTAGTATTCTCCAGCCCTCTGTGTCTAACTCAACTCTCCTTTTGGGAGCAACCTTGTTTTGCCACTCTCAAAGCTTTCCTGAAATCATGCAACTTTTTTCTGGTGATTTTTCTAGTAATGCATCCAACTTACACACAAATTGGATACTAATAACCAATGATCTGTTTACTTTCAGAATACCATGTTTACTGGAGTCTGTTCTCACTTGATTTGATGCAACCCTATTTGGTCAGATGCTGAACTCTGGCACAACAATGTAATCCTGAATGCCATAAATTATACTGTAATACTCTGGATTGAAATCACTATTAGGAATATGTTTCTCCTGAACTAATTGCATAAAATATTTAAATAGCCTGGGGAGTAGCAATCAGAAACTACTAATATGGTGGTCACCACCGAGGGTACACAAATGGACAATCTCTTGCTTCATTCCTTGTAGCACATTACTTTTTTCCCTCTTGCCTTTCCAGTGCACTGGCTTTAGTAGGAAGGGATGCAGTTTGTGTGCCCTCATAGCTTTATAGTTAAAGCACTTTGAGTTCTTGGAGCTGTGTGTTTCCCAGAGGCTGAGAAAATCCCATAACCCAGGTATTTTATGTTTTGGACAAGAGCTTTAATCACTAAGCTATTCTTAAATGGGAACCAATGAAACGGCTCGGAGCACCCCCAGCCAGGTCATGAGGTGCTACAGGGAGTTGGGAGTGGGACTTAAGGGTCTGGGAGCTCAGGTGGTGTTTTCATCGATCCTCCCAGTCTCAGGCTATGGGTTGAGGAAGGAGAGGAGGATCCACGCAGTGAACCAAAGACTGCGGAGCTGGTGTCATCGGGAAGGCTTTGGCTTCCATGACCACAGCCCACTCTTTGATGAGAAAGGCAGCGAGCTGCTGGGAAGAGATTGCCTCCACCTCTGTCCCCTGGGGAGGAGGCTCTTCTCAGCCAGGCTGGCTGATCTGCTCCACCGGGCTTTAAACTAAGCCCACTGGGGGATGAGGGGACTACTGCCACTGCTGGCCTGCTGAGCGACCCTTGCAAAGCCAGCAGACTAAGGCACTTAAGGGACCCCAGCCCTGCCCAGCCCTGGCACAATCTGTGGGCAAGGCAAGAGCCCCCAAGGACACACTTTCCTGCCTGTACACTAATGCCAAGAGCCTGGGGAACAAGCAGGAGGAGCTCGTCCTCCTGCTCAGTGCAAAGAATTATGACTTCATTGGGATAATGGAGACCTGGTGGGACTCCACCCATGACTGGACTACGGGTATAGAGGGCTATACCCTGTACAGGAGGGATTGTGTTGACAAAAGGGGCGGGGGTGTAGCTCTCTATGTGAAGGAAAGCTAGGTGTCTCTGCAAGCTGATGTTGGTGACTGGCATGGACAGCTAGAGACCGTCTGGGTAAAAATTCGTAGGGAAAAATGGCACAGGGGACACAATGGTGGGAGTCTACTACAGACCTCCCACTCAAAGTCCTGAGCTTGACCAGGAGTTCGCCCAGGAACTGACTCAGGCTGCTTGCTCCAGGACCTTGGTTGTCATGAGTGACATCAATTACCCGGACATCTCGTGGGAAGATCACTCAGCTAAATCCAAGCGGTCACAAAGCTTTCTCTCATGCATGCATGACCTCTACCTGACTCAAGAAGTCTATGGGCCAATGAGAGGCAAAGTGCTGCTTGACCCGGTACTGGCTATGGGGGATGACCTAATAGGCGACCTAGTGATCGATGGGAAGCTGGGTGACAGCGACCATGAGCTGATCACCTTCACCATCCGCTGTAAAGCTGGCAAGTCAGTCAGCAGCACAGAAGTCCTTGACTTCAGAAAAGCCGACTTTGACAAGCTCAAGAGGCTTGTCGGTCAGGCCCTTAGGGACCATGACCCCAGGGAGATGGGAGTTCAAGAAGAGTGGTTGCTTCTCAAGGAAGCGATCCTCAGTGCACAAGCTAAATCTATTCCAACACGGAGGAAAGGCAGCAAGAAGGCACAGCAGCCCTCCTGGCTCTCCAGGGACCTAGCGGACCTCCTGCAGCTAAAAAGGAAAGCCTACAAAAGATGGAGGATGAGATTCACCTCCAAGGAGAATTATTCTGTGCTGGTTTGGTCCTGCAGGGAGCAAACCAGGAAAGCCAAGGCTGCAACTGAACTCCAACTAGCTTCAAGCATCAAGGACAACAAAAAGTCCTTTTTCAGATAGGTGGGGAGCTGGAGGAAAAGCAAGGGCAATGTTGGACCCCTGCTAAACCAGATGGGGCAAGTGACAACTGACGCCCAGGAAAAAGCCAACCTATTAAATAGGTACGTTGCATCAGTCTTTCATCAGTCCCATGGGACGCCCATGCCTGCTATGGGACAGGGAGATCCGGGTGATGGGGATCCCCAACCCTCCATAAATGCTGACCTCGTGAAGGAACACCTTGAGAAGCTGGATACCTTCAAGTCAGCCGGCCCTGACAATCTGCACCCCAGGGTACTCAAGGAGCTGGCGAGCATCATAGCCCAGTCCCTGGCACGGATCTTTGAAAACTCCTGGCGCTCTGGTGTAGTGTCCAAAGACTGGAAGAAGGCCAATGTGGTGCCGATCTTCAAGAAAGGGAGGAGAGTGGATTCAGCTAACTACAAGCCCATTCGCCTGACTTCTATCCTGGGGAAGATCTTAGAAAAGTTTATTAGGGAGGCCATCCTTGATGGACTGCCCCAGGCTAACATCCTAAGGGATAGCTAGCACGGGTTTGTTGCAGGTACGTCCTGTTTGACCAATCTCATTTCCTTCTATGACCAGGTGACCTATCACCTGGACAAGGGAGAAGAGATTGATGTCATATATCTTGACTTCAAAAAAGCTTTTGATGTGGTATCCCACGATCACCTCTTGGCAAAACTGGCCAGTTGTGGCCTTGGCTCCACCACAATCCGCTGGCTGGGAAACTGGCTCCGTGGTTGGACCCAGAGGGTTGTAATTGGTGGCAGTCACTCATCATGGTGCCCTGTGACCAGTGGAGTCCCTCAAGGCTGTGTCCTTGGACCCATCCTGTTCAACATCTTCATTAATGATGTGGACATTGGAGTCAGGAGTGGACTGGCCAAGTTTGCAGATGACACCAAACTTTGGGGCAAAGCATCCACGCCATAAGATAGGCGGGTGATCCAGGCTGACCTAGACAAGCTCAGCAAATGGGCGGATGAGAACCTGATGGTGTTTAACACTGAAAAATGCAAGCTTCTCCACCTTGGGAGGAAAAACCTGCAGCTTCCTTATAGGCTCGGCAGTGCTACGTTGCTTAGCACTACAGGGGAACATCTTGTGGTCAATGATGACCCCCCAAGTCTAACATGAGCCTGCAATGCGATGCTGCGGCTAGTAAAGCGACCAAAACGCTGGCTTGCATCCATAGATGCTTCTCGAGCTAATCCCGGGATGACCTTCTCCCCTTGTACTCGGCCTTGGTGAGGCCGCAGCTGGAGTACTGCGTCCAGTTTTGGGCTCCACAATTCAAAAAGGATGTGGAGAAGCTTGAGAGAGTCCAGAGGAGAGCCACGCTCATGATCCGAGGTCAGGAAAACAGATCTTACGATGACAGGCTGAGAGACATGGGACTCTTTAGCCTGGAAAAGCGCAGGCTCAGGGGTAATCTTATGGCCACCTATAAGTTTTGTCAAGGGTGACCACCAGGATCTGGGGGAACGTTTGTTCACCAGAGTGCCCCAAGGGATGACGAGGTCGAACAGTCAAACTCCTGCAAGACCATTTCAGGCTGGTCATAAGGAAGAATTTCTTTACTGTCCGAGCCCCCAAGGTCTGGAACAGTCTGCCAGCGGAGGTGGTTCAAGCACCTACACTGAACACCTTCCAGAGTAAATTGGATGCTTATCTTGCTGGGATCCTATGACCCCAGGTGACTTCCTGCCCTTTTGGGCAGGGGGCTGGACATGATCTCCCAAGGTCCCTTCCAGCCCTAATGTCTATGAAATAAATTGATGCTATCTGTAAGGTAGACACAGTCATCCATGTAGGTGTCTTGAAGTTTAGGTCTTAAGTTCTCTTAAGAGATGAATCGCTTATGCAGGTGGCAGGAAGTAGAATGTTGACTAGATGAATGCATCTTAACACAGGTTAAAACTGTTGATTGAAATGGATAAAGAACCACATGCCTTTTGGCCAACAGAAGATCTGTCTCTAGAAACATCTAATTCCTGCCCGCTGAAGTGTACAGCTGTGTTATTCTTCAGGGGAAACAATGTGCTTTTGGAAATAACAGTTACTTCTACTTGAAAGTATAGGAAAAATACACATCTAGAAAAGTGAAATGAAATGACTCCCTGTTCCAAGTTGAATTAGCCTGGAAAAAAAACAGGCTAGATTGGAGATATCATAACAGAAAAGTAGAATTTGGTTCTATATACATAGATAAATTGGTAATGATGTAACAGTATAAGAATAAGGTATAAAGTTTTAATAACCATTATTACATCAATATTGATGCATGCGATATATTGCAAATCATTTCCTACTAACATATGATATAGTTTAGTGCCAGAACTAAAATGATACAATGTATAATTCATTTTATGCTGCTTTAAGCTATTGTAGCACAATTATAATATGATATGAATAATGTAAACAGTAAAAGTAATGAAGCACTTCATTTCTACTTTTAAAGTACAATGGAAGCCCAGCTCAATATAGTTTAATGAGTAAATATATAATGTAGTATGAATGTGCCATCAAAATGCATTCATATATACAATATGATAAAACCAGTCCTTGATATCTGGTATTATTTTCTGTACTCCATAAAACCTAGTGTAATAATAACTTTTAAACTTTAGCAGTAAAGAAATTGTTTCCATTTTTATTAATGCTAAATATGAATACTAATTGTCTGTGCCTATGTCTGCGTATGCTGAGTAAAAACCTCAAGAACAGAGTAAAAGAAACAAATGTACAGTATTTAACCTGTGCTTGACCCATATCCTTATGGAAGAGGTAGCACTTCTCATTCAATTTACCCATCTGTAATAAATCAATACATGACATAATAAATCTAAAATTGCTAAGGTTGTATTTTCGGGAAATCTGAAGTCAAGAAATGCCATAATTAAAATGATGCAAGCAACTTGTACTTAGTTATCTGCAGGGAGACTATATATACACTTTTTAAAATACAAAAATTGTGGATTTTTTTTTTATCAGAGAGAACCAGTATCCCTGCATATAAGCACACATATATTATTCCTCCTAGGCAGCAAATAAATGTCACAGTAATCCAAGGATAAACAATTTTATCCTGAGACAAACATCCATGTCTGTTGTCCTGGGATTTAATCTTAATTTTTTTTCTGAATAAGCAGTGGTTCAGCTAATCCCAGGGGTTGCAGCTACACATCCTATTAATGCAGCTCTATAAACTACAGCACAGTTTGCACTGGGGTTTATTGCTCCCCACCACCATGTTTCTATGTGCACCTGGCATTGCAGCACATGAAGCCAAGTCAACATGATGCAGAGAGCTGGCTGGGTCATGAGACTGCTTTACTGTGGAGGTACCTAGAAGGCAAACCCTGCACTAAAGCATCCTCATGCCCCAGCCAGCCTCATCAGTGCCTCCATATGTGTTGTGGTGGAGTAAGTAATTCCACCCTAGAATAGTACTTGCATCTGGCAGTACTGCCCTATGGCAGAATTACTTAGTTTACTTCATCCTAATACCACAACATGTGTAAATGGTGATGTTTTACTGCTGAGCTAATTAGGCAGATCAATGGAAAACCTCACTTGTAGACACACCCAGGAGGTTGCAAATTTAGGTCTGTGTAGTCATCAATGGCAGAAAAAATGGTACTGCATTTAGCCAACCACTAAATTCTGTGTGTACGTGTCAATCCTGGGATATTTTTGTTCCTGGACAAAACACAATTTATCCAGAGGTAATTGCAGTATCTGGCCACATTATAATACATGTGTTCATGTTCAAAGAGACTTGAATTTTAGCAAAAATACTGTGCTTTGCATTTTTAGAACATTATTAATTTTCAAAATCTCATTTATCAGTCAAATCATAGATACCTGCTTGTACAAATAGGTTGTGCACTGCTACTCATAGAGTACTACTTCAATCATAGATTTTCAACTTTCAGAACTCAGGCATTCAAGCTGTAGGGTTCTTAAGTTAATCCATATTTTTTCCTTCTGCCATCTCCATGTCTTTTCTTCCCTGATTCCTCTCTGGGAATGTGCTCATTCCCTGCCATCCCCTCTGGCAGCCTTGTGCCCTTCTCTTGCATACCTATATCTCAGCTCTGGCCCATGACCTGATCTAACACCTCATAGAAATATTTCCAATCTTGGCCTAACAACATGGGCCATGGTAACTTCTGGGCAATTCCCATGGGTATCTCTTTGGTCCAGCCCAGGTTGCTCAGCGAGAGGCTTCTCCTTAGATAAGTGTATGCCTCTCCCTGATTGCTTACCGGGCTGTCTTCTCTTCTGTACCCAAGTGTAGAGACACTAAGCTGGCTTTCAGCATCCCCTGCACACGGCCAGAATGTATGGTGGCTGGGATGGTCATGGCCCCCATCTTGACTTCTACCATGGATTTTGCCACCTCTGTTGCCCTCTTGTGTCAAAAGCTACAATCCATTATCTCATAATGGGTGTCCCCAGAGGCTTGCCCATGGGGGTGGTGTATAGCCTCCTCCCCTGGGCACCCTTCTCTACCACTCTGGGGACAATACTGGCTGATGTGTTCAGAGCCGCCACATTGGTAACACATCATCTCCCATGGTTCTATCCTCTTGAGGGGTTGGAGTTGGACTGGTATTAGCTTGGTTTTCTTTCCTGAGGCTACTGGTCATTCTGTCCACAGGATTGGGACAGGCCCTGCCCAGGTGCCCCTCTCATTACTGGTCTCTCCTTCAGTGGCCATAAAGGCCTTGGCTAATTTTAAGGTCTCATTGATGGCTGGTGTTTTTGCACCCACCTCTGGATATCTTCTAGGTCTTCTAGAAATTTCTTAAGAAGATCCCCAGGATGTCACTTATAGCCTTGCCTTCTGATCTGTATCCACCTCCTTTGTTCTCACCCAGACCAGCTCCTCCATCTGGGCCTATTGACCCTGGAAGAGCTGGAGAACCAGCCCATGAGCTTGCTGCCAATCTTGTGGGGCACTAAGGCTAGGATATACTGACCCCATCTCCCTAGGATACAGTGACCATCTCCCAGTCTATCCTCGGTAGATGGGGTCTCTGCCTGCTAGTCTCAGGGGTTCAGATGCCTCACTAGGTCTCGGGTGTCAACTCTCTGGCTTGTCTAAATAGAACTGAGGTGTGTGGGGGATCTGATTTTTCTCCCCTGCTATATTTCCATAGCCTGGGATTACTGAAAAACACAATGTAAAGGAAAGCTCTGAGCCTGTGCTAGGTTTCAGTTCCATTACCTGTAGCTTCCCTGAGTCTGTGGGCTTTTTTTATTCAGTTCCTCCAGGAAAATCCCTCCTTTGCCCAAAGTAGTCTAGGACACAGTGTTTCATAGCCTCTGAGATCCCCTCCTATCCTCTTTCCTGATAGTTTAACAGTCTTTCACTGGGACATGCTTCTTCCCAGTGTCCCTATCTCCAGCTGATGGGTCCACCCATAAGCACCCCACTGCCTGGCTTCACTTATCTTGGTAGTTGTTCCAACTGGCTCCTCACTCAGACTTGCAGTCACCCTGGCATCCCATGAGGTTTCAGACTGGTTGTACAAGCCACAAAACACAGTAGGCATCTAAGTTAAAAGCATGAGAGTGGGCATGAGATCAGGGATCAACAGCAAAAAGGCAGAGCCCTTTTCTCCCCAGCACCACCTGGGGTGATTAAGGAACAATGGTAATAAGCTGATGGAGAATAGGTTTAGGTTAGAGATCAGAAGGCAATTTTTTTTACAGTTAGGGTGGCCAAAATCTGGAACCAACTTCCCAGGGAAGTGGTCCTCACCCCTACCTTGGGCAAATTCAAGAGGAGGTTGGATGATCACCTGTCTGGGGTCTTGTGAACCCAGTATTCATTCCTGCCTGTGGCAGGGGGTCAGGCTAGATGATCTGTTTAGGACCCTTCTGACCCTAGCTACTATGAAACTATAAGTTAAGGCACCTTCACTTTAGACTTCAAAGTCTCCTAGAGACCCATGCTTCTGATCATTCTCAGAAGTGATCCAGTTTGATTACCTGTGTGCCTAATCTTTGTTGAGATCCAGATGACTCCTGAGTCTGTTTCTAAGCACCAACATTCGGCTTCAGGGGGAGGGGGAGGCCTATTACAATAGCTCTAATTTATGGTAGTTGATTTAATACCTTTTTAGATGAGACATTGCTTTATGGCTTTTATCTTTCAGGATTGGGTTACAGTCCTTGGGAGGTAAACAGATGTCACAGGATAAGAACACAAATGCTTGGGAACATTTCAAAAGGGGAACTTTTCAAAAGGATAGCAGCTGGTATGTTCTAATTAGTACATGTGAATAAGCGTATAATGATTCAAGTGCAGTAAACCAGCTCCAACTTTAACCCTGGATGAACAAGTGTTGAAGTTGGAATGGATTTGCTGCATTGAAATTATTTTCATCTCATTCACATGTAGCAATTAGGCTCTACTAGTTGCTGCCTTGTTTAAACATTCCTCTTTCGAAAGGACTCCAAAGGATTCATGTCTCCATATCCCTTGTATACCATTAGCTAGGGCCACCCAAGTTCTAAATATCTGGGGGCTGCATGCTCCATGGATGACACCAGCAGAAATCACAGAATCCCTGAGCTGCATGCCATGTAAGTAATGCCTTCACCACACAACACATGTGGGAACCCAGTCATGGGCTGTGCCTACCGCACTATATTGAGTGAATGTCCTTGGCCATTGGCTTCCCCAGTACTGCAGGATATGCCATAATGTGCCACACAACCCTCTGGAGTTGGGGCAAGAAGTAGAAGCCAGAGGGGGGATGGTCAGGTGAAGTAATGCAAGTTGTGGTGGTTAGGTGGGATGTCAGGGACAACAATTTAAGCCCTTCTGGGATGCTTGAAGCCTGTGGTCTGCATGTGCCTTGAAGGCCACTACTTGGACAGTTATACTATTGGCTAACATAGCTTCATCTTATTGTTATTTGGTATAAGGTTTATTTCCCTGGATTTTTCTAGCAAAAAAAAAAAGATGTGGTTGTAAGTTACCACAGCTTCTGCCATGATACCCCTGACTCCTTGTAATTCTCAAGCACCTGTATTTACATAATGGCATCTAAAGGTCAGTGAGGTATCTTTTATCCTTATCCAATGCTGCTTGGATAAAGTATCATTGGCATATCTGGATCATTAAATACTGAAAATATTTTTTTGTTTTTGCCATGTCAGAGAATTCTTCATTTGCAGGCATTGAGCTGTTTTTAGTGCTTTGTGTAAATTGCTTGAGTCTTTACAAAATTGTTCACCTTGCTTGGCCTTTCAATGGCAGCTATGCTGTTTTCCAGGGTGAAACTTTCTCATTTTAGCAGTGATGCCAAAAAAATTTCATTTGTTTTCTCCTCCTCCCCTCCCCCCACCCCTTTAATCCTATTATTACTTTTATCGGATGATTTATTTTATTTATTTGCTGGAGTAACATACCTGAAAGACATCTCAGTCCTTCAACAACATTTTGTTAATTTTTTAAAAGCTTTGCTGCCAGGATACCAATATGTGCTGTCTGACTTTGCCCCAGTATTTCTTGTTATATCTACCTACCCACCTTATAGGCAAAGCTCAGACTGAGATTTACAAAACTTTTGTTTGTTTTTGTTTGGTTAGGTGTTTTGTTTTTGTTTTGTTTGTTTCATTTTTTTTGTATTTAGAAATATGTGCATGTCATTTACATACAAATTCATGCTGGCTGAAGCTATGCCTCCTTCTTAAATATAGTACACTTTTCCTTGTCTTATTCATTTTTAGGCTTTGGCACAATGTTTTTCCCCAATGAATTGTTGCATGTTATCTCATAAACAGGGCATTTTCTCTCATCACATTTCCCTCCTCAGTACTAACAGGTGTGTTTTTTTTCAGTCTCTCAGCTTTGTATCTGTGCAGTCATATTTGGATAGATTTTGATGCAATTTCAATACTGCCCCTTTCTTTTTGATGAAGTATCCATGCATATGCCATTTTTGCTTGATATGAGTGTGTTAACTATCTTTGAAAAGGTCTATTGCTCCTTCAAGAACTAATGTTTTTGCCTTATCATTTTTACTTAAGCTTCTGTATCTTGATATTACTGATCACTTACTCTAGAGGCATAACTGACCAATACCATATGCTGGGCAGTCTCACCCCACTTTTCCCACTGCAGCTTCTTTGCAGCACCTCCAGCTACAGCTCTGGTTCCAGGCTTCAGCAGTGAGGAGGCCAAAGCAGCAGTGGTAGCATAGGAGCACCAGCTGGAGTTCACTGCTGCTGAAGGGAAGTATCACCACATTTTGTAGCTGACAACACACATGTTCAGTTTCCAAAAGACACTGGTTCTTAGTGGTAAAGAAAAATGAGGTGACATATTCCCCTGGAAGCAAAAGCTTTATTTCCCAGAATTCATTTCATTTCACTCATCCTCTCACACACTCCTATGCTGCCACTGCTGCTCTGCAACCCTGATGAAGGAGCTGCATGGGCTGGAGGGAAAGCTCAGGTGGAGTAGCTGGGGAGACTGGGGAGAGAAGTATGAGGTGGTCCATGCTACATTCTCTCTATCTACCTGCCTTTTTAGACCAAGCTCATGGCATGTTCACCCATCCCTATAGCTCAGTCATACTCATCAGTTGCCCTTGTTTAATTAATAATGGAGGCACAGGGTTACAAGACATAGTAAGTGTAATCTCCTGCACAGATATAGGAATTTACAATTTCTAAACCATCCCAAACAAAATGCTTATCTGTACTCCTTTTGAAAATTTCCAGTGCAAGAGACTCTACAACTTCCCTGGACAGTTTTTTTTTTATTCAACGGTCTTACTATTCTTAAAATTAGGAAAGTCTTTTTCCCAACCCCTGCTTTCTCATGAGACTTAATCTAAATCTGCTTTGCTGAAGTTAAAATGTTTTGCTTCATGCCATGATTTCTCTGGCACCTGAGAAAAAATGTTCTCCCTCCTCTTTATGGTAGTATTAAATATTTGAAAACTGTTAACCTGTCCCCCATCTCTCTCTTTCTGCCCATCAAACATGTGAGAAGAATTGAGTCATCAGCTCAGCTGAGTTATCAGCTTTACACAACTAAGCCATAGCTATTGACACCAATCTGTCATTACTCCAGACTCTTACTTAAAATTGTTGGGGGAAAAAACCCCATATTTTACTTACGGTTATTTTTCTGGCTTGAAAAACCAGTTGAGCTTTCTATAGGATTTTACATAGGTCCTTCTAGTCAGCTGGACATATGCTGCAGGGGAATGATGCTGGAACACATGGCAAACTTTGTCATGCATCTCTGATAAAGGTTTTCCAGAAGAGTCTAAATAAGCATTTGTTTGAGACTGTAGCAAACCCCCCAGGTTCTTCTTTTTTTTTTTTTTTTTTAACTTAAAAATACATTCCTTCCCCTTCTCCAGCCATTTCTGACTTTCTCTCTACCTTCTTTATCCCTTATAAGTGATTACAAGTAGTATAAGGTAAGCTAAGTTCTTATGTTCCCTTACAGTAACAAACCCCTTTTATATTGTAAATAGTGTTCTATTATGCTTGTATTGATTTTTATTGTTTTATGTTGTATTATATTATTATCCTATAATGTTTGCATTTATTTTTACTGTTTTATATTGAATTTATATGGTTTAGGCCTATGTCTGAAAAGTAAGGTCAAGTAATGTCAAGTTTCCATTTTGTATGTCAAACCTCCATCTTGTGTCTCCTGCCTGGGTATAACTTATGTTGTAACTGTGATTTTCATGTCTAGCCAGTCTTATGTAAATTGGTTCCTGAATGTATGGGGATGAATGAGGGTGCTTAAGATACCATGGTAGCAGGCCTATACTGAATGATCAACTCAGTGACCCGAACATTGCCCTGCATTGACTCACCCAAGAACCACAGACCTCAGCCAGGAACAGAAAAAAAAACCCAGCATTTGCAAGATAAAGAACCTACAGGAACCCAACATTTGGAAGACACAGACCCTACAGAAACCAGCAACCCCACCATTGTGTCCTACTAGATAGCAAGGACACCTGAATCTTCACATATGCCTCTGAGGAGGACTGTCCTTGCCTGGACATGCCCTTCCCCTAGGAGACACAGGAAGCCCACCCCTATAAAAGGGGTGGTAGAATATGATATCTTTCGGACGTCTTCTCCATCTGGACCAGCAAAATGCCACACCACCTATCCACCCAGAGGCCCTGCCAGTGACCACCTCTGGACAACACCTTGCTGGAGAATACCCCAGCTGGCCATCAAGGATCAACTCCCAGCCCAAGCAAAGGACCTGGACCCTGTTCCTACATACCCTGACTTCAGTCCCTCCACCAAGCCTCTTTCTGTGCATGCGCACGCGCTATACTGCCGGCCTAATAAAAACTGATATTTTTGACTCTTGAGTTGGTCTCTGTCTTGCTGCAGGCTCCCAACTAAATCCCCATCTCTTTGACTCCCTCCGGACTTCATTCCTCTCTGCCACCTCTGTCTCCAGCTTTATCTTCCTCTCTGCTGACCTCCTGACCCTACTCTCTGGTTTCCTGCTCTGTCCTTCACCTCCTGCCTTCTCCCTGATCTCTCTCCCCATTCCTGCTTGTGTCTTGCCACATCTGCCTTCTCCTCAGTTCCTATCTCTCTACATTCCTTCCTCAATCTCTCCTTCCATTCCTGCTTGTGTGTGTGTGTTTCTCTCTGCCTCAGTCTCTCAGCTCCAGCTCTGGCTCTGGCTCCAGCCCCTGTGCAGGCTTCTCCCCAGCATTGCTCTTCCACCCTTCTGCCTCCAGCTTTTCCCTTTTTGATCAATTAATACCAATTAACCTCAAGTGACCCCAAGTAACCCCAGTGGCCACCTGACTTTATGTAAACCCAAGACCCAGTGACCTTGAGTAACCCCAGGGGCTACTTGACCTCGAGTAGCCCCAACCCCAAGTGACCTCAAGTAACCCTGGGGCCACCTGACCTTAAGTAACCCTAAGCACCAAGTTACGCCAAGCGGCCCCTAATGTTAACACACAGCTATGCAAGTGCATGTCTGTATATGTATATGTGAACTCAGTGGTGTTTTTGTAGTTTGTGCGTGTTTATATAATTTTTGTATCATGCCCTCCTGTTTGATAGCACAATATTGGGAACCTGAGTGTCAATCTGGCGTGTGTCAAGTAAAAAAAAAAAAAAAAATTAAATTAAAAGGCAAATATTTTTTTTAATTTTTTCATCCTATTCACAATGCTGTTTTATCAATGTGATCTGAAGAACGTCCACTTGTTAAATCCATGTTTCCTTGGAGACAGGGATTTGATATTCATGGATTGTAAGGCCAGAAGGGACCTCAGAAGATCATTGGGTCCAGCTCCCTGCACTAAACAGGAAAAATAATGGGGGGTCAGGTGACCTCAGCAAAGTGATTGTCTAGTCTCCTTTTCAAGATTTCCAGGGTGGGTGATTGCACCACCTCTGGAGGGAGCTTATTTCATAGTCTGAATAATCAGATCGTGAAGATGATTTTTTTGTAATGTTGAGCCTGAATCAACCTTCCAGGAGTTTGTGGCTATTACTTCTGACTTTTTCCCCTTGGGTGTCCTGGTGAACAGTTGCTCACCGAGCCCTAGATATACTCCCCTAATGTAGCAGTAAGCTGCTACTAGGTCCCCTCTCAGACTTCTTTTCCTCAGGCAGAAGACTTCCATATCTCTCACCCTTGCCATATACGGCTTGCCTTTTAAGGCTTTGATCTTAAGGGTGGCTCTTTTTTGGACTCATAGATTTCATAGACATTAGGACTGGAAGGGACCTCAGAAGATCACCGAGTCCAATCCCCTGCCCCAGGGGCAAGAAGTCAGCAGGAAACATAGGATCCCAGCAAGATAAACATCCAGATGTCTTTTGAAGGTGTTCAGAACAGGTGCTTGAACCTCCTCCAGTGGCAATCTATTGCAAACCTTGTGGGCTCAGACAGTAAAGAAGTTCTCCTTATGTCCAGCCTGAAATGGTCATGGAGGAGTTTGTGACCATTTAACCTTGTCATCCCTTGAGGCACTCTGGTAAACGGATGTTCCCCCAGATCCTGGTAAGCACCCCAGTGAACTTATATGTGGCTACCAGATCACCCCTGAGCCTGTGCTTTTCCAGGCTGAAGAGTCCCATAGCTCTTCAGCCGCTCTTCATACGGTCTGCTTGCCTGACCTCTGATCATGTGCATGGCTCTTCTCCGCACCGTATCAAGTTTCTCTACATCCTTTTTGAATTGTGGAGCCCAAAACTGGATGCAGTACTGCAGCTGCAGCCTCACCAAGGTCGAGTACCATGGGAGGATGATGTCCTGGGATTTACTTGAGGAAGCATCTATGGATGCAAGCAAGCATTTTGCTTGCTTTACTAGCAGCAGTATCACATTGAAGGCTCATTTCTTCTTGTGGTTAATAACGACCCCCAAGTCCCTTTCATCTGTAGTGCTAACCGGCATAGCCCTGCCGAGCCTTTAAGGATGCTGCAGATTTTTCTTCCCAAGGTGGGGAACCTTGTATTTTTCAGTGTTAAACACCATCAGGTTCTCATCCGCCCATTTACTGAGCTTGTCAAGGTCAGCCTGGATCACACTCCTGTCTTCTGGTGTGGATGCTTTACCCGAGAGTTTGGTGTCATTAGAAAACTTGGCCAGTCTGCTTCTGATACCTTTGTTCACATCATTAATGAAGATGTTAAATAGTATAGGCCCAAGGACAGAGCCTGGGGGGACCCCACTTGTCACAGGGCACCACAATGATTAACCTCCATCAACCACCACCCTCTGCATCTTGCCATGGAGCCAAGTCCCCAGCCAGTGGATCATGGTGTGGCTGAGGCCACAGTTAGCCAGTTTTACTAAGAGGTGACCATGGGATACCAGATCAAAGGCTTTTTTGAAGTCAAGATATATGACATCAATCTCTTGTCCTTTGTCCAGGTAATAGGTCACCTGGTTATAGAAGGAAATATGATTGGTCAAGCAAGACCTACCTGTAACAAACCCATGCTGGCTACCTTTCAGAATGTTGCCATCAGCCAGCCTGTTAAGAATGGTCTCTTTGATAATCTTTTCTAAGACCTTCCCCAGGATAGAGGTCAGGCTGATGGGTCTATAGTATGCTGGATCCACTTTCCTCCCTTTCTTCAAGATAGGCATGACATTGGCCTTCTAATCATTGGGCAATTCCCAAGAGCACCAGAAGTTCTTGAAGATCCATGCCAGGGCCTGGTCTATGATGGTAGCCAGCTCTTTGAGTACCCTTGGGTATAAACTGTCGGGGCAGGCAGACTTGAAGGTGTCCAGCCTCTCAAGGTGTTCCTTCACGAGGTCAGCATTGATGGAGGGTAAGGAATCTCCCTCACCCGGGCCTCCCTGCCCCGTAGTGGGCAGGGGTGTCCTGCGAGACTGATGAAAGACTGATGCAAAGTACCCATTTGGCAAGCTGGCTTTTTCCTGGGCATCGGTCATCAGTTCTCCCATCTGGTTTAGGAGTGGTCTAATGTTGCCCTTGCTTTTCCTTTAGCTCCCCACATATCTAAAAAAGGACTTGTTGTCCTTGATACCCGTAGCTAGTTGGAGTTCCATTGCAGCCTTGGCTTTCCTTGTTTGCTCTCTGCAGCTCCGGACTAGTGCAGAGTATTCCTCCTTGGAGGTGGATCTGGTCCTCCATCCTTTGTAGGTCTTTCTTTTTAGACACAGGAGGTCTGCTAGTTCCCTGGAGAGCCAAGGGGGCTGCTGTGCCCTTTTACTGCCTTTCCTCTGAGATGAGAGAGACTTTGCTTCTGCTTCCAGGATCGCTACTTTGAGGAGCAACCACTCATCCTGAACTCCCCTCCCCTTTGGGTTGTTGCCTTTTAGGGCCTCCCTGATGATCCTCCTGAGCTTGTGAAAGACAGAAGTCCTGAACTTCAGGAAATTTGTATTGCTGACTGACTTGCCAGCTTTACGTTGGATGGTGAAGGTGATCAGCTCATGGTCACTGTCACCCAACTTCCCTTCGATCATTAGGTTGCTGATTAGGTTGTCCTCTGTTGCCAGAAACAGGCCAACCAATGCTTTACCTCTCGTCAGCCCATTGACTTCTTGCATCAGAGCTCACCCACACATGAGAAAATGCTTTGCAACCACTTGGATTTGGCTGAGTGCTCTCAGATGTCTGAGTAGTTGAAGTCTCCCATGATAACAATGAACCTGGAATGTGTAGCCTCAGCCAATTCCCTGGCGAACTCCTGGTCAAGCTCTTGATCCAGTGTTGGAGGTCTGTAGTAGACTCCCACCATTGTGTCCTCTGTGCCATGTTCCAATCTCTCCTGTACAGGGTATAGCCATCTATACCTGTGGTCCAGTCGTGGGTGGAGTCCCACCAGGTCTCTGTTATCCATTTGACATCATAGTTATTTATGTTAAGCAGGAGGACAAGTTCCTCCTGTTTATTCCCCAAGCTCCTGGCATTTGTGTACAGGCAGGCAAGTATCCCTTCAGGGGTCCTTGTCTTGCCCATAGCTCACTCTGATTCTGTTAAGTGCCTTGGCCTGCTGGCTCTCACAAAGGTTGCTCAGTGGGCCAGCAGTGGCAGTAGCATGGTGCCCAGAACTGGATGCAGTACTCCAGCTGCAGTCACACCAGTGCTGAGTACAGCAGAGGAATCACCTCCTTGGCTTTGTTGGAAATGCATCGAGTGATACATGCCAGAGTATTATTTGCCCTA